>NC_141284.1:960264-967764 GCF_037954325.1 Fistularia commersonii
CACGCATGCGTGTGTGTGTGTGTGTTTTTTAATGCGCATTTTTATTTCTCCTTGTTTTCCCGGTGCCCTTTGCAACCCGCTCATCTTTTCCGACAAAAAAAATTTATCTCTCGACGCCAAGGATTGTTTTTCACGTGGACTTTGCCACGCCTTCCCATCTCCTCTGAGAACATCTCCTCTGAGAACATCTCCTCTGTCAGCCATCTTGTCTCGCTGCAACATATATTTTCATTAAAAAGGCCTTTTTTTTTTAAAAACCAATCAGATTTGAGTTTGCATGCCCCCCCAGCATGACTCCAGACTGCCATCTAGGAGTGTAAGCTTAAACACACACACACACAGACGGGAAGAAGACAGGAGTTGTTTCACTGGTTTCCATGGTAACACAAACCTGCATTACTGTGATGGGGGTGGGCGCTTTTGCCGGAGCGGAACGGCGCCGTCATTGGACGCCGCGGACGAGCGGCGCCGGTCAAACGTGGGAACGGGTCAAACGTGAAGATGTCCGGCGTGCACGGCCAAGTAACCGTCTGTCTCCTGTGTGACCGCAGGTTCCTGAGGGCCGCAGGGTGGCCGGGCCACTTGATTGGCCGGCGGAGGGCTCACGCTCATTTTTGGTGATGGTGGTCGGAGAGATGGGGGGGGGGGGGAGATGGAGGGGGGGGGTGCACGTCTGCATGCTCATAATCCATAATCACTGCATCATCCGGGGGAGGGGGCGGAGAAGTTTGGAGAAGTTACCGTCGGAAGCCGATCGATCGGCCCCGGCGGCGAAGCTTCAAGCCGGGGATCAATATCCAGGAGGAACCCCCTCCTGGTGGCCCAGGGTCAGGTAGGCCTGGGGTTTCAACCACTAATCCGCTCCGTCCGCTCACCCTGCCTGCCCGCCTGAGCCACTCTGCTCCTCATGCCTGCCTTCACCTCTGACCCCTCCATGACCTCTGACCCCTCCATGACCTCTGACCCCTCCATGATAACGCGGCGTCACCTCACGAAACATCTCCAGGTGTGTCTCCTCCTGCGTGCTAACACCTGCCGAACGCCTCCTCGCTCTCCGTGTCTTCATTATGTCCAGCATGATCTGTCCATGTTGGAGCGGGACCCCCCCTCCACCATCTCCACCTCCATCTCCATCTCCACCTCCACCTCCATCTCCTCCTCCACCCCTGGAGGCAGATAGCAGGACTATCTCCCCTCCCTTCTCCGTCTCCTCTCCTCGGATCTCCTCCCGGGTTGCGACTCCAGCCTTCGGCCAGCAGATGGCCAGCAACGACCAACAAGAAAGAGGAGCTCTGGCGTCTTTGCAGTCGGACTGCCTTAAAGCGTACTGCTTTCACACACACACACACACACACACACACACCATGAGATCTCCTGGACTACATTTCCCATCACTGAGGCTCCACGTTGGACTCTCAACTCCCGTCTTTTTTTTAACCCCCATGTTAAACAGTGCTATTTGTGAATGTGATGACACACACACACACACACACTTCCATGGAAGGTCATCGGGGTCAAAAAGTCGACTCGGTCTGTCTGTGTGTGTGTGTGTGTGTGTGTGTGTGTGTGTGTGTGTGTGTGTGTGTGAGTTAAATGAGTGACAGTAGTTTGTAATCATTGAATGACTTGTACATAGTAACATCTTTCAGCGTCGAATGTGTTTGTTTTTATTTCTTTGCTTTTTGTTTTGACTCCTCACTCTTCCCATGACAGTCGACGAGGTTTGGATCGCAGCGAATGCACTTTGCCCTGAGGTTCTCCAGAGTCTCACACACACACACACACACACACACCACACACCTTTTTTTTAAAAATTCCTTTTGCAAAAGTCTGACGAGCAATTCTGTCTTTTTTCTGCATGTTTTTTTTTTTTTTTTTGATTCCTTAAATCCTTCGCTCTCCAAAGTCTGCTGGCTCCTCATTCTCACCCCAATTCCACTTAATCCTCCCAGTGATGCTGGCTCTACACACACACACACACACACACACACACACTTCCTGTTTTTATTCTGGAAAGCGTTTCCTCAGTGAAGCTGTGAAATGTACAGAAGGAAACTGTAGATGTTACTTGAACCCCCTTTGTAAAAAAAAAAAAAAAAACAACATTTAAGAACAGCTTTGCTCCCCACATTTCCCAATCATCCAGCTGTCACTCAAAGCCCGTGCGCCTCGGCTGAGCTGTGACATCACGATGACATCATCGTCTCCTCCGGAGGGACGTTGGTTCCGACGTCTCAGCGGCGAGGAATGTACTTTTCATGTAGGAGGTTCCAGTTAGTCGTCGCTCGCCGCCGGTTTCTTTTTTTCTTCTCCCCATTTATTTTAATGCCTCACACCCATACGTGCGCGCTCATGGGTTTCCATGGCAACCTGAAAGCAGGGGGTTTCAACACGGGTCTGATTTGCTCATTTCGACTTTAACAAATCAGCAAGACCTGGATTGACGTGTCCTCCAGAGTGAGTGTGTGTGAGTATGCTCACACACACACATAATAATGTCTGCCCGTCTTTTCATCGAAGTGTGTGACTGAACAGCGTGGGATCTGCAGGTTTGCACCATCACGTCCGTTTAACAGCGGTGCAGACCTGAAGCCGCTGGGATTTACTGGAAAAGCTCCGTGTTCTGTTCTTCCAAAGGTTTTGACTTTGCTTGGACTTGTCGAGGCCCCTGAAAGCCAGGATTCTCCGGCCTCGCACTCGTCGCCGGCCCGTTTCAGATCCCGATAGAACGGCGTCGGGATCCGAACCCCGATGAGCGGACCGTCCGGCCCCAGACCCGCGATCGGAGACACATATTTGCACTGGTGGGAGGCGGAGTCGCTTTCCGCTGTCGCCGGAAGTCACTGTCTTGAAAACAGGGTTCTGAGGTTGACCTTTGCCCCCTCTTAAACTTCCGGCTGCCCTTCATTGTCAGCGGAGGAAAAGGCAAACCAGCAGAGCGGCACGTCCCTGAAGGCCACCGCAGTGGATTCGAAATGCAAAGCAACAGTTTTAAAATACTGCAGTGTCGCCTCCCTGTGACTGCGACTGTGGCGCTGTTTAGATTCCCTTTATTTTTATTTTTTTGCATTTTATTTTATTTGATTTGATTTTCCTTTATTTTTTTGCATTTTATTTTATTTTATTTTATTTTCCTTTATTTTTTTGCATTTTATTTTATTTTATTTTATTTGATTTTCCTTTATTTTTTTGCAATTTTTTTCATTTTATTCCACTTTTTAAAAAAATCAAATCATCCCGCGTTTCCCGCGGAGACTTGTTGTAGAAACCAATGGCAGTACTTCTTTCCATATCGTCGTGCACATGTTTTATTTTTATTTCTTAATTTTATTGTCTACTTTGAATGTTATCAAGACACTTTGTGAACAAACTGCCTTTTTTCTCCTTCCGAGATTTTGTTTGAATAAAGTAAGAAAACGAGATTTGCCTCTCGCGTTTTGAATGAGGAAGCTGCGCTTTGCTGCCCTCTAGTGGAGAGAATTAGGATGACGTGATTTTTTTTATTTTTAAAACATTTTTAATTTTAAGAAAGAATCAAAAAAGTTTCAAAGCCAAAGACTTCAATGCATCACTTGTATTTTTACGTTAAATAGATTTTTTTTATCTACATCTCACAACTAGAAATCATTAACAGACTTAAAACAGCAGTCTGCAAGTTGTCAGCTCGGCACTATTTTTTTTTGGTAAAATTATTTAGTGCTAATCCCAGCAAAAAATTAATATTTTTTTTTTTCAGGTTTCACGTTTCTTTTCCTTTCTTTTCTTCGCTGTTCTTTCCCCTCTTGTTTTATTTTGTCTCGGTTTGAATGTTTGTTTTGTGGTTCTGGCCCTCTGGCGCCCTCTAGCGGCCACAACCGGAACTTCCCCTAATGAGCATTTCATGACCTTAAAGTAAGAAGACAACTATTATTTTTAATTGTAATATTAAACGGAAAACAACTAAAAAAAACTACAAAAAACTGATGAGGAGATCGAAAAATTTAACCAAAAAAATCGTTTGAAAAGTCAGTCGCCAAAGTTGCGTTGAAGGACTTTAAAACGTGAATCTTCGCATCTTTCAAACACGTTGGTTTTAGTGGATTACGTCGCTGTGACGTCACATTTCCCGTCGCACCAATAAGAATAATCGATTGCTTGATCGGGTTATTGCTTTCCCAAAAGACAAGCATCGGGTTTTCCTGAATCAAATTGAATGTAACTCACAGCGGGTTCCGTAGAGGTACGTGAACGCACCATCACCTTACCCCCCCTACACACACACACACACACACAAACCCCCACACACACACACAAACCCACACACACACACTCTGTCTCTCCCCCTGTCAGGTGCTGCAGACCTCAGTCGAGGCGGAGACGCGCACACACGCCGGTCGTGTTTGCGCGGCGCCGGCCGGAACTTTGCAGCCCGGAGCGGAGCGGCTCCCGGCGGGAGGACGGACGGACCCCCGCAGCCCCGCAGCCCCCGCAGGTAAACCCGACCCCCTCCGCATTTCCACACCGATCCGAACCCTCGAACCTCCTCCGTGGAGCTCCGGGCTGGACTCCATTTCCCAGAATGCACCGCGAACACCTCCTGCAAACTCCTGCATTTACCTTGATTTCTGACAAGAAAGATCTTCTATATCTTATCGTCACCCTCTTAAAATAAGTCATTTTTTCAGACGTTTCAGGAAACACAAAAAACTGAACCCCAATGTGTTTAACTGAGGATGTAGGTGGTCAGCATCATGAGGAGATGATTTAGGCAAAAAAAAAAAAATTGTGAAAAAATGACTTATTTTAAGAGTGTGACATTACATAAGATATTATATTCAACAACGTTAATTTTTTTTTATATCAGTGTGATTGATTTTGGATTTTCCACATTTTTCCCCCCGCATTTTTCATTTATTTAGCAAAGTCACATGTAAAACTGACAAAAAAAAAAAACAAGTGCAGATGTTTGTTCCTTCAGTCGGCTGTGCGGCGGCGAGGGGAAGCCTCGCCGTCAGCGCTGACTCAGGAAAACAGCTCCCCTTTACTGTCCCCCCGGCGCTGAAGGGCCTCTGACATTTCATCCTGACGACGGTCGGATCTCCTCAACGTGTCCTCGCTGGATTTACGGCGGAGCGGGGGGGTCCGAGGAGGAGTTGGATTCCGACAGCGTGTCGGCGAGGGAGCCCGTGACCCCACGCACACACGGGGGCAACGAGGAGACTCCACGCCAGCCGGGGATCTTCTTGCCGTGAAACGTGGAAAGCTAACCTCCGCTGACCTCCGCTGACCTCCGCCGACATCCGCCGACCTCCGCTCGGCCGCGGTGCCGTTACGCCGACTGTCTGCGAGGCGGCCTCCAGGCGGACGGAGCCGAGGAGACGTCGCAGGAACGACGAGTCGGAGCAGAGTCGATGTCGTAAAGTTCCCGATCTCCCGCAGGCGTTCCAACAGCTCCAGACACGTCGGAGGGACGAGCAGTCGCAGCCACCCGGAGCTTCTCCTCGCACTTTTGGGGAGCGATCGGGGGGGTTAAAGGGTCGCCCCCCCCCCCCCCCTCCTCCTCCCCCGACACCCGACCCGTGGTGTCAAACACACACTTTCTAATCTGCGTGGCTCATTTGGGTCACTAAATTTAGTGACAGAGTGAGACCTCCTCTGCGTTTGTTCTTTAAGGACCCGAATCCTGGTTCTCTTCGTTCTTCACGCGTGTTCTTCACGTTCCTGACGTGGTCAGAAGCTTCGTGAAGGTGGAACCGTGCACAGCCATGCTTCCTTTGATCGCAAACAACGTGCACATTTTAGATATTGCGCCAACGCATGAGAAGGGAGGCTGGAAAAGGCCGGTGTGTGGAGGAACCAGCGTCAATGACTGGACCGCCCCCTGGAGGTTCTGGGGTCTCCCTGCTCGCTCAAAGGCACTTCGGTTGATGAGACGTAGGGGGGCGTGTGTGTGTGTGTGTGTGTGTGTGTGTTTGTGCTCATGTGTGCGCAGCACTCGAATCACCTTCCAGTGAAAAGGTTCGAAATCACCTGTAAAATCGTTTCCTATAAAACCCTCTTCTCGGCAGGAACAAACCTGCACGCGGCCTCGTTTGAACATGGAAATGCGGTTGCCGTGACGACCTCGGTTATGTAAACAAGAAAGAAAAAAATCGGTGGCTTTAATTCGGCGCACGCCATGTGACACTGCCACCTAGTGGTTGACTACCGGTACTGCAGCTGTCGCATGAAACAGCACCATTTCAAGTAAATATGCGCACACACACACACACACACACACACACACACACGAGCCTTGGAGAGAAGTGTCTCTGCAGCCTGGTCCTGCAGCAGCCCCCCCCCCCCCCCCCCCCCCGGGCTTTAATTCAATCTGTCTAATGCGACGGGCCGGCCGGACGCCCTTGGCCAGCGCGGGCCTCGGGGAGGAGGAGCTCGTCCTCCAGCGCCGGCCGGCTCGCAGTTCGAGCCGCCCTTGTTTTGGTCGCTCTCGGGACGCGGGGGCGGGTCTGTGTAAATATATGTGTATATATGGCGAGATATAAATGGATGCTGTGACGACGCTCCGGAGATACGCGGTCGTGGGAAACACGGGAGGTCAAGTGATGGAGGGGTTTGGACGGGAGGCGGCAGGAAGCAGGAAACCCCCCGGGGGGGAGCAGAAGTTCGGGGGCGCAGGGGCTCTTCCTCACTCGTCTTCTTCTGCGCTCCGAAACTCCAAGATGGAACCCTCGCGCACTTGAACGCATCGTCTGGTGGAAAGATGGAGGTCCTGATGGGAGTTATTGACCTTCCAGGGAGAAGGGGGTTTGTGCTAGTGGGGGCACACACACACACACACACACACACACACACACACACACGTACATACATGCGGCAAGGCCTGTTGTGTGTGTGTGTGCGCGCGCATGTGTGTGTGTGTGTGTGTGTGTGTGTGTGTGTGTGTGTGTGTCAGCGCCGGTCGCTCCATCAGCAGAACAACCTCCACTCCTGGACATGGGTCCACATCTTGGATGAGAGACTCCTCTCATCTCCATGACAACGGACCCGTAGGTCAGACCAATAGAGTGAGGCCTCTGTGTGTGTGTGTGTGTGTGTGTGTGTGTGTGTGTGTGTGTGTGTGACACCATTCAGCAACAGCCACGTCTTGTTCAACACTTAATGGAATTGGGTGTGTGGGTGGGCACTTCTGCCCATGCTCAGTTGCCACGACGACCCGCCTGTTGTCGTTGCCAATGGCATATTAGCGCACACACACACACACACACACACTCTCACACACACACGCACACACTGCTACGGTGGGGACAGAAACCAGCCCCGCATCGCGGTATTTGCTGGAAACACTAAACAGAGTGACTTCCCGTCGCTTAATCAGCTTCCTGTCGGCGCCGAGGCGTCGACGGCGAGAGGTGTGAATAACAGCGGGGGGGTCGGGGGTCGCGGGGGGGTGAAGTCGCAACTGCTCGCGCTCAGTAGACCGTGTCTGGCGGCCTACTGCAGAACAAACCCACCATTCCAAAC
>NC_141284.1:972764-1052764 GCF_037954325.1 Fistularia commersonii
CACACACACACACACGCGGTGACTCAAGAAGCTCCTGTAAGGCTGTTTTGATGCCTCCATGTCAAATAGCGATGCGTCACAGCGCCTGAGCGAGTCACAGCACTGATACAGACAGCTTAATATAAACCTCTCACTCACACACACACACACACACACACACACACACACGCAGCTCCTCAGCATTCTTATGCTGTTGAGCGCCACGGCTGAGAAGAAAGATAAAACCCCACCTTTGTCCGTACGCCCTTCGCCGCCGAGGGATCGCCATTCCAGCCGACTGACGCGTCAACATGACCTGTGTCTGATAGGAGGCCTGCTGTAAACATCTCCCCGGGGCCGGTGTGTGTGTGTGTGTGTGTGTGTGTGTGTGTGTGTGTGTGTGTGTGTGTGTGTGTGTGTGTGTGTGTGAGGATGGCGGCACCGGCAACATCGCCGTTATCTGTCCGGTCCAGACGCTGGAATGGGAGGAGATAGGAGGAGCAAGAACACTGTAAATATTTGTGTGTATATGTGTGTGTGTGTGTGTGTGTGTGTCTTCGTGTTGCTAACGTGCTGGAGAAACCCTTCTGAGAAAAGTCCCACAGAGCTGGTCTTCAGCGGGGGAGCAGGTGTTTAGGCTCCGCCCCCTTTGGTGTCCCGCAGCCGAGTTACATCGCAGTAATCAGATTACATGACATTGTCATGTAATCTGATTACTGCGATGTAACTCGTCAGAAACGTTCAGTTCCAGACAGGATTCACCGCCGATCATCCGCCTCCATCTAACCCATCGCTCTCACTCCATCCACCTTCTCGTCTTCTTCTCCTCCATCCATAAACCTCCTCGCTGGTCTTCCTCCAGACCTCCTCCAACCTCAGCTTCCTTCTACTCAGATCTTCTCCACCCCTCCTCTGTCCACGTCCAAACCATCTCAGCGTGACTTGATCTCCAGGAGATGCCGTCCCTCAGCGTCACCACGGCTGCCCCTCCATCTTCTCCACCTCTCCTGACGTTGATCCTCCACAGGAACGTGGGCCGGCGTCCAGGATGAAGATTTAGAACGCTATCAGGGAATGTGGGAGTGGAGGAGGAGGAGGAGGAGGAGGAGGATGAAGATGGAATGAGGAAGAGGAGAGATCTTGTATCCCAGTACTCGCCCTGGTGGTGGATTGGCGGCCATTTTTTTTCTATTTTTCAAAGGAAACAGTGACTTTGGGGTCTTTGAGCTGAGATGTTCTCCTGGAGGCCTCAGCCTGCGTCCAGGGGACGGGCGTGATGGTCCACCAAGTGCTTGTGTAGATATCAAGCTCGGTCTGAAGATGATGAGGAGCTCTGAATGGCGTGTGAACCGGACGACCAGAAGATCCTCACGCCTCACGTGAAGGATCTCCGCCGTCTTTGGAGCCGAACACCACGATACACACCGAGACCCAGGATTGACAACCGACAAGCCGCGGAACCCTGAGGAACCGCACGCAGACACCCGGAGAGCATGGAGGAGGGCCACCTGTGGAGATCCAAGCAGAGGACCTTCTTGCAGGGAGGAGGAAGCGCTGAGTGATCCTTCAAAATAAGAGCAGATGGAACAAAGGGCTGATGAAGGTCTTCGGGCGAGATAGCAGGACACATGTCCATCACAGCCTTGGAGGTGGTGGAGGTGGTGATGGTGGAGATGGTGGAGATGGTGACCACAGGCTGACTCACTGTGCAGGTTCCTGGAAATCACCCTCCACCCCCAGACGCAGAAGATATTCCAGGTATGTTCACTGGCCTCTGTGAAATCGCATGCGAGGGGAAACTCAGAAAGTGTGTATTCCAGCTCGGTTTTGGTATTTGTACTCCTCTTTGCTGCCAACACACACACACACACACACACACACACTAAGAATACACTGTGGGCAAAGAATGTCAGGCGTGTGTGTGAGTGTGTGTTTGCGTGTTGAAGGCTGGCATTCCAAATGTTCCCTGAACGCAACGCTTTCCTTTAATTTCATTTTAATGCAAGTACAGCTGGTGTTTTCTCGCGTGTGTGTGTGTGTGTGTGTGTGTGTGTGTGTGTGTGTGTGTGTGTGAAACCAAGTAAATGGTACAAACATGTAAACTCTTTTTTGAATCAAGAGACTCACAAGCTCTTTTGTAGTTCAGACTCTTTTTTCATAATAAATTAATTTATTCGTTTATTTTGAGGGGGCGGAGCCTATCTCAGCCGTGATTGGCCGAGAGGCGGCGCTCGCCATGGGTCCGTCCCGTTCAGCCTCTTATTTACGTGTCATTTAAACAAATGAAACAAAAACAAAATTCCACACACCCTTTATTTTAGCGTGACCTTTGGAGCCACATTCGGCTTCTCGCCACTCGAGGACAACTTAAAGAAAGCTAAACTTACAGTACTTTAAGTTTATCTTTTTAAAAAAGATAAGATAAGATATGATAACAGTTCATAAATGAGGATTTCAATATTGGACCTTGTCTGTCTGTCTATCCTCTGATCAATAATGTTGTGTTCCATCTCTTTACATATATTAAGAGTATTTGTTTTATTTTGAGCCCCATCTTTCATTCGTTCACTAAAATGAATGAATGAAATATTCTTTTGAAATTCTTTGTTTTTGATATAGTTGAATGTGTTGACAACAAAATCACACAAAAATAATGAATGGAAATCAAATGTCTGAATCCATGGAGGTCTGGATTTGGATTTTAAAGCGTAAAAACACACATTAATGTCATCTCATCTAAAAAAACGTCCGAACGTCATGCTACAATAATCATCTCCTCTGGGTGTTCGGATTTGTTTTATACCCTTATTAGCATGAAAGAAAAGGAAAAAGAAAGAAATAGATCGACGCGCAACAGAGAACATTAGCATTTATTAACGTAACAGTGCTGGCTGGTTTACTGAAGTAGCTTTTGTAAAGCGTGATGGTTGTTGCCAATCGTCGACGCCTGTCACGGCGTCATGTCTTTAGGTGACGCCTTCGTTTATTTTTATATATCACGCTGTCATTTTTAAACCCAGTAAACACACCGGCTTTTCCTCGTCGTCACAGTGAAGCGAAGCGCTACGTGCGCTTCGTCGTATTTCCTCTTCTTAGCTTCGGTTCTCCGTCTCTTCGTGTTTCCTGCTCGATGCAAAAAACAAAACAAAACAAAAACCCCACACTGTAGTGCTAATGCTACACCATTAGCATGTTCCCCGGGGTCACACGGCGTCTCTCGCACGATCTGAGAAGCGATGATTTAAAAACACGCAACCGTTCCCTCGCTCATCCCCTCTCGCATGGAGGCTTGCACTCGTTCACCCTGTCGTTCATCCATCCTTCCGTCTGGACGCCGACAACGAAGCGTAGCATTCGTTGTTCGGTGTCGCTAACGTGCTAAAGCCCGTCTCCTCGCGGCTCCTAACGTTTTGCTCAAGATCAAAAAGATATTCATGTCCATGGCAACAGGTGTGTGTGTGATTGTGCGTGCGTGTGTGTGTGTGCGCCTATCTCATCATCTTGGCACTGGTAGCAGCAGGTTGGGCTTGTATTGTCTGAAAGGAAACACACACACACACACACACACACTCATGCATGTGTCTGGCTGTTATCACCGCTAGACAATACAGGGGAGCAGAAGGACAAAGACAGGGGAGAGTGTCATCCTGAGGGCTCTCCGGCTTGCACACACACACACACACACACACACACACACACACACACACACACACACACACACAGCATTACCTCATACCGTCAGCGCCGTTCCATCGTAATATCATCCCTTTTATTTGCCCCCCCAACATCACCCAGAACTTTTTGAAATCCTGGAGGACCGGCTGATGTTGGTTGAAGTTCTCAGCACCTCCAGCATCTTCTCCTCCTTCCCGCTTCACTCCGACGGACGCTTTCTCTCTTTTTGTGATTTTTTGTTGTTGTTGTTGTTGTTGTTTCTCGGCCCGAACAAACGGCTTAGAAGCGTGAAATATGAGGCCGAGGAGGAGGAGATGTGGGGGTTTGGTTCAGGGCCGGAGGGCAGGAGACAACTTTGCTGAAAGAGAAAGAAAGAAAAAGAAAGAAAGGAAGAACCTCCTCCCGAGCCCAGGAGGAGCAGGAGGAGGGGCAGCGTCCTCACAAATCACTCCCCGGAGGGAGGAGGAGGAGGAAGGAGGGTCAGCGCCGGGGTTTGTGCGCTACTTGTTGTTGCCTGTCCGAGGCGGCGTGAGCGTCGCTGTGGTCTCCACCTCCACCTCCAACCTCCAACCTCCTCCTCCACGTCCGGCATGAGACGGCAGGGTTCGGCCAGGAGACTTTAGAACCTCGCATTCGGGGACCAGGAAGACCACCGGAGAGGAGCGTCTCACCCCGACAGGTGGGAATGTGTGTGTGTGTGTGTGTGTGTGCAGGAAGTGTGTGTTGGAATGAAGATGCAGACAGAGAAGACCTTCTGGAGACCTTCTCCAGCCTTCTTCTTTTATGATTATTTCTAAAAGCAGCGGTGAGGTTATTTTATTGGATAAAAACCAGGAGGGGGGGTATTTATTTTATTTACCCCTCCCTGCTTCTGCCCCCTCCCGGCCCTGGGTACGAGCGAGGGGGACTTTTCCGGGCAATCATCTGCCATCCCGCGGGGTGGAGCTGGCATGAGCAGCAGGAAGCCATTCGCACAGATCGGGATGATAAGTGGCCCACGCCTCAGTTACAGTACTGCGAGTACTGCGAGTACTGCGAGTACCGCGAGTACTGTCTCATGCCGGCGATTCCAGGAGGAAATACTCGGCTCCCTTTTATCTGACGGCTTTCCTCGCTCGGGATTTGGACTCGGTGGTTTTATTTCTCAAACAACAGATAAAGAAGTACCAGCTTTTAGTTTGAAAGCAGCCAGATGGTCACCGCTGGATCTTTAACCATCTACTGTCTGCTTCTTTGCATCTACAGACACACAACTGATCACTCATTTAGATGAGACATACAACTCTTGACCCTGTCATACAGAGACACAACTGTTCAACCTCTCATTTCGATCAGACATACAACTCTTGACCCTGTCATACAGAGACACAACTGTTCAACCTCTCATTTCGATCAGACATACAACTCTTGACCCTCTCCTACAAAGACATACAACCATTCACCCTCTCATCCAGACACACAGCTATTCACTTGTTCATAGAGACACACAACTATTCACTCACTCATACAGACACACAACCTTTCCCCCTCTCATTTCGATGAGGCATACAACTCTTGACCCTCTCATCAGGAGTTGTATGCCTCATCTAAATGAATGAGTGAACAGTTGTGTGTCTGTAAAGGTGGGTCAAGACTTGTATGTCTCATGACCCTCTCATACAGAGACAAAACCATTCACCCTCGCCCACAGATCCACAACTACTTACTCACTCATACAGACACACAACTATTCACCCTCTCATTTAGACATGATATAGAAACACACAACTATTCACTTTCTCATAGAGACACACAACTATTCACTCACTCATACAGACACACAACCTTTCCCCCTCTCATTTCGATGAGGCATACAACTCTTGACCCTCTCATCAGGAGTTGTATGCCTCATCTGAATGAATGAGTGAACAGTTGTGTGTCTGTAAAGGTGGGTCAAGACTTGTATGTCTCATGACCCTCTCTTACAGACACACAATCATTCACCCTCTCCTACAGACACACAACTATTTACTCCCTCATAGAGACACACAACTATTCACCCTCTCATTTAGACATGATATAGAGACACACAGCTATTCACTTGCTCCTTTAGATGAGGCATACAACTCTTGACCCTCTGATACAACCATTCACTCATTCATGCATTACAAAGAGATGTACAGCCATTCTTGTAATCTCCCTCCTCGCACCCAGGAGGCGCCCGGAGGCACGCTTGTGCACGTTCGGGCGCACGGTGTGCACGCGGAGGGGGCGGGGCCTCCTTGGACCCGAGTCCAGGGCGGTTCTGGTGATCCAGGCTTTTAATTTTTAATTCCCTTCGAGATGTGTCGGGTTCACGGGGAGGTAACATTACCAGGGTGTGTGTGTGAGTGTGTGTGTGTGTGTGTGTGTGTGTGTGTGGTGTTGTGTTACAGGTTTTATGTGGATGATGTGGCCGGGGTTGCAGCACTAAGTGCTCCGCTGGTCTTTTTTAAAGAGCAACTAAAGATGTGACTGACTGACGAGCAGGGTTTTGGCTTTAGCATCCGGCGGCTAACAACTCCTTCTGCTTTATTGTCACGTCCTTTCTTTTTTATTCACCCTCTCACTAGAGACGCAACCGTTCATCCACTTACCCGTTATGTAAATAGTCAAGGATTCAAGACTTTTAGTGTTGATGGAATCAAGGACACACACATATCAACCTTAAGAGGCAGGACACAACATGTTCTGCCTCTTAATAATATCGAGAATAATAATAAATACAAATAAGTATGTAGAAAAAAAAGTTAAAAAAGTGAAAAATTGAAAAAAAAAACCAGTAGGCATATCCTGGATGTCATTGAGGTGCGGTGAGGTTCATGGCTGGTGAGGCAGGAGAACTGCCTGCCTCACTTAGCAGTTCTCGGCAAGCGTTTTCTCATCGCTCAGCACAAGAAACTGTTAACACGCATACAGGTGTGGACACATTGGAAATGTAGTTCATATAGCAAACGTGTTTCAACATTTTAATAGCGACAGGAATCTGGTGTAAGTGCAGAGCATGCCAGCAGTCAGACCACATTGAGGCTCAACAGTCGGCTGCCTCACGGCATGTTTATCACTATTTGAACAGTAAATTTCGAGCCATTTGGAATTAAAAAAAGATCCCAAACTGTAAAAATAACATGATAGAGCAATAAATATAGCTGATAAATATAAACATTTCATTCTTTCATTTGACATTTTTGTCTCTCCAAGATTGGCGAGTGAGGCACGGTCTCTCCTGCCTCCCCTGCCTTACAGCTGGATGTGAGGTTCAAGTGTTCTGGCTTGTGCGACGACTCCTCTCTTGTAGAAACTGTTTTTCAGTCTGTTTGTTTTTGCACGGATTGTTTTAAAGCGTCTCCTCGAGGGCAGCGAGTCTGAATGAAAACAACCGTTCATTCAGTCGTAGGGAAATAAAACAATTCACCCTCTCATTCACGACAGGTAGAAACAACCGTTCGCTCACTCATGTCGTATCGAGCCGGACGGACGTTCGGACGGACAATGCAGGGTCTCCATCCAACCTCCTGCGTGTGTTTGGACTGCAGGAGGAACCCGGAGAACCCTGAGGAACCCCACGTAGATGCAGGAGAACACGGAGTCTCCGCACAGGAAGTGGACCTAAGCTAACCACGCTAGCTAAAGTAGCCCAGAGTCGTCGTTGCTACACAAACACACCTGAACGCTCGTGTACGCCGTCCTCCTCCTCCCCCGGGTTACCTGACGCACATCAGGAGTATCAGACGTCTCACGAGCCAGCGTTGGTGGCATGCATGTGTGTGTGTGTGGTGTGTGTGTGTGTGTGTGTGTGTGTGTGTGTGTGTGTGTGTGTTAAAAGCAAGGGATTCACAAGTAGTAAACGGCAGCTGCTTCTGTGGGATTTAATAACCGCCTCGTTAATGTGTAACGCGCATACTTCGCACACAAGCGCACATTGGTGGGCCGACGGAGTGAAGACACCTCTCTCACTCTTTTCTCTCACTCTTTTCTCTCTCTCACTCTTTTCTCTCACTCTTTTCTCTCTTTCCCTCCCTCTCTCCAACAAAGGCTGGCTCCAGGCTGCAGTCATGTGACAGTTGTTCTCATTGTTCACTTCTGGCCAGGGGTGGTTTTGCTAATGCACTTGTGTGTGCATATATATGTGTGTGTGAAAGTGTCTTTGTGTGTGTGTGTGTGTGTGTGTGTGTGTGTGTGTGTGTGTGTGTGTGTGTTTGTGTGTGTTTTGTGTGCATGCCATAGCAGGAAGACACTTGTAGCCAGTCAGAGGAAACCCCTAATTCCCAGGCATGTTGTGTTTGTGCACCCCCCTATTGTTTTATGTGTGTGTGTGTGTGTGTGTGTGTGTGTGTGTGTGTGTGGCCACATGTAAACGCTGAGAGCAATCCCTGCTTCATGGACAAACAGCAACACTTTTATGTGTAATTTCAATTGTTTTTCATTTTTAATGGAGTCCGGCCGGAGTAAATGACCAAACGCGCTCCCTCCTTCCCGCCTCGTGCTTCGGGCGTCCGAAGGTTGACTTGAATCCGTCCCCCCGTCCCTCCGTGCACGAGGAGAAGACCTCGCAGGACCTCCCTGCGGCGCTGAGTGGAAGAAGCCTTGGGAGATATATTTGTTTTATTACAGTGGCGGCAATCCCCCTGTAATGAAGCTCAATGTTTACGCCGCCGCTTCCTCTTCCTGTTAATCTGCACTTGTCTCCCACCCAGAGCTGTGTGTGTGTGTGTGTGTGTGTGTGTGTGTGTGTGTCTGTCTGTCTTAGTGTGTGTGTGTGTATTCGTGGAGGTGTGGACATGGAGGAACATGCAATAATGATCAAATACTGAAAGTAAATTTCAGGGAACTGGTTGCATGTCTCTATAAGCAGCCATGTGATTGGTCCAGAGTGAACCCGTCCTCTCATCCAATCACAGCTGCGATAGGACAGGATGTCCAGAGTTAATGAATGAATCACGCTATCCTGATTACATCAGTAGTTAACTGCAGTTAGTCAGCGGTTAAATATGTAAAAAACACATTTACGAGTCACGATCAAATGACCAGACTCCGACTCCGGCGCCGCCGCGGGCTATATTAAACCGCTGGTTACCGTGACAGCGGGTGGTGAAGCTAGCGGCTAGCGGCTAGCGGCTAGCTCCGCTGGGAGAGCGCAGGTCACATTCTGCAGAGTTAAAAATAAACGGCAAAAAGGAAAAGGAAAAACAGCCTCCCCCCTTTTTGGCGCTTGTGACTGAAGATGTCCAAGTAGGGATGAAGATACATCGAACGGGGAGGGGGGGGGGTCATTAATTGCATTTGTGTGTGTGTGTGTGTGTGTGTGTGTGTGTGTGTGTGTGTGTGTGTGTGTGTGTGTGTGTGTGTGTGTGTGCGCGTGACCAGCGGCCGAGCAGATGAAGGAGAAGAAGGGCAAAACAAAAAGCCTATTGATGCAAGAGATGGGAGGACAAAGGAGAGAGCGAGAGAGGAGGTGAAGAAGTGAGGAGCTCAGAAGAAGCGCTGACATCATGGCAGACACACAGACACACACACACACACACACACACACACACACACACACACTAGTGTTAAAGTGCCGTGTATTTTTACACAGTGAGAGTCAGTCCTTTCTCCTCTTTGCAAATGGAAGGGGGGGTTTGTGTGTGTGTGCATGTGTGTGTGCGTGTGTGTGTGTGGCAGATGGTCTCTCTCACACACACACACGCACACACACACACACACACACACACACACACACAGCTGACCATCCCTCAGGGTCTTATAATAGGGCCTCCTCGTCGTTCTGGTGGAATCCCCTCTCCGACCCAGCATGCCTCAGCAGGACTTCAACTGGCTTTGCGCTGTTTGCGTGTGTGTGTGTGTGTGTGTGTGTGTGTGTGTGTGTGTGTGTGTGTGTGTGTGTGTGTGTGTGTGTGTGTGTGTGTGTGTGTGCTCCCCACGCTGGGGGTGACCAGCTGTTCCCGCTCCTTCCCGATGTATTCCAGTTTCCTATCAGAAGACGCCACCTTTGTTCCACTTCCTGTTGGGGGCGGAGTCACAAACCTCCAATCAGGGCCGGGATTGGTTTAAACGTAAACTCAAAGGTGCTGGAGCCGATAGGTTGCCGGTGCTACGCCCGCCCATGGGCTCCGAAGCAGTATTTAGACTTTATTTGACAGGTGCGGGGTCATCGTGAATCATCTGACCCCGTTCCTGCTCGACCAATCGGCCGCCGGCGCCATCATGTGACCAGATGTTTCTCCGGTCGCTCAGGTTTTTAACCCGTCGTTCCACCTGCTGCTGCCCGTCATGGCGTCCGGAGCCGCGTAGCGTCGCTATGAAAGGGTGATTTAAAGCCGGGTTCGACCAGGCGGAGACGTTTGCTGCTCGGGTTTCCCGTCGGCGTCCTGCGAGGCCTTCAGGTGCAGCCCTGAACGTCGGACAGAAGAAGTTCACCCTTTCATTCGCCTGGCGTAGAAACGTCCAGCCTGCTGAGGGAGATGCAGAACCCTGGCGTGCTGCCCGGCGCGTGAACATCCGCCGCAATCTGGCGAGAAGGCGGTGACTAAACACGGCACGCCGGCTGATTCAGAGCCTCCGGTCATCTTCTCGCCGAAGGGGAACTTGTCAGGAGTCCTCGGAGGGGGTTTTTGTGCGTCACGCCGCCAAATTCAGCCGGTGAGCAAAGCGTCGCCCGGAGGTGGAGCCGTTTGCGCCGCCTCGCCGGAAAAACAAAGTATTTAGAGCGTTCCCGAGCGGCGCCCGAGAAGAAAAACAACTTGGGAATGCGGTGACCCAGATGGAGATGAAGACCATCTTCTGAGGTCCTGAAAATAGCGCAGGCTCGGATGAACGGCGTCTGCGTGGAGCTCCGGGGCGACGTCCCGCCATCGCACGTGTATCCCACTACTCCATGTATCCGAGTACTTGATTTCCGTGTTTCTCTGACCTTCTGCTTGCAGAGCTGAGGATGATGGCGGAGGGGCGCTTCGCCAGTCTGCCCAGGTCCATCCACGCGTCCCCCCCCGGACTCCCCCCGCCCCCCCACGGCGCCGGCGCCGGCGCCCCCAGGAGGCTCCAGGCGTCCCTGGCCTCCTCCATGGACCTCCTCAGCTCCAGACCCGGGTGCGTCGCCGTCACATTTAACAGGAATGCGACGTATTCTAGACTTTATCTCCGGCGGCGCGGCGGTTAGCCTCCTGATTCTTTCCATCCAAACACACACTGGAGGTTCATTGGAGGCCCTACATGCTCCAGGCGTGTGGATGAGAAGGTGAACCAGCCTCTCGTCCAATCGCAGCAGAGATGTTGAATGAATGAACCTCCATGAGGTCCGAGTGCTGTTTAGGAGACGTCTCCCGATCGCCTGATAAACGCCGACTCGCCGCTTCCTGTAATTTTCTCCTCACGAGGATCGTCTCGCCGCTCACCATCTCCCGTTCTCCTCCCCCAGCCTCCCTCCAGGGTGCGGCGGCGGCCAATCGGAGTTCCCCGCCGCCCCCTGCCAGCCAATCTCCATTCACGGGACTCTGCCGCGGCGCCGGAGGGGAGGCTCCGCCCTCACCCCGGGGAGCAGCTACACCTGGGACCCCAGAGCCAATCACACGCAGCCGCCGTCTGGCCACGCCCACAGAACCGCGACGTCGCCGCTGGTCCAGGATGTCACCGAGAAGTTCCACAACTACAGGTGAGCAGGAGATTCCTCCTGGCTGGAGTCCCACAGAGGACCTTCCCGTGTGGAGGCTTCTTGTTCTGCAGGAGGTGCAGGAGGTTCTACCATGAATGAGAAGGTTTGTGGAGACGGATAATCAATGAATGAGTGAATGGAGACGACGGCACAGCCGCCCCGAAAGATACCAGGCGATTTATATACCATTTTTTTTAAGATACACAGCGCGATTCCAGCTAATTTTAGCCTTGAAATACGAAAAGAAATTCACGAGAGCGAGAAAATCCAGATCCAAAAAATCCAACTCCCGCAACGGGAAAACGCTTCATGACGCTGAAGTTTGCAATAATCATGATATTTCTGCTCGATGTCCCTCACGTTATTCATATCCCTCTTTTTCCTGGGCTTTTCTATATTTGTATCTTTATTTTGTGAGTTTTGTGGGGGTTGGAATTCATTTCTGTTACTTTAAATGGGAAAAAATTCACTCAAGATACGAAAATAATCAACATAAAAACCGACTTCTGGAGAATTTGTATCTGAAGGGACTTTGAAATAATGTGTTGAAGCGTCTTGTCCGAAGATGTGGTTTGTAAATTCGTTCCCGGGTGCAGCTGAACCGGCTCCAGTTCACGAACCCGTTGTTGCCGGGCGACGCGCCGTCACCTCGCCGTTGGTTTTTGGGGGCTCAAGCAAAGAAAAGAACCTGTGGGGCTCTGGAAGCACACACCTCGTCCCTCATCGTCCTCCTAGTGTTACAGCAGACTGTATCTGATGCAGCCAGCTGTGTGTGTGTGTGTGTGTGTGTGTGTGTGTGTGTGGTAGCCCGCAGCATTTGGGCTACCTTTGTAGGTCAGGGCGTGGCAGGACAGATTACAGATTACTGTGAACTCTTTGTCTGCTGGTAGGTTGCCCCCGGATACCGTTTCAGTTGGTCCCGCCCTCTCCAACCCCCTTGGGTGTGATTGACAGCAGCCGCGGACGATTTTATCGGTCGACTTGCGGCGTTTCAGACGTGGCCGAAACGTGTTGTTTAGCGTTTCGTCCACCAGAGGCGGCGGTTCACGGCAGGACGATAACAAAGATGGCGGCGGGTGGACATCACGTGTCTCTAACTTAAGGCCCGCGGGCCAGATGTGGCCACCAACCTCTTTTTCTGTGGCGCGCTAAAACCAAATAAAAGGTCAGAAGCGTGCATTGACCATAAACTACATTTCCCACAATTCATGCCGATCACGTGACCCGCAAAGTGACGGCGTCCCGCCATTAGATCGCATGTATCCACATTAATGTGGAATTGTGAAATACAAATGATCCCTAAATGTCCAGAAAGAGAAAAGTTGCTGCAGATGGAAGGATGTTGAAGAAAGACGGGAAGGCCAGTACATGTTTGTGCTCTGAGGAGAAAAAGGGGTTTATCTTTTGTGTTTTGAAGCAGCAAAGAGTAAAATCTACATCCAAACACAGAGCTAAGAATGCTAATGTTAGCCTTCCAGAAAAACTTCAAGAATTAAAAGAAAAACTCAGATGGCAGCAGAATGCGTTCACCAAAGCTGCAGCGTCGAAAGCTAGCTTTGTAGCTACTAAACTACTAAACATTCTTTTTACATCCATGCAAATGTAACATTTTGGATTTGAATAAGTTATTTAACATTCAGGAGTAGTTCCATTAATTCTATATGACATTTAGTCACACTGAGATATATTTATAGTGTTTCCGTCGCTTCTTCTACTCTGTTCTTCTCGCTTGTCGCACTTTAGCAACCTGCGCAACACTGCCCCCCGGAGGCCGGGGGTGGTACTGCACCTAGAGCGTCCAGGAAGGGGATAACAGAAGGCTCTGCACACACACACAGACACATACACACACACACACACACACACACACACACACACACACACACGCGCGCGCGCTGGGGCCACTCTGACCCTGGTAGTGTTCTTCAGGAGGACGTCCCGGTGCCGCTGAGAGTTAGGACATCGTGTTTTTTTTGGAATTTCACGGAGGTCGTCGTGGTCCAGTCAGGACTCTGATTCTGAGAAGGTCCACCAGTGGAGTCATCTGACCCTCCACCACCAGCAGACCTCCTGGTGGCCATAAAAAGATAAGAAAGACCCTCTGAGGTTCTCCGTCCTCGTCCCAGGGCGGTCTTGACTTTCCGTTGCCCTCGCTCCCGCTGACCTCAGCGACCTCATGTTGCACCGGCTCCTGATTGGTCGGCTCTCGTATCTCTTAACCTCTGCGGACGACTCTGCAGACCACCAGGAGAGCGGAGGAGGAGATCCAGCCTTGTTTCACCGACCCTCCCCTGTGAAAAGGAGCTCAACTCCTTTCATTTCGGAGCCAAATCCTCATCAGGTCGCCGCGTTCCCGGCGTTCCTTCACACAAACGTTCACGCGTGGGAGTGTGTTGGACTGTGTGAGGAACACGGAGAACCCTGAGGAACCCCACGAAGTCGTCCAGAAATGCAAACGGGTCCGGTTGAGCAAGTGCGAAGGGCGGACGGCGCCCTCTGCTGGCCGCTTGCAGTCATCACACCCCGACATTCCTGCCGTTGTGTGGCGAAGCGTGAAGAAAGAGAAGAAGAACAACAACGGCATCCCGAAAAAGCCTGCGGCGGCTCCCTGCGTTCGCTCCTTCCCTTTTTTTTTTCCAGCTGTCTCCGGCGCAGCAGGTCCGTCCCGCTGCGGTTGAAGGAAGCATCTGACGCAGCTTCAGCAGGAGTCAAAGTTAGCTGTGGCGAGGTCTGGAACGCCGCGGCCCGGCCCTGGCGCTTCTGCAGCTCCTTCCGCCGCCGGAGGCTAGCAGGCAGCAGCTAAGACCTCTGACCTTTGACCTCGCCCTGGAATAAAGGGAATTTCTCCTCGTCTTAGCACATTCAGCACCACGGGTTGTTATTTTTTTTTCTTCTTTTTTATATGGCTGTCGTCCGGTACGCGACGACAGAACCGGGTTCAGGTGGTTGTCGTGGTGACGGACCCGTTGGATGTGATTATAGTTTCCCTCAGGAACGGCAGAGCCCTGTGTTGTCGCTGCCAGCGCACGCTAGCTAGCAGAGTCTTAGCTTCCAGCAGGGTTTTATTTCTGCGACGTGAACGCCTGCGGCCTCGGAGACTTGTTTTTCATCCGTCTTAAACGTGCACGCGCCTCTAAAATCACCCGTGAGGAGAGAAATGGCCGTCATTAAAAAAAGAATCAACAAATAAATATATGTGTACATATAAAGGACGCACTTGAGATATTTACAGGGAAACATTTTTTTAACCTTCAATTAAATACATACCCGAAACAAAGAATAGGAGAATAGACTTTATTAATCTTGAGGGAAATTATATAAAGATAAGATACTGATCCAACCGGGGACATTCTTTTATCACAGCAGCCCAACAGTTATAGTGTCAATAAATATCATCATCATCAAACCTTTATTTATACTTGTAAGACCACTGAGGTCTCCCTCATTTTCAGGGTCGACAAGTTTACAAGCAAAGCACAGCACAACAATAAAATGAGATCAAATTAAAAAACAGGAGATAAACTAAAAACAGGTGAAAATGAGATTAAATTAAAGACAGTACGGAAGCAGTAGATAAAACTCCAAACAAGTAAAAAATGAGATCAAATTAAAAAGTACAAGGGGGTGGATGGAACTAAAAACAAGTACAATTGGCAGTACAAATTAAAAAAAAACAGTAGATAAACTAAAAAAAAAATATGAATAGAAATATAATATATGGAGACAATAAGAAAAGTAAAGGACACCCACAAATAGACAGCAGAGACAACAAACATCAAGGATAAGATGGACAACAGAATAAAAAACAAGGAAGGGTGAAAAATACCAAAACTAAACAGCAACATAAACAGTAATAATAGCCATAAAATGAATAAACTATAAATACAAAAAAAAATAAAACAGGCAGAGTGGGCTGAGACGATCGAGGGTAAATAAAAGACAACAGAGTGAACGTGTGAGTCAATGAACCAATGATTGATTTGATGAACGAGTGAGTTTTTCACTCTTCACTCCACGGCTGCCGTCGCAGATGAAGGTGACGAGAGGCTGAACGCTCGCTGTGATTGGACGCCGAGGGACGCCGGCGTGAATGGCGTCCTCTGTTCCCCCCCGTCCCGTTACGTAACATAATCCCGCTCATTGTCGGGGGCCGGGGCTTTACGGCTGAACGTGTCGGCTTTTGCAACACGCCGCTCATATTCCCGTGGGAACGCCGGCGCCGGCTTAAGGGATTTCAACCGGCAACCCTCTTTTTTTTTTTCCCCTAATCGCCTCTTTCCTGAGCCGCCGCTCAAGAAGCATCGACACACACGCCAGATCCAACCGCGTGACACACACACACACATTCACCCGTTCACACTGGGGAGAGGTGAAATGCGGGATACAAGTGTGTGTGTGTGTGTGTGTTGGTTGGGTGTGCACACTCTAACCTCCCTGTGAATTTGTCAGTGGACTCAGAAGGGGTAGGCGTGTGGCTGCGATGTGTGTGTGTGTGTGTGTGTGTGTGTGAAGGGGGTGGAGAGGCAGTGAAGGAGGGAGTGTTTTATCGCTGGTGGAGAGAGAGAGAGAGAGAGAGAGAGAGAGAGGGCGACAAAGAGGGTTTGGAGGTGGCTCGGGTTCGAGCTGCGCCGCCCGGAGATGCAGCTCTTCTCCTTCAGATGTGGACGCCTGGACCTGTGGAACATCTGGGTCCCTGAGGAGAAAGTGACGGCCTCCTGAAATAGCTCTTAAAAAAAACACAAAAGGTGCGAGGAGCAACATCAGCACCAAGCGGAGACACCGCAGAGGTCGAAGGTCGAAGGGGGGAGGGGGTGGAGAAGCGAGGAACCAGGAGCGCGGAGGGATTTCCAGAAGATCTCCAGACGGAGGAGAAGCCTGGAGACCAGGGATGTGTTCACTAAACCGGGCCTTGTCTCTGTCTGTGTTCCCCAGGGAGCCCGCGGCCGGACCGGACCCCAGCGTGGACTATGTCAAGGTAGGACCAAGCTGTGTGTGTGTGTGTGTGTGTGTGTGTGTGTGTGTGTGTGTGTGTGTGTGTGTGTGTGTGTGTAAAGCAGAACACCTCAAATCATCTGTGACGTCATACGGGTGATTTCATATATTTATTGATCTGAATCCTAAAAAAATAACCACAAACAAACTACAAATGGAAATCAGCACAAAAAAAAAAAAGATATATAAACGTATGAGTAGTTGTTTGTTAGAAACAGAAAGTATTCTTTTAAAAGTCGGCGAGAGGTTTGTGCTGCGTTCAGGGACCCTTTTGCAAGCGTGGAAAATAACCCTCGTCACATTTAGGAGTTATTTTTCAATACCTGATGGAGATAAGTTGAAGCTAGCGTCCGGAGCTCCACGCTAGCGGCTCACACACACGCTAGCGGCTCACACACACTCGAGGCCTTCAAGGCCCCCCTCCCAAACCACGTCCGCGGGGCGCCGCCTCGCGCTAAAGATAAAAACGACACACGCTACACCAAAGTCTTAATGTGCAGTTGTGCCATACGGATCCGTTTATCCGCTCAGACTGACAGACAGCCTGCGGTTTGCAGCTCCACGTGCACGGTGAGGACGTGCACGTGGGGGTGGCGGGGAGGTGGGGGGGGGGGGGAACATTTAAAAAAAAAAAAAAAAAATCACAGAAAGTTGCTGCAGGTTGAAAATGGGCACATGACTCAAGGTTGTGTGTGTGTGTGTGTGTGTGTGTGTGTGTGTGTGTGTGTGTGTGTGTGTGTGTTGCAATTGTATGGTGGAATCCCCCGCTCGCCACCTGAATCCCGGCCGGCGAACCCCCAAACCATGATCCTCGCCGATGCTTGACCTTTTCAGACTCCAGCACACACACACACACACACACACACACACACACACACACACACACACACACACACACACACACACACTCCTCTTCGGAAACCTCAAAAGTAGCCTTTACAAGCTGCAATCCAGCTGTTTTTTTTTTTTTATTTTACAGGTTTTCCACTTCCTGCCGACGTCTCCCGCGGCAGCAAAACAGAATAAACATTCGGGCCGAGTCTTATTTCACCGACCGCACCTGAAGGGGACGATCTGTCGTGTTTTTACGCGATGGATCGCAGTCTTTCCCACGTTTGTGGGGGTCGGGGAGGTTCACCCCTTCATTCTGCGCCTCCGAAACCTCCGAAAGCAGCAGTCGGGTGGAGGTGGGTGGAGGTGGGGGGGGCGGACGTCTGAAGGTTGTTGTTTCTGGACGGGTTCTGAGGGCGCCAGGCGTTTGAGGAACCTTCTTGTGCTTGTTTTGTTAGAGCTGGATTTCTGCGGTGTTTCAGGGCAACCTGGTTCTTCTGCTTCTTTTGGTTCTCACCGTGAAGCTTCGAGCAGATGTTCATCTTCTCCTTCACCCGTCCATCCGTCCATCCGTCCATCCGTCCATCCGCTACCGTCTCTTAGCTCATATGCTGGCCTGCTGACACCTCGCTGCGAAAAGCAAACTCACTCATTCCCACAAGAGCAGGTCGCACATGTGGGGCTCGCCAAACACACACACACACACACACACACACACACACACACACACATACACACATAAACATGCACGCTACGTTACACACAAAACACACAATACCCTCACTGAGTGTAAACACAAATGTCTGGTGGTCAAATTTGGTTTGTTATTGTGTCAATTGTGGGTGTGTTTAAGTGTGCGTGTGCTCATGTGTGTGTGTGTGTGTGTGTGTGTGTGTGTGTGTGCACCGACTGACCTTATATTGCACCTCTGTACTCGGTGGATTATATAATAAGTGTGAAGCTGTCACTGTCAGCTTCAGCGCTCCAGGTGTGTTTGCGTTTCCATTGTGGACAGAAAAACGCACACACACACACACACACACACACACACACACACACACAACACTAACACACTGCATTATTGTACTTTTGACCTTTTGACCGGAAATGTCACGTGAACTGCTCTCTGTCCGCCACCGCCTGTGTATGTGTGTGTGTGTGTGTGTGTGTGTGTGTGTGTGTGTGTGTGTGTGTGTGTGTGTGTGATGATCCTGACTAGGGAGAAAGTGTGTGTGAGTGTCTGGAAGGAGCGTGGTTCTCCTGCGTCTCCCTCGTCCTCGTTTGAAGTCTAAATGCAGCCCAAACGCCTTGTTTTCCCTCTCGCCAAACAGGAAGTGGAACCGTCCAATGGGCTCACATTAAAATTCTTGATTAAGTGGACTGATTTGTGTGTGTGTGTGTGTGTGTGTGTGTGTGTGTGGGGGGGGGGGGGTTAAATATAAACACTGCAGGAACGTCTGCATTCGCTCTCTTTCTCTGCGGTTTCACACACAGGAAGCACACATTCATACAGATTTATATACGTACACACACACACACACACACACACACACACACACACACACACACACACACACACTAACATATATTTGGAAAGGAAGAATGGGAGGATGGAAGGAAAGAAGGGAGGGAAGAAGGAATCAGAGAAAGAAGAAAAGATGGAAGGGAGGAGGG
Organism: Fistularia commersonii; assembly: GCF_037954325.1. Lineage (NCBI taxonomy): Eukaryota > Metazoa > Chordata > Actinopteri > Syngnathiformes > Fistulariidae > Fistularia > Fistularia commersonii. Next base: position 991,585 of record NC_141284.1, read on the forward strand.
AAGGTGTGTGTGTGTGTGTGTGTGTGTGTGTGTGTGTGTGTGTGTGTGTGTCACCCATCAGCTCAGTGTATTTCTGGCCTCCAGCAGTGTGTTTAGCACACTGTGGCTCTGCCGCCCCCTTGTGGACCAACCCTGGACCTGCACCTTCAGGACCAGGACCAGGACCCCCCTGAAGGTCCAGGCTGTCGTGAGTTCTGATCCGAACGTCCTGGGTGTTGGTTTTCCGCTCGGCTGCTCCGCCTGGAGGGGTTTGGTCCGGCGATCAATGAGCCTGACAGACTATTGATCGGACAGTTTGTCAGCTTGTAAGCGGTCGGACGAGTAACGACCTCGTCACGCTTCATCGACCAGGACTTGGCTGCGCTCGCCGTCCTTGGAGCTGAAGAACTGAGGTCGGACCTCCAGACGAACAACACCAAGAACCGCCAGGGCGATGGATTCTTCTGGCGCTCGTGGACTTGTCTCTGTTACCTTCACGGCTGAAAAAGGGTCGGTCCGGCTGAGGACGGAAGGCTGGATCTGGGTCAAACGATATGGATCTGGAGACCCGATATGGACGGGGCGTTTCCAAGCTGGTCGGCCATCGATCGACCAATCGGACCCCTTCGCCACGGCGGGTAAAGAGTGACAACAGTCACCGATCTGCTGTTTTAATCTATGCGCATGCCGGGACTTGGGTCCGACAAGTAGCCTAAGCTAAGCTAGGGAAACGGGACAGGGTGCAAACCCTCCGACGTCAATCTCCATTGACAGCTCCACGGTGGAGGCTTTGAGAAACTTCACCCACCTTGGGTCCACCATCACAAGCGGCCTAGCTCTCAATGACCACATTTGTTCAAGGCCACAGCGAGGTACAGGGGTACGGAGGCCGGGCCGTCGGCTCACTCCTGTGCAGGTACCCGACTCTGGGTTGGGAGTGCGTAGGGAAGGAGGTGCATGATGGACATCGTCTTGAAGGACACATGCAGGAGTTCTAGAGAGGGTGAAGCTCCCAAGCATGCTCTCCAGCTGGCTGGAACATGTCCTTTAGATGTTGGATGGAAGAGTCCCTCATTCGGGATCATCATCTGGCAGAAGATGTACCGTCCGATGTCGGCTTCACTGAGACGACATCTGGAATAAAGATCTGCAGCCCTTCAACGTCAACTTCGGCTTCCTGGATGAATGGAAGCTGCTGTCCAACAGGGGACCAAGAAGTGGACAAGCAGTGGAGAGCGTTCCCTCGCGAGGTCCTGACCTCGAGGCACCAGGAATACTTGTATGTCTCCATAAGAGCCCCAGTGATGGATCCAAGGTGAACCTCGCCTCTCGTCCAATGAGAGCAGAAATAGGCCCCGCCCACCCGAATGAACGAATGAATGAATGAATGACGTCCTCAGGGTTCCCAAGCCAGGGTTCACAACACACACATTTAAGGGCAAAAACAGCCTCACTCTGTCACCACTCTTAATCCTCTCCTCCTTTTGTTCTTTCACTCCTTCACTCCTTCACCCCTCCATCCTCCCTCCTGTCCAGCAGATAGAAATAGAAGATGCAGAACCTCAACCCTCCTTGTTTTCCCAGAGCATTCCTGCAGTGACGGCTGAGTGTATTTTAAGGTGGACTTTCAGCCCAGCCCGTGATTTGGGGCTGCGGCGGTTGGCAGCCATGTGTGTGTGTGTGTGTGTGTGTGTGTGTGTGTGTGTGTGTGTGTGTGTGTGTGTGTGTTGCTCCAGGGAATGTTCAGCATGTATTCCCTATGTGGATCCACACTGTAATTAGTGTCTCCATTTCCTGCGGCGGAATATGCCTTTAACCGGCTGCTGCTGGGGTGTCAGCCTCCACGCTTCTGTGTGTGTGTGTGTGTGTGTGTGTGTGTGTGTGTGTGTGTGTTCACGTGACACTGGCCGCCCTTCTCATGTGCACTCCATGTCGACGTCTGATGGGAAATGCGCGGTGCTCATCTAGGAAGTGGCGCAAATTGCTCGGCAGTCATTAATTAACACAAATGTCTGGCTATTAATCAGTCTGGAAGAACACACTCTCTCAGTGTTCAGCTCACACACACACACATACACACACACACATGCGGATAAAGTTGACCTGTCGAGACGAACACACAGCATCACAGTGGGTTCGTTTCCGTGGACTCGGAGGACTTGGGGTACTCGGGGGGACCTTGGGGACTCGTTGGACTCAGGGAGACTCGGTGGGTCTCTGGAACTTGGGGGACTCAGTGGGACCGGGCGGGACTTGGTGGACTCAGGGACTTGGGGTACTCGGGGGGGCCTTGGGGACTCGTTGGAATCAGGGAGACTCGGTGGGTCTCTGGAACTTGGGGGACTCAGGGGGACCTTGGGCGTCTTGGTGGGACTCAGGAACTTGGGGGACTCAAGGGGACCGGGTGGGACTTGGAGGACTCAGGGACTTGGAGGACTCAGGGACTTGGGGGACTCAGGGACCTTGGGGACTTGGGGGGCCCTTGGTGGACTCGTGGGACTCAGGGACTTGGGGGACTCTGGAACTTGGGGGACTCGGGGGGACCGGGCGGGACTTGGCGGACTCAGGGACTTGAGGGACTCGGGGGGACCTTCGGGGACTCGTTGGACTCAGGGAGACTCGGTGGGACTCTGGAACTTGGGGGACTCGGGGGGACCTTGAGTGACTTGGTGGGACTCAGGAACTTGAGGTACTCGCTGGGACTCAGGGGATCTCGGTGGGCCAGAAGGGACGAGTCCTCGGGCAATTTTCAGTGAACAGAAAAAGGAACTGGAGTTTGCAGGAGCAGGTTGGGCGTGTTGCAGCTTGTTCTGGCTCAAAATGATGGCTCATTCATTCATTCATTCATTCACAAGTACTACAGTCAGGGTCGCCTATCCCAGTCTTCTTTGGGCAAGAGGCAGGTTCACCCTGGATCCATCAGAGGGAGACATTCAAGTACTCACCCTCTCATTCATGTGTCGTGTAAAGACATACAGCTTTTCACTTACTCATCCATATGTCATATAGACACATACAACCATTCACTCATTCACACCTTGTATAAAGACAGGAGGCAGAGTTGGAGGTTGCATAGATGAAGATGCTGAGGTTCTCTTTGGGAGTGACCGGGATGGAGAGGATCAGGAATGAGTCCATTATGTTAGATGTTTTGGAGAGAAGGTCAGAGATGGTTGGGTCATGGACAGAGGAGGGTGAGGGAATATATTGGTAGACAGATGATGAAATTGGAGGTCTCGAGGAAGACCAAAGAGAAGATGGATGACGTCGTGAGAGAGGATATGAAGGTAGCTGGTGTGAGAGAGGAGCATCCAGAGAATAGGGTGAGATGGAGAAGGTGGATTCGCTGTGGTGACCCCTGAAGGGAAAAGACCAAAGGAAAAAAATAATTTGTCACAGGGGTGCGGGACATGTATGACCGGGACAAAGTTATGACTGAGATGGTCTGCGCATGAACACCCTTCTGTTCATGTCCAAACCATGATGAACATCAGGGTAGAAGATTGCTGAAGGTGAAGCTGCCAGGCAGGAGGTCTAGGATTGATGGACATCATGAGAGAGGATATGAAGGTAGCTGGTGTGAGAGAGGAGCATCCAGAGAATAGGGTGAGATGGAGAAGGTGGATTTGCTGTGGTGACCCCTGAAGGGAAAAGACCAAAGGAAAAAAAGGAATTTGTCACAGGGGTGCGGGACATGTATGACCGAGACAAAGTGATGACTGAGATGATTCACCCTTCTGTTCATGTCCAAACCATGATGAACATCAGGGTAGAAGATTGCTGAAGGTGGAGCTGCAGGGTGATATGGAGAAGGCTGAATGTTCCCTGAAGGGAAAAGCCCCCCAAAAAAGAAGACAAAGACATACAACTCCTCACTCACCCATTCACACGCAGTGGTTGGGTGGTAGCTGAAGGTCCTCCCCTGCTGGTCCTGGGTGGGCGGAGCAGATCGGAGGTGGAGGCAGAGCGAGCCGGCGGAGGCTTCACTCTGTGGAGGACAGGGATGAGTGGACGTCTGCACCTCCTCCCCTGGAGTTCACCGCACTTCTGCCGACGCGCCGGAACTTTCCTCCCGGAGTGTGTGTTTGTGCATGTGCGGAACAGCCGCTAGAACTCATCCGTAGCCACGGCAACCGACGGCATTCACCGGCCTTACGGGGGGGCGGCGTGCCCGGAGTGGCCCCCCGGCGGGGGAGCGAGGCGGGGGAGGATGTCGGAGGGCTGCAGCCTGAAGACGCTAACGGCGGCGCTGTGCTGCTTCTACCACAGGAACGCCGTCATCACGGCCAAGGTGAACCTCGAACCTTCTCGCGTGCGTGTTTCCCGAGGTTTTGGCGGTTCGGCGGCGGTGAAAGTGGCGTTCAGCCTCCCCTCGAAGGGACCAGACGTCCGGCTCCTCCTGCTCCGTCTGCGAGAAGAACACTGGGCTTCTATTATCTGAGCAGACGTCCTCACAATCAACCGCCTGTGTGAACATCTGACTCGACCCGTTTCCTCCCAAACTGCTGGCACACACACGAGGCAGTGTGTGTGCGCGCGCGTGTGTGTGTGTGTGTGTGTGTGTGTGTGTGCGTATGTGTGTGTGTGTGTGTGTGTGTGTGTGTGGTGGGAGGTTGACAGGCTGCACAAGGTGAATGTCCTGGCGAGGAAGGGGTGAATCACCAACTTTCCAATTTGTCTTTAGGGTGACGTAACGAACGCGTGTGTGTGTGTGTGTGTGTGTGTGAGCACCATTAAGTTGATTGGATGGCAGCGGTGGGGGGAGGAAGGGTGACGTAGCCTGAGGCGGGGGCTCCGGACGCCACGAGCTGAGGTGCGTCCGTCCAAAATGAAATCAGAATCTGTGGCGAGGAGCTTCGGTTGCTATGCAACACAACATCAGCTCTGCTCAGCCCAGCGGGTGAACCCCGACGGGGTGTGTGTGTGTGTGTGTGTGTGTTTGTGTGCGTGTGTGAGGGTTCCAGAGAGAGCTGTTGTTTGCCGGCTGGACCCCGCCTCCTCTCTGCTGCCATTGGTCAGCAGGGTTGACGTCCGTGCAGCCTTGGAGCTAACCATTAGCTTCCTTTGCTCTTTAGCGTTGGGCTCTACAATACGTAACAAACAGTGTGTGTGTGTGTGTATGTGTGTATTTGGGAGAGAGCCGGTTGACCCCGCCCCCTCTCCAATGCCATTGGTTAGCAGGGTTGACGTCTGTGCAGCCTTTTTAGCGAGACATTAGCTACCCTTGATTTTTAGTGTTGGGCTTTACAGTATGTAGCAAACAGATTGTCTGTGTGTGTGTGTGTGTGTGTGTGTGTGAGAGAGTTCTGGAGAGAGCCATTGTTGCCCGGCTTGACCCTGCCCCCTCTCCGCTGCCATTGGTCAGTAAGGTTGACGTCCATGCATCCTTGGAGCTAACCGTTAGCTTCCCTTGCTCTCCAGTATTGGGCTCTAAAGTATGTAGCAAATAGCTTGTGTGTGAGTGTGAGTGTGTGTGTGTGTGTGTGTGTGTGTGTGTGTGTGTGTGTGTGTGTGTGTGTGTGTGTGTGTGTGTATGTGTGTATTTGGGAGAGAGCCGGTTGACCCCGCCCCCTCCCCAATGCCATTGGTTAGCAGGGTTGACGTCCGTGCAGCCTTGTAGCGAGACATTAGCTACCCTTGATTTTTAGTGTTGGGCTTTACAGTATGTAGCAAACAGATTGTGTGTGTGTGTGTGTGTGTGTGTGTGTGTGTGTATGTGTGTGTATGTGTGTGTATGTGTGTGTGTGTGTGTGTGTGAGGGTTCTGGAGAAAGCGATTGTTGCCCGGCTTGACCCTATCCCCTCTTCGCTGCCATTGGTCAGCAGGGTTGACGTCCATGCATCCTTGGAGCTAACCGTTAGCTTCCCTTGCTCTCCAGTATTGGGTTCTACAGTATGTAGCAAACAGATTGTGTGTGTGTGTGTGTGTGTGTGTGTGTGAGTGTGTGTGTGTGTGTATGTGTGTATTTGGGAGAGAGCCGGTTGACCCCGCCCCCTCTCCAATGCCATTGGTTAGCAGGGTTGACGTCCGTGCAGCCTTGTAGCGAGACATTAGCTACCCTTGATTTTTAGTGTTGGGCTTTACAGTATGTAGCAAACAGATTGTGTGTATGTGTGTGTGTGTGTGTGTGTCTGTGTGTGTGTGTGTGTGTGTGTGTGTGTGTGTGTGTGTGTGTGTGTGTGTGTGTGTGAGGGTTCTGGAGAGAGCGATTGTTGCCCGGCTTGACCCTGCCCCCTCTCGGCTGCCATTGGTCAGCAGGGTTGACGTCCATGCATCCTTGGAGCTAACCGTTAGCTTCCCTTGCTCTCCAGTATTGGGTTCTACAGTATGTAGCAAACAGATTGTGTGTGTGTGTGAGTGTGTGTGTGTGTGTGTGTGAGTGTGTGTGTGTGTGTGTGTGTATGTGTGTATTTGGGAGAGAGACGGTTGACCCCGCCCCCTCTCCAGTGCCATTGGTTAGCAGGGTTGACGTCCGTGCAGCCTTGTAGCGAGACATTAGCTACCCTTGATTTTTAGTGTTGGGCTTTACAGTACGTAGCAAACAGATTGTGTGTGTGTGTGTGTGTGTGTGTGTGTGTGTGTGTGTGTGTGTGTGAGGGTTCTGGAGAGAGCGATTGTTGCCCGGCTTGACCCTGTCCCCTCTCGGCTGCCATTGGTCAGCAGGGTTGACGTCCATGCATCCTTGGAGCTAACCGTTAGCTTCCCTTGCTCTCCAGTATTGGGCTACAGTATGTAGCAAACAGAGTGTGTGTGTGTGTGTGTGTGTGTGTGTGTGTGTGTGTGAGAGTACTTGCAGTTGCACATCTAAACCAGTAGGGGTGCCATTTGGAAATTCATCATTTTCAACCCATAATGTTGGGGCAGGAATATGGCATGTCTAGCGACATTAGCATAGCATTAGCCTCAAACCCGATTCTATTGCCTTTAGCTACGAGTCTCACATCCACTCTGTCCCTCTCTCTCTCTCCATCTTCCACGTCTACATTTGTTTCCAAAAAGCCCCGGGTTTTTTTCCAGTGACCCTTTTTCCCCATCTTCTCCTCCCTCCTCCATCTGTTCCCTCCTTCCCCCCGGAGCTCTCCTCCTGCTTCCACGGCGACCAGACCCCGGGACCCACATGGCCTCCTCGGGTGTCCAGAGTTGGAGAGCAGCAGGAGTGATCTGGGAGCCCAAGAGTCCCGTTCACACTGCAGGAACATTTTGAACATTTTCTTGGTGCACTGGGACGGCAGAGGAACCAGTGACCTTCTGTTCCTAGAACCACTCCAGCAACTTCTACAAGGCAGAGTCTTTTTACGGTTCCATAGAAACAGTGGAACTCAGAGATGATTGGTGGAACCCATTAGCCCTGCCCAGCACCAGATACTTCTTGTGGACTGAGAACCATCCTGGCCAAGATGTTCTCTTGGACAGAAGCAACAAAAATTGGAGCAACAAAGAGGTTTGAGCTCCTCAGAGGGGTTTCCAGGGCTCGGAGAGGAACATCTACATTTTGGGTCAGAATAAGTCTGGAGTTATAGCCTGGAGCTAACGGCTAGCGAGGTTGTTCACACAGCGAAGCAGTGCAGGGAGAAGATAAACCACTCCAACCATCTGGTAGTCCATAGTTGTCGGCGTCGTCTTCTTCTTCTGTGGTTTGTTTGGTCCCTCGCAGAATGCAGAACTTGAAGGTTCTACTTCCTGGAACCAAAGTGGAAGCTGACCAGATGTTGGAACTCATGATCCGGGTCTGAATGTGTCAATATGCGTCTCTATGCTGATGACACTGTTGTTTGTTCCGCCTCAATCCGGTCTGAGGCGGTTCCTCGGTCGTCCGTGGTCGGCGACGAGGCTCGGCGAAGGTCTGACCGGAGCTTCTGCTGCGTTTTGGCCGCGTGATGAAGGCCAGAACATCTCAGAAGCCCGTTGTTCTCCAGATGGCAGCCGATGGAGAAACTGTATCACCAATCTTTCCCTTCCTGAGATTTTCTCAGCCCTTCAAAGGAGGGGTTTGTTTGTTTATGCAGTTTGTATACACACACACACACACACACACACACACACACACACACAGAAGATCTCCATGATGCTGCTGATGATCTCTCGCCGTCCTTCCCCACGTCTCCAGGCGCAAAACGCAGGAAGTAGCATCTGTAAACAGGAAAAGGCGCGGTGGTGTTTGCGAGGGTACGTCGGCGCCGTGCAGGGAGCGTGGTCCTCCAGGGACCTGCTGGAGCCCTGACCTTCTGCTGAAGATCCTCACGCTGGCATCATCTAGACAATGCAGGGTCTCCAGTGAAACCCCTGGATGTGTTTGGACTGCGGGAGGAACCGTGAGGAACCGTGAGGAACCTGACGCAGACACCTGGAGAGCATGGAGGAGGGCCACCTGTGGAGATCCAAGCAGAAGACCTTCTTGCTGGGAGGAGGAAGTGCTGAGTGATCCTTCAAAATAAGAGCAGATGGAACAGAGGGCTGATGAAGGTCTTCAGGCACGACAGCAGGACACATGTCCATCACAGCCTTCCGCGTGAAGGTGGTGGTTCCAGACCGACTCACAGTGCAGGTTCCTGGAACCTGGTGACCCTGAGGAACCCCACGCAGACACCTGGAGAAGGTGGAGGAGGGCCACCTGTGGGGATCCAACCAGGGACCTCCTTACTGCCAGGGGGCGGAGCTAACGGCCTGGACAAACAACAGTCATCTTTAAAAGGTTGCAGCCCTGCTGCGAGGATTTAGGTGTGTGTGTGTGTGTGTGTGTGTGTGTGTGTGTGTGTGTGTGTGTGTGTGTGTGTGTGTGTGTGTGTGTGTGTGTGTGTGTGTGAGAGAGAGAGAGAGAAATCAGTCATCACACCGAGGGTCAGTGGACGTGACCTCGCCGAACTCCATGGACGAGCACGCCGACCGGATTTCGACGGGATCTGGCGATGACCGCCCGCGTTGCCATGACGACGCAGGAGCACCGGAGCCTTGAACCCTGCGAGAAACCCAGGAAATCCTCAGAAAATCCAATCAGCTTCTAATCCCTCCTGAAACCCGGCCTTTGCCCCGAGCTGATTAGCAACCGCTTGGAGAATCCCAGCAGAACCAAGATGGACCCGGATCCGACCCGAGAACCTCTCGCCGCTGGACAACGATCATCTCAACGTCTTCTTCAGACCTCCTCCAACCTCAGCATCCTTCCACCCAGATCTTCTCTATCCATGTCCAAACCATGTCGGTGTGAAGGGAACACGTGAGGTCCTTCTGATGGACTCCCTCCTGATCTTCTCCATCCTCCTCACCTCTGCCTGCTATCTTCTCCTCAGTGTCCATCCTCTCCACCTTTCACTCTCTTCCTTCACCCCTGACCTTCTTCTCCGCACGTTCCTCCACCTCCATCCCGTCTGCAGCCTCACCCTCCCACCGAGGCCAGATGAGATGTTTGACCTGGACTTAAATCACTGCCTGGACTTTATGGCTCCGTCAGGGAGGCATAAACTGTGAGCACCAGGACAAGAGGGGGATGAAGGAGGTGGGGAAGATGGTGTGTGTGTGTGTGTGTGTGTATTCAACATGTGTGTGTGTGTGTGTGTTTGTGGCAATGACATCATATTGCAGGGTTTTCCTGAAGGCCGCTCCATAAAAACACTCCCGTCTTCTTCCTCCCTCCATCAGTCCTATATGTACACATCCCATAATCAACCCTCCCCCTCCACCTTATCTCCTAATGCATTCACACACACACACACACACACACACACACACACACACATGCGGTTCCTCGGTTCTATCGGCGTAATGACCGTGGACGTGAAAGCCTGCTTATGTGATTTAAGCCGATGACAAGAAATAAGAAATAAATGGAAGCGTCGCTGCAGCCGAGCTCGCCGCCGCCGCCGCTTCTGCCGCCATTTTTATCCGTCCCTGTTGACGGGCAAAACACACACACACACTCAGGGGTGGGGGTGACCGACCTGTCAGGTCCTCTGACCCGGGTTGTTTCCACACACACACACACACACACACACACACACATGACTAGGAAGAGAGCGGGCTCAGGAGCGCCGTGACGCCCGACCCGGGCGCCTTGTTTTCTGTAAAGAAGCTGTAATCGGATACGTTGATGTGGTGGCGTACAGGGATGGGGAAGGGGGCGGGGCTTGGGGGGCGGGGCTTGGGGGCGGGGCTTGGAGGCGGGGCTTGGGGGTCCCTGGGGTCTATTCTAATGACGTTACCGCGGGAAATGGCGGTAAAACCAGCAGGAGATGGACGGATGCTGCAGGGTTCAGTTTCATGGAGATGCTGGCGGACATTCTGTATCTCCAATGATTGTGTGCACGCCTCAATAATCCTGTTAGTGTGTGTGTGTGTGTGTGTGTGTGTGTGTGTGTGTGTGTGTGTGTGTGTGTGTGTGTCATAAGAGAAGCAGCACGGGGGTAAATTATGTTTTATCAACAATAATAATGCCAAGCATGAATATGATTGCTACATGACAATTTGTCTGGAAGGATTTAAGGCTTAAGGAAGGAACTACAGTATGTGTGTGTGCGTGTGTGTGTGTGTATTTGTGGGTGTGTGTGTGTGTTCTCACACGTCAGGTGAGGGTGTGTGTGTGTGTGAAGGAAGTTCCGTGCAGCGGGGCCGGGTCATGTCCATGACGTCATGCCAGGAGGATCTGGGTGGAAAGCCAGGCGTGTGTATGTGTGTGTGTGTGTGTGTGTGTGTGTTGGCCTAGAGGAGATTTTGTTGGACAGAAGTCGGATGGTTGTCGTGTGTGAGTGCAGCCTGCGATGAAGTGTGTGTCTTGTGGAAGCAGAGAGAGGGAGCCATGCAGAGACCCAGCAGCTGCCATGTAAGTGTGTGTGTGTGTGTGTGTGTGTGTGTGTGTGTGTGTGTGTGTGTGTGTGCTGTCTGTCGTGAGTTGTTTTGCAGGATGTGACTGGATCTGCCGGCGGCTCTGAACTCCACTGGTGCGACGATGGCGACTCCTTCTAGATTTAGAACAGGTTTCTTGCGCCCAGGAGACGCGTCACAACCAGACTTCACTGGGAAAAGAGGCGTTTTAAGGATTAACCGCCCGCCGTCTCTCCAACGGGCCGAACCGGGTCGGGATCTGCGTTCGCTCCCGAACTGCATCATGCCCCCGCGACTTCGGCCACCGTCAGTTTCATCTCATGCATTTATCTTTTTGGCAATTCAACGACGGCTCGTCGTGATTTCAACACCTCTAACACGTGGGAGCCTCCGGACTGGAAGCAGGTTGTCGGCAGCCTTCGTGCTAAGCTAACTAGCCGTAGAAGAGAAGGGCGTTTGCTTTCTTGCATTCTCTCTCAAACTATCACCGTATCCCTTTCACCAAGGATCTCGTCTCCATGATGCAGTGAACAGGAAGTGGTCTTTGTGTGTGTGTGTGTGTGTGTGTGTGTGTGTGTGTGTGTGTGTGTGTGAGTGTAAAACATGCATATGTGGCTCTTTGATTAGTCCAGTTGCCCAATGACTGAATGAATCTATATAATACATATTCAAATACTTAGTGTCCTTGTGGGTGGGGTTCTTCATATGGGGGGCGTGAACTTCCACGCATTCAGGGACGTCATGGAAACAACATGGCGGGAAAAGGCATCCTCGCCTCGCTCCATCACCATGGAAACGGGTGTGAAGTGGCCTCAGGCCAATGGAAACAGGGTTCCAGGTCCAGGGTTTGACAGAACCTGGATCTGAGGATGCCAGAGGATGTTGGTCCTCAACATGGAGGACCAACATCTTCTTCTTCTTCTTCTTCTTCTTCTTCTTCTTCTTCTTCTTCTTCTTCTTCTTCTTCTTCTTCTGTGATGGCTCCAGGGTTCCAGCCCCCCCTCAGTGCCATTTGCAGGATGAACAGTTACGATAATGAATGAATCAATCAATCAATGAGTTTACAAGGAGTAGACTGGTGCAGGACATGTATGCTCGCTGTGAGACAGCGCTGTGGTGTGGTGTAGGGGTAACAGAGAAGTTCAAGGTGCAGGTGGGACTCCATCAGGGATCAGCTCTGAGCTCCTTCTTGTTTGCAGTGGTGATGGACAGGCTGACAGATGAGGTTAGACAGGAATCTCCATGGACCATGATGTTTGCAGATGACATCGTGATCTGTAGTGAGAGCAGAGAACAGGTGGAGGAAAATCTAGAGAGCTGGACTTCATCCTCCCCTTCTTCATCTCGGCGTGTTTGAGGGAACGGGATACCGATATGAGATGTTTGAGATGAATCAGAGTTGGCTCACTGAGGCTTTTTCATCTTCTCCAAAGTTCTCCCAGGACCAGTTCATCCTGGACTGTCCCTCAGAGAAGCTCCGCAAGGAGCTGGAGGAGGAGCTCAAGATGAACTGCGAGGAGCCCAGGAGCCATGCGTGGTACCATGGAGCCATACCCCGACAGGTAACACACACACACACACACACACACACACACACACACACACACACATGTCTGAGTCACGAGTCCCTCCCTTTTTAAAAGCATTCATAAAGACTTGTTGAACCTGATCACCTATTTTTAGCCTGCAAACACAGCTCTCACAGGGAGCGTGTGTGTGTGGTGTGTGTGTGTGTGTGTGTGTGTGTGTGTGTGTGTGTGTGTGTTCCCACTGTGCTGAATGTTTTTATTAAGCTGCTCCCTTCGCTTTCCCTGAGTTAATATTATACACTAAACAAACACGAAGCAAACACAATTAATTAAAGTGAAGCAGACTCTGTATGTGTGTGTGTGTGTGTGTGTGTGTGTGTGTGTGCGTGCGTGTGTGTGTGTGTGTGTGTGTGTGTTCATGCAGAGTTCAAATGCAACCAGAGCTTGGATTACGGGCAATCTGATGGGCAGTGACAGCATTACTTTAAACACATCAACTGGTTCAGATTCGAAGTGACTGCACACACACGCACACACACACACACACACACACACATGCACACACACACATGCACACACACAAATGCACACACACTGTGCTTTACTGCTTGAAGAAAATTGTCTTCTCTTTTCCGAGCTCGCTCCAGTTCAAGAACACCACCCTTGCTAGTTAGCTTAGCACAACGAGTGTCATCTAGCGTTGCTGCTTTTGACCCAAGCCAGGTCAAAAGTGACTGCACACACACACACACACACTAGCCAAGTCGATGAAATCGCCATGGAGACGGCGAACCGAACGTGTCCCGCATCGCTGTCAATCCAATGGAAAGTCCTTCTGGCACATCACGTCTTATATAACGGCCGCTATAACATGGAATTAAATGTTTGGACTGTAAACAAACACTGTATGTGTGTGTGCGTGCGCGCGTGTGTGTGTGTGTGTTGCATCAGGTCGCCGAAAACTTTGTGCAGCGGGACGGAGATTTCCTGGTGCGGGATTCGCTGTCCAGCCCCGGGTGTTACGTCCTGACCTGCCAATGGAGAAATGCCCCCCAGCACTTTAAAATCAGCAAGAAGGTGAGACTGCAGAAGGTCTGGACTGACGGACGGACGGACGGACGGACAGACGGCAGCCGCATCAAAAATTCATATCGACAAATTAATGCCTTCGGACGCCGATTGTTATTTATTACTGTTAAGCACTGGTATTGGATTACTTCCTGTGACTACCCACATGGAAAATAGCACCACCCATCTTATGTCTGTGAGGATATTTTATACGACTGAATGCATCTATTTGTCTTATATAAGCGGTTTTAGATCCTTAATAAACATCTGGAATGCGACGTGTGAGGAACCTGGACGTTTTAAATCCTGTGAAATAACAATGGATGTCTGAGATCTTTGAATCAGTCAGATTTTATCTATATTTCTATTTTACATTAATTTTATTTATTCATGGATCAACATGCAGATTAGATATATATAAATATATAAGATATAGACATACAGACTGAGATGATATAAACATATCTGGAGAGAATGATGTGGTTTAATTATGCCAAAAGCAGAGATGATACACAAATAACTTGAATATCCATAAAATAAATAAATATGGTGGACGCCTGGCGAGATGTAAATCAAGCCCCGCCTCCTGGAAAGCTGTCCAATGAGAGGGAAGATATGAGGTCGCTGTTAGAGGAAGCAGAGAGGTGCATCACGGGATATCCCGCGGCAGCGCTAGCCTGCGGTAGCATAAGCAGGGGTCATGCTAACGCTAACAGGGCTTTCTCGAGGCTTAAAGCCTATTTGGACGCACCGGCAGAACGAAGGGGCGGAGTCAGAGCTGATTGGCTGGCGTGAATTGCCCCCTCCAGGTGGTGATCCTGAACGAAGCGTATTCCCGGGTGGAGTACCGCCTGGAGAGGGAGGGCTTCGACAGCGTCCCGTCGCTTATCAGATACTACGTCGGCAACAGGAAGCCGGTTTCCCAGGTGGGTTCACCGGCTGAAGGTAATCTATTACAGCAGGTTAGTGTGACTGACACCCTCCACCCGCCCACCAGGTGGTCGGCGCTATCATCTTCCAACCAATCAACCGCGGGCTGCCGCTGCACCGCCTGGAGGAGAAGTACGGGCTGTCCAGCAAACGGCGGGAGGCGGGGCTTGCGGAGCAGGAGAGGCGGAGCCAGAAGCGCCTCAGTCTTAACATTACCAACGGGCACGGGCACGAGAATGTGCACGGTGCGCACGACGGCGCGCACTGCGCGATCGGCGGCGCGGGCCGAGGCGGCCAGCTCAGGTGCGTGCGGCCGATCGGGGTCGATGCTAATAGCACAGCATTTACGGCGGCGCGTTCACTGACCCGGGCGTCCCGCCACCTTCGCAGGCCCAAGGATCGCTGCGGCAGCCAACCGGCGAGTCTCAACCAGGTCCAGGAAAGGCGACGCCCCCTGAAGGCCCACCAATCAGACAGCTTCCTGCCACTCGGTCAGTTGGAAACGTCACAGAGAGCAAACGGTCCTATCTTCTTCTTCTTCTTCCTTGGGCTGCTGCCTTCAACTCCTTGACCAGTTCATATCATTCACTTCCTGAATGCGAAAATGAATGGGATTATAAATGGGAGGGTCAATCACTGTATGTCTCCGTATGTGGCCCTGTGATTGGTCCAAGGTGAACGCTTTCGCCCAACGGCAGTTGGGTTAGGCTACAGCGGTACCGATAAGGAATGAATGAATGCTCAGCTCCTTGCTCGCCATGTGCTGGAAGTGCGGTACAAGTGCATACCGCGGGTGACCTCGTGTCCTGGTGGCCCCGCAGGATGCAAAGGGCAGCTCCCGCCGCCTTCCGACCCTCTGCTGCCGAGTCCCGGACCCAAGTCGCCGGTGTTCCGGACGGGCAGCGAGCCGGTGCTGAGCCCGTCGGCCCAGAGGAGGTCCGTGGAGCCGCCTGCAGGTCAGAGCCGAGGCGGGGGCGCCGGTCGGCCTCCGGACCGACGGGTCCGTCGCTTCACCCCGGTTTGTGTCCGCAGGTCAACCCATCCGCGGCTCCGACAGCCAGCTGTGCCCCAAACCTCCGCCCAAACCCAGCAAGGTGCCGCTGGCTCGGATGCCCGGCTTCCCCAGCCTGCGGCCGCTGGCGCCGCCCGTCGGCTGCTCCTTCCCCCCGGACCTCCCCTCCGCCTACAGCGGCGCCGTTCCCCCGGCGAAGCCCCTCAGGGCGGAGAACGCCTTCCTGTCCGCGGACGCCGGGGAGCCGATCCGCCGCTCCGACTCCCCCGCCTCCTCGCCGGACGACGCCGCCGACTTCCAGCCGGCGCTCTGCGGCTACGTGGAGAGGCTGCGGCGGGAAGGCGAGGGCGCCAGGCAGGAGGAGGGCGAAGACAGGGGGGCGGACGGCCGCCGCGGTCTGGACAGGAGCTCCTACCATCACGCCATCGCCGCCTTGGAGAACACCAGCGAGGAGGAGGAGGAGGAGCAAGAGGAAGACGGCAAAGTTCACCTCCGGCGGCCGGTGATGGAGACGGAGTCGGCCTTCAGGCCGGCGCATTTCAGCTCGCGCCTCCTGCCGGCGGAGAACAAACCGCTGGAGATGGCGGTGCTGAAGAGGTCCAAGGAGCTGCTGCTCAGCCACAACCACCAAAGCATCGCCAGACACCTGCTGAAGGCCGACTGCCAGGTACGCCGACGACCTTTGACCCCAAAAAACACCACCTTCATACTCCTGCTGGGAAGACCTTCTGACCTACTGATGGCCTACTGACATATCAGAGCTGACATTTTATCGGTGGATGGATGGATGGATGGATGGATGGATGGATGGAAGCCCTCAGAGATCTCCAGTGTGGTCGTTCTTCTGCAGGTGGTGAGGATCCTGGGTGTGTCCCGGGAGCAGAAGGTTGAGATGGGCGTGGCCTCGGGCCTGGAGCTGGTGACCCTGCCACACGGCCAGCAGCTCAGGCTGGACCTGCTGGAACGGTACACACACACACACACACACACACACACACACACACACACACACAGATGGAGATTCCAGCATGTCCTCCGTCTCCAGGCATCACACCATGGCGATCGGCGTGGCCGTGGATATTCTGGGATGTACGGGCAGCGTGGAGGAGCGGGCGTCCACCTTGAACCGCATCATCCTGGTTGCCGTGGAGCTGAAGGACACGGTGGGAGACCTGTTCGCCTTCACCGCCATGATGAAAGCTCTGGACCTGCCGCAGGTAGGAGGACGTCCGGAACGTTCAGTCAGAAGAAACACAGAACATCTCCAGATCTTCAGGTCTTTGGGTTCGTCCTCCACAGATCAGCCGGCTGGAGGAAACGTGGACGGCCCTGCGGAGGAACTTCACGCAGACGGCCATCAGCTATGAGAAGACCCTCAAACCCTTCTTCAAGAATCTCTACGAAGGCACAGGTGTGCGCACACACACACACACACACACACACACACACACACTCAAGGTGCTCATAACACTCATGAGATGGAGAGGGTGGAGAAAAGTGTTGGGGTGGTGAAAGGAAGAAGATGGAGGTGAAGAGCAGCCGTGGTTTGGAGACCCTGAAGAGAGACAGGAGGTAGAGATGAAGATGCTGAGAAGACCACAGAGGAGGTTTATGGATTGAGGGCGCGAGAACAAGAGGGTAGATGCTGTGAGAGGAGAAGATCCGATGGAGGCAGATGATTGGCTGCGACTGGAGAAGACCAAACACCGCCATCTAGTGGTGAAACAGCCCAACTGCAGGCGGTTAATTGCCCCGTCCTGTGCAGCCTCCTGCCCCCCGGTGGTCTGCGTGCCCCTCCTGCTGCCGCTCCTCACCCTGATGGAGCGCCCGGCGGCGGCGCCGCCCGAGGGGGCGGAGCTCTGGGAGACCAGCGACCAGGGCTGTGACATCATGCTGCGCCACCTGGAGGCGGCGCGGGAGGTGGCGCACAACGCGCACAGCTACACGCTAAACGCACGGAGGCTCCTGCAAGGTGGGAACAACACACACACACACACACACTCGCACACACACTTCCCGGATTGACCCTTCGGGTGTGTTTGCAGGGTTCCAGTGCGACGCCGACCTGCTGGAGGTGTTCCAGACCGACTTCCAGCTGCGGTTGCTATGGGGCAGCCGCGGCGCCGCCGTCAACCAATCGGATCGCTACAGCAAGTTCAACCTCATCCTCACCGCGTTGTCACGGAAACTTGAGCCGCCGCCGAAAACGCAGACGTTGATTTGAGCGCCGTTGGACTTCACACACACACACTGGAAGACTTCACACGTGTCAAAGACGGGGAGCTTCCGTTCCCCGGGGGTCATCGAACGCAACACGGCCTTCCTTTCCACGGCAGTCGAGTTCACCGCGCCGCCGTCTATTACACGCTTAGTACACGTTTCTCAACTTCCACCACGCACACGGATGTTCGGTGATCCTCGGTAATCACGAAACTCCCCGTCGGAAAGAATCGCGTGCTAATAAATGGCGTGTTACAAGGTAATAAATGTTTATAACGGGTCAAAGTGTAATATATTTGGCTTTTAGCGGCTTTATTTCCCTCTCCTCAAAGCGGCGTCTTCTCCGCGAGCTGTACATATTGAGGCGTCGGCGTGTTAATAACCGAGTGTAAATACGTTGGTGTAGAGGGATGTAAAAACAGATGTTCATGAGTTTTAATGTTTATATGAGGAGTCGCCAGTTTTAATAAATATGGTACCTGATCTGGGCTGTGACGTTTTAATGTGATCATAACTGGAATTCATCCCTTCAGACGCCGCACAGAAAAGCTTCTGAAAGGGTTCCCGCGGCCGGGGAGAAGCTAACCGCTAACCTCCAAAAGGCCTCCGATGCAAAAAATGAGCCGGAGAAGGTCCGGGATGCATCTGGAGGTCGGGAACGTCTCCTCGGACGATTGTCTCGCGGGCAGAAATTCCCGTGATTGGATACGCTCGGCGGCGGCGGCGGGTCACGGAGGAAATTGACGCAAAGGAATGCAGTCAAGGGGAAAGTCCGACTTAGACGGCGGGTCGAGAAGCTCCACAGGAAGCCGAGTGTCCGCTCGTCCTCGCACGCACATGGAGATGCAGCTGAAGACACCACGACCCGCTCCGAGGCCGATGGGTCCCGTGGGTCCGCAGGGGACGGAGGAACCCGAAGCGCTCGTCCAGGGGTGGGCAAACTACGGCCCGCGGGCCACAGCCGGCCCGTTGGTCTTTTTAATCCGGCCCGCCAAAGATCGGTACAGAATTCATGCTTCGTACTTGATTGGATCAATGAACGTGGGATCTCAGACAGGAGATTATTTCATTTTTGGAGCTACTTGGGAATTTTCCGGACAAAGATTGGCTTCGTGTTTTAGCCTTTACTGTAAAAATACTGGCACTGACTGGATGTGAAGCAACAAGGGAAAAACCGGTTTGTGCATGAAATGCAAGCACATGTCAGAGCATTCAAAACCAAACTAATTTTATTTTCAAAGCATTCGTCAGACGTGTCTGATATGTACCGTTAACAAATGCGTATTTTTTCATATGTATCGTATCTCGTGGTGACCCGGCCGGATCTGTTTTTTATTTACAACGCAATTAACATATGTGGAAAACCACATTTGTTATCTTGCACGAAAATAATATCAACAAATCTCTTTTGAGCCGGCGTTCATACAAATGTCAGTCAATGAAACACAATGGAATTCATTCCAATCAGGATTTAATGTGTCATAATTGTGAGTAATTATAGTAATAATAATAATTTATAATTATGCATGCTTTGGTATTAATAATGGGTCATCAAAATTACTATATTGCATTATATTATTATTGTATTCTTGCTGCTGTTATTATTATCCTTATTATTATAATAACCACTACAAGGACTACGATGATAAAAAGATGGTGAATAAAGAAAAAGAGAAAAAAAAAAACAACATAAAGAGCTTCAACAGGACCTGCTAACAGAGGATTCCAATTGACTGAAAAAAGGTAATACTAATTAGAAAAATTAACAATACTCATAATTTCATGTGGTAACAATAACAACAAACAACAAATAACAACAAAAACAACAACAATAATATTAATGATAATTATCATTATTATTACAAAAATAATAATAATGCTAAGATTATTATCCTATAGTATTATATTATTGTATTATCATAATTATAAATAGTGCTACTGCAATCACTACTATTGCTAAAATGATAAATAGATAGTAAATTAAAACAAAAATCTAACCATCTAAGAAAAATATCTATCTAAGATAAGATAAAATAAAACAAAAGATAGAAGATAATCCCATTGGGAAAATTTGTTTGTCACAGCAGCGCAACAATATCAATATCAATATCAATATCAATATCAATATCAATATCAATAAAAATGATTATAAATAGAAAAAACAATTAAAAGGATGAAGACAATAACAAGAATAGGAATAGATAATAGAATGACAACAAGGGTAAAAATAAATAGAATGTGAATTGAAAGACAAGGATTTAAAAAATAGACATGGATATATAGACAAAAGACATCTATCTATCTATCTATCTATCTATCTATCTATCTATCTATCTATCTATCTATCTATCTATCTATCTATCTATCCATTGCATTAATCAATTACATAAATGCAGGGAAAAAATAAAATAGAACATAAATAAATAAATAAAATAAAGCTCATCTATTAATCGATCTATCTGTCTATCAACTGTATATGTAAATTACATAAATGCAGGGAAAAAATGAAATAAAATAAAAATAAATGAAATCAAGTAGAATAAAACAGAGTACTCAGCAATCCTGCTGTATAAATAAATGACAGAAATGCAGGAATAAAATAAAATAGAATTAATGCCTCTATCTATCTATCTATCTATCTATCTATCTATCTATCTATCTATCTATCTATCTATCTATCTATCTATCTATCTATCTATCTATCTATCTATCTATCGACGTACCATTCTGTGTGAACGAATCAAAACACGAGCAGGGAGGGAAGCAGGAAGTGACCAGCCAATGGCAGGCGAGAAGGGGCGTGGCCATGGCCGAACGTTGTTGTTGTTGTGGCTTCGGTTCACTTCCTGCTTCCGGCCCGGCGGAGCAGAGGAAGCCGCTCGGTGCAGCCCGGGAGCCGGAGGAGGACAGCGGACCGCACGGTAGGGCTTTACCCGGGGACCGAGAGGGGGTTAGCGCTGTAAAGAAAAGAAAAGAAAAAGAAATAAAAGTAAAAGTTAAAGGCGGAAGCGAGAAGGTTCGAGAGAAGGAGCGTCAGTCGCTCACAAGACCGCAGCATGTGATGCGTATTAGAGGGAACCAGAGGAGGAGGAGGAACACTGACTAGACTGGACTTTATTCACAACTCTACGCCTCCATTTGAACTTTCTGGAAAGGTTTGTGGTCCTGGTGGAGGTGGGACCAGCTCTGCGTTAGATCAGGATCCTCCATGGACTATAATGATGTTTGTTCTGGAGGTTGCAGATGCAGGTGGGTGGATGAGAAGAACCCAAGAGGAGTTTTGGTACTACTGGCAGTGGTGATGAAGAAGGTGGAGGAGTTTAAGTGCTGAGGTTCAACCGTCCAGAGTGGTGGAGAGGGTGGAAGAGAGTTGGAGGAAGGTGTGCAAGCAGCTTGGAACAGATGGAGGAAAGTGTCAGGGTCTGGTGAAAGAGGATGAAAGGAAAGGCGGAGAAGACGGAAGTGAAGAGCAGCCATGGCTTCTGGTTTGGAGACACTGAGAAGAAGACAGAAGGAAGAGGTGAAGATGTGGAGATAGTGAGGAGGACAGAGAGGATCGGGAAGGAGTCCACATGCTTGTGTTCGATGTTCTGGAGATTAGGTCACTCTGAGATGGACAGAGGAGGGATGGTGAAGATCTTTGGGTGGAGGGGTAGAGGACAGGGAGTGAGAGGAGAGGGATAGATGGAGGCAGATGATTGGCTGTGGAGACCCCAGAAGAGAGCAGCCCAAACGAGAAGAAGGAGTTAATTTATTTTTGTTTGTTTCTCGCAGGGTGGTGGACCACCCGCTGGATGAGTTCTCCAAACCAGAACCGGATCTGAGATAGAACCGTCTCCACCACCAAACATGGTGCACGTCTACAACTGTCACCCCTTTGCCTCGCAGCAGATAGTCCAGGTCGGTGGAGCTCAGATGAGAACCCGTCCAGAGCTGGTCAGCTTTGTGTAACGTAAAGGTTTGTGCATCAGGTGGAGCAGGAGCCGGGGCTCTTCTGCTGCGGGGGCGGAGCTCTGTTCGTCGTTGCCACCGGAGGATGCAAGGTAAGCATACATGTTGGCACAGAAATCAAGAACTAGACCCTTCGGACCATTGGGACCCTAGACCCTTTGGACCGCTGCAGACCTCACATTGTCTAGATGGGTGGACGAGAGGGTGAATGTTTGTCCTTACATGAGCTGTGAATGGTTGTATGCCTACATTATTACATGTGGCCCTCTGATTGGTCCAGGATGAACCCCGCCTCCAGCTGCCCTGGGACTCTTGAGTGCAGGACAAGCCATACAGATGATGAATGGATGAATGAGTTCCTATTGGAATGAGCTCCTTAATAACTACCCGGTGTGCAAATTGGATTAGCATGAAAGCTAAGCAAAGACAATACAATGATAGAAGGTTTCACGAGAACCCGGCCATCGAATTCCAAATTCAAAGTCTAATGCGGAGAAACTGGTTAAAGGATGAATGTACGTACGCTCGTGAGGAGACGGTCTATGTACAAGACAGCAAGGACTAATGTTCGTAGATGTAGATCGTTTGAAGTAGCTCAGAGCTGATGTTCTGACGGTGGTGGGGGACTTGATGTTGCGGTTCCTGCCAGGTGGAGGCCTACGACCTGGAGCAGGAGGGCTGCCCCCTCATCTGCCGCTTCGCCACCATGGGGACGGTGAGGAGCATCCGGCACAGCAAGATCGGTGAGGGGGGATGGGGATCGGTACTTCACCCGGCCCCACCGTGATAGCCTCAGAAAAAGTAGCATTAGCTAGAGATGCTAAAGACTCATCGTGGCTGAAAAATAAATATGCGACACGGCGGTGGCTAACCTTTAGCACTCTTTCCTCCCGCCCTCCCCATTCCTCTCAGGGGACTACCTGATGACCATTGAAGAGAAGAACAGCGCCACCTACCTGAGGGCCTACACCAACTGGCGTTACCAGGTTCTCCTCACTGATCTCCCTTGGCTTCTGCATTTGATAATCCCAGAATTGGTGTCTGTTCGATCCCCTGTCCTCCGTTCACCAAACCTCTCGTTCTCCACAGGCCGAGGAGAAGGCCCGGGTCGGGGTGCGCCTGCTGGGCCACCTGCTGCGAGGCGCGTCCCAACGGGGCGGTGCTCAGATGGAGATCATCGAGATCCCCATGTCTGAGCGGCCCGTCGCCGTGGCGTGTTGCCCGGTAACAGGCGACCTTGTAGTCGCCTGTGACAAGACTCTGGTTCTGTTTAATCTGAGGCGACAGAACCAGCAGAACCTGGTATGAGTTCCTTTCATGGTCTCCAGTAGAAGACAGTATCAGATCATTGTAGGCGGCGCGGTGGTGAGCTTCTCCAGCTCACAGCAAAAAGGTCCTTGGTCTGATTCCCCCAGGCGGGCCTTTCTTTTTGGTATCTCCATGTTCTCCCTGTGTTGGTGTGGGGTTCCTCCCACAGTCCAAACTCCATACAGGAGGTTCACTGGAGACCCTACATTGTCCACATGTTCGCATGGTTCTGTGACTATATGTGGCCCTGTGAAGGATCCAGGTGGAACCCCACCTCTCGCCCAATGACAGCTTGGATGGGTTCCACCAACCCTGAGTGAAGGATAGTTGGCTGCCATGGCGTCACCAGATTACCAAACTTTTTCCGTCTTTTTCCAAGATGGAGAAGCAGCAGAACCCGGGTCAGCAGGGTACTCCGGGCTCCTCGCCGCAGAGCCAGCACAGCTCCAGCCCCACTCCAGGTAAGCTCCAGGGAAGACTACTTTTAAAAGCTTTTGATGAAAAGGAGGACAACTGACGGGTCATCTTCCTCTCAGGTCAGACATCCCATAATTTCCCATTTGTGGACTTTGAGCGCTCCGTCATCCTGCATCTCCCCGGGACCAAACCCAAGCAGGTACCTCTGGCCTCCCCTTCACTGCCCTTTGGTTGTCTTTAGCTCATCAAGCTTTAGCTTCCTAAGCGCCGGTTAGCATTGACGCAAAGGAGCCCACAGCGCCACCCGGTGGCCGTGACTTGAAAAGCTCAACGCAAAATTGACAGACTGGTGACCGATGTCAAAAATAGATACGACCTATGAATGGTCGCAATGTTTTAAAGGCCTTTTCTATGTGTTCATTTTGTTAATACATGCATAGCCTGCATATGAGGCTGATAAACCAGCCCCCGGTTCCTTTAACGCCTCTTCCTCCTGTAGGTGGCGCTGTGCAGCGGCTACGTGGCGGTCCAGGCTGAGCTGGAGGTGCTGGTGCTCAAGCTGAATGCGTACTCAGAGCCCAGGATGCTGGAGGAGGTGCCTGCAAGGCATAGACAAGGTCAGGAGTTCACCCCTGGACGGTATCTTCTACAAGCAGGTCCCGGCGAAGTCAGATTTTGTTTCTATGGCGCCAAATCGCAACTCGGTCGTCTGACGTCGCTTGCCAAGCAGAGCAGGTCTGGACCACATCTTTAAGATGCTCTACAGAAACCCACCAGTCCTCCCAGGTGCAAACACCTGGAGATAGCACTGGGAAAACAAGTATGCTAGAGGCAAAGAGGGTGTGAGGGCTGGGACGCAACGCTGGTCTTATGAATATTACCGCTAGCGCTAAGAGTTACGTGCTAATAGATGATACGATACGATAACGGCTTAAATATTCGTGAGTAGATCAAGCCCCGCCCCCTGGGAAGCTGCCCAATGAGAGGAACCCATGAGAAGCCACGAGGTCACGATGACACACTGATGAAGGGAAATGAGTGCAGACGGGACAGGAACGAGAGGTGCATCATGAGATGTCCCTCAGATCAGCGAGCCCATGGCACCAACTGGGGGTTAGCTTAGCGCTAACATAGCGACGGCGTCGTCTGACCGCGTCCTTCCACCCTCAGACCACGATGTCGACCCGGGCGACTTCCTGCTCCTCCCGAAGCACCAGGAGCTGCTGGGGGAGCAGGCCGAGGACTGCGACATCTCCGTTAGCATCGAGAAGACGGGTCTGGAGGACAGGGGCCAGTACACGCTGTCCTACGTGCTCTTCAGGTGCTTCCTCCTCTTCAACCGTCTCGCTCCACCCTAAGGAAGGGGTTAAGGTTGACGTCCTCCTCCCTCCCCCTGCAGACGCTTCACCCCGGACTACTTCCAGGGCTGCAGCGTGGAGGAGACGCAGCTCCACTCCCTGCAGCTCCACCCGATGTTCACGAGTGAGTGCTCCATCGGGGAGTTCCTCTTCCCGACATTGGACTGCGTCCCAACGGCGTCCCCCGACCTTCTGTCCGCAGGCGGTCCGGCCACAGCGGCGGCCTCCTCCGACGAGCCGTCCTGCATCTTCTGCTTCTTCTCGCTCCCCAGCGCCGGCTACCTGTACAGCCTGAAGGGCGGCGTGGAGCTACTCTCCACCTATCAGTATCCAGAGAAGGTCACGCAAGCAGTTGTGACGGACACCCTGCTGCACGTCATCACCAGGTGAACTGGAGTTACGGACACCGTGGGTGTCTAATGGACGATGAATACAGGTCATCAGTGTGTGTGTGTGTGTGTGTGTGTGTGTGTGTGTGTGTGTGTGTGTGTGTGTGTGTGTGTAGGAGCGCCCTGCAGTGCTTCACCGTCCGCTGTGCCGCCGTAGCCGCCCGCATTGAGGACCCCTACATCGACACCACCATGAGGGTACTAGTCAGAGAGCTTATGAATTTAGCTTCAGGCTAACTCACGCTAACTCAGGGGTCTCCACAGCCAATCATCTGCCTCCATCCAACCTTCTCACACCATCTCCCTCCCTGGTCTCTTCCCCTCCACCATCAACCTCCTCTCTGGTCTTCCTCCAACCTCAGCAATCTTCTACCCAGATCTTCTCCACCCCTCTTCTGTCCACGTCCAAACCATCTCAGTGTGACTTGATCTCCAGAACATCTAGCAGAACATCTAGCCGTAGAAGTGTTCTTCTTTGCAGACGACTGCTGGACAAAAACACAGGGGCGGGACATGTAGACCTGTCAATCAGTCCATCAAGGAAATGTGTGTGTGTGTGTGTGTGTGTGTGTGTGTGTGTGTGTGTGTGTGTGTCCGCAGGCCTGCCCGCCCTCCAGCCTGGATGTGTGCGCCCTCCGCATGCAGCTGTTCATCGGGCTGCGCGCAGTGTGTGTTCACGGCCGCCACGTGGTTCTGCTCTCCACCGCCGACTCGGAAGCAGCCGACGAGTCCGAGCGCAGCACGCCGCGCAGAGGCCTGTATG
The DNA here is from genome assembly GCF_037954325.1 of Fistularia commersonii. NCBI lineage: Eukaryota > Metazoa > Chordata > Actinopteri > Syngnathiformes > Fistulariidae > Fistularia > Fistularia commersonii. The sequence continues at coordinate 1,017,324 of NC_141284.1, forward strand.
TCCGCTCACACACACACACACACACACACACGACGGGACTCCTATCCTCTACCGCATGTGTCTGTGTGTGTGTGTGTGTGTGTGTTGTGTATTTTAGCGATTTGAAAGAGCACACCATGCTGACCGGTATTTTCCAGGCGGTGGGAATCGATCCCACAAGCAACCCGGCTCTGGAGAGCCTCCTATCACGCCCCTTCCTGTAAGGCCCGACCCCCCAAAAACGCCGCCACCCCTTCCCGCCCAGACGCCCCCGGCCGAGCTGCAACGCCATGGCGACAATCGTCCGAGGAAGACAAACGTTCCCATGGCTATTGTACTTTTTAATGTGGAACTTTGACTTCCGAGTGCTGCTGAGCTTCACCCCGTCCATAAGTTTAGGCATAAAGTGGAGCAAAGTTACATTACATTACATTTGGCAGACGCTTTTATACAAAGCGACTTACAATAGAGGACATAAGGACTGCAAATACACTTGCAAATACAAGATGCACAGGAAATATACAGAACAGTAAGCTTGGGTTAGTGAGTTTTTTTTTTGTACAAACGTACACACACACACACACACACACACACACACTGCATAGCCTAACTTGCTGCCTAACCTGATCTGGGGCATCAGTGCAGTAAAAAGTCCTGAAAGAGAAAAGTTTTTACCTGTTTCTTGAAGGTTGAGAGAGATGATGCTGGTCTTGTTGCTTCCGGAAGTTTGTTCCACCACTGAGGTAGTTGAACTGAGAGTTAAGTTACATTTAGCATAGCATTGTAGCATTAAGTGTGTGAGCTGTAAGCTAAGGATAGAGCACCGAATGAAAAACTCCCCCCAACCTCCTCCACCGATCTTAAAAAAAGACAACAAAATCTGGTATCTGGAACGGGTTTCAGTTTATTTCGCAAGGGAAATTTATCCAAGCAAAGATTTCTGAGCTGGGCCACAGAACCGGTTCCACTCCTGCGTCCGGGTTCCACCAGTCCGTTATCGCGATTCTTTTTAGCGTGCAGTTCTGCCTACATCCACCAGGGGGAAGCGCAGCGAGCTTAGCATTGAAACCAAAGGGAACATTGTAACCTCGTTCATTCAGAAGGACAGTAATTATGCTAAAGCTGGAGCTGGTGTGTCTTTGCAGCTCGGTCTTCTTCAGCGCCCTGGTCCAGGTCCTTAACCGTACCCTACCCTAACCCCCCCCCCCCCCCCCGCCCCCCCGGTGTGACTAACCCGGTTTGGACTGACACCAACGCCGCTTGCAAGCAAACTGGTCGAACCCGCCTTTCCCGGTGCTGCGTCCGTCACCCAATCAAGACGGAACTCTGTCATATTTACTAGCTAGCTATGTTTTTATTTTTATCCATCTGGTTTGGATATCTCGGCATAAGGCCTCCTAGCTGGACTACGCTGCCGATGAAGTTGGGACGTAAATGTCGATGTTTACCCGAAATAGAACAGCGCTGCGTGTTTAATCATGCTAACGTACCCATTAATGGCTCACTAACTGCCGTGTGGTTTTGTTTACTTTTTCGTGCTGGTTGTTTTGCTTTCCATTTGGATTATTCTTATTTGTTATTTTCAGATTTAGACGATCCAAGTGAGAAGGAAAGTTTCAGTCGTGTTTAGCAGAACCTGTGTGTGAGTGTTTAGCTTAGCATCACCGATTCGTCTACAAACGGCCGGCATTTCAGAACCGCGTCGGAATACGGCCGAAGCCACCGGATTCACCGACGCGTTTCCGTGGTCGGACCGAAAAGACGAAGGTCTTGCGGGTCCGGTTCCCCCCCTTGATCCCTCCTCTCTGTTTGACCCCTGACCTTCAGGGGCAGGAAGTGGACCATGTCGTCCCCCAAGCAGCCCAGCACGGCGGGACACGGGTGGAACCTCTACGTGGTGGAGAGCGTCCCCCCCATGACGCTCTACCAAGAGATGGTAAGCCTTTCCTGCATCTGTTGGCGTTTCCAGAAGTAGATGATGTAAAAGGTCACCACAGAGGAAGTGGAAGTCAGTCAACTTCCTGTTCAGGCGACGTCTCCGTGTCTCTGGGTCAGGTTGAATACTGCCAGCATTACATGGAGACCAACCCTGAGGCCCAGAGTCTCCATCACCTCCTCAGCGAGGCGCACCTCCTCCTGCGCACCACCTTGCTTTCGCCGTCACCACGGCGACGCGACACAACCGGAGACGGCGACGCGTCCTCGGGGGTCGGGGCGGAAAGGCAGGAGGCGGAGAAGGCTCTCCGGGAAAACTGCGCCCGGCTGGGCGACTGTTTTAGCAGGTGACGACATCCAGGAGAAGCTCGTCCCCAACGGGCCAATGGAGTGAATCCTCAGGAACGAACTGTGCTCCTCTGCGTCGAACAGGGGCAACCAGAAGGACTGCCACCTGGCCCTGCCCTACTACCGGATGTCCGCTCTGTCCGTCACGGAGGTCGTGGCCAGGAACCGCCCTCTTCCCAGCAGCCCTCACTCCTACGGCCCGGGCTTCCTCTTCTACCTGAGGCACTACCTGCTGGAGGAGACTCAGCAGACGCTCAGTCAGGTGACTGCGGGAATCTGGGCATCTCCTTTCCCCGCGGCGCTCCGAGCTCACCGATGATGGCCTCTCCGCAGGAAGCCGCCGATGAGATCATCGACATTTTCAGCCAATCGGAGCCCTCGCAGCTGGTCAACGTGTGCGCCAGCCCGTCCATGATCAACGTCTGCTCTGGCCGGACGCTGAGGATCCTGCGGCAGCTGGAGGACACCATGGGCGTCTCGGTGCCTCTGACCATCACTATGGCGACCATGCTTCTGCGGATGGGCGACACCGCCCAGTACGCCCAGCTGATGGACCGGCACGCCGAGGTCAGGGCGGTCGAACCGGCGCTTCTTCAGAAGACGAACCTCCCGATGCCACTTTTTCTGTGTCCGTCCGTTGTTTGCGCAGATGGCGCTGGTGTACGGCTTCATCGAGGAGCCCAGGCTGCTGCTGCACGGCGGAGGAGGAGGTCAGCTCGCCCACGTCAGCTCCACGGAGTTGACCCATCAGCTGGCTGTGGCGCAGCCGGGGCTTCTGGTCGCCGCCATGGTGGCTCTGCACGAGAACAACAAGGTGCAGCTGGAGCAGGCGGACCACATATTCAAGGTGTGTGTGTTAAACTGACGCTATCTTCATCCTGCTGGTCCCCAGGCTACCTCTTCTCCGTTGTGTACTCCAATGATACGGGTGTGAACGTGTCAGATGCTGGGGTGCATCTTTATGCTGATGACGCTGCCGTTTACGTTGACTCTTGTTCAGGCTACTGAGTCCCTGCAGAAAGGCTTTTGCCACGTAGCCACAGGTGACGCCCTCAGCATGCAGTTTTGGGGGACATGACTCAGAGGTCCTGCTCCTACAAGCTCCTGGAGACACTTGTGAAGAACCTGAGGCATATTTCTTTTTCATGATAGCTTCCACTGGATGCCTTTGAATGGTCACCAGTGTTCACCTGCTTCCCTGAGAATCGGCCATTGATGTACTTTAGTATAAAAGGCAGTACTCTGATTACTGGCCACCTCCGTTTGTACCTTCATAGTACGGAGAAGTGCCGACCTTCACTCTCCCTCCACCAGATCATGTTTAACTGTCTGGTTCATTAGCCTGAACTGAACTGTTGTCCGTTCTGCACCTTCTGCACGGAAGCTGACTGTGCAATTCAACGCACCACCAAGTCTGCAGCCTCCTGTCACCGAGAGCTGCAAGTCCACAGGGTCCCATTCACTGGCGGTTTACGTGAAGAATGTCGGGGCGCAATCTAGCGCAATTCTCCTTTGACATCTGCTAGCAGCTAGTCAGCGTTCACAAACTCCAGAGTTTAACCCGCTATTGATTTCCTGTCGTTTGCCTCCAGGAGTTGGGCTGCGAAAACTCCTTACTGGTGGACTTCTGGGAGGCCACGCTGATGGCGTCGTCACAGGAAGCCATCATCCAAGAGCTCCTGTTCCGACTGGCCTCCGTCTATATCGACCGCCTCGCGCAAGCTAGCCCAGAGGTGCACGCCAAAACTCGGCAAGCGGCGCCAACACGCCGGCCGCTGAAGAGCGCCGACGACCTGGTAACTCGATACTGTAGCTTCCACAGAGTTGGAAAGCACATGCAGTCCTCTTGGTGCAGAAATCAATCCGGTTCCCGGGGTTCGTGTTGGGTGACATCTGACTAGCGTTAGCATCCTGCGCTAACCTGTCTTTCAGATCAACTCCTGCTCCCACTACGGCGCTCTGTACCCGTGGCTCACGGTGCTCATCCCGCCTTACGCCGCCACCTCCCTCCACCAGGAGGCCTTGCGCAAACTGCAGGTACCTTCCATTCTGAGAAAAGTTTCCCGATGTTCTCCGTCACCTCCAACCACGGCAACCCGCTGCCTTCCAGTCGCTCCTGTGCGGCCCGTCGCTGTCGGCCGGCTCCGTCACGCCGCTCCTGGAGAGTCTGTCGGAGGAAACCCTGTGGGGTTTCAGCCTGCACCTCCTCTGCGCCACCAGAAGGGGGCAGTATCACAGCAGCATCGAGAAGCTGCTGGACCGCTGCCCGCAGGCCATCATCGCCTACGCCAATCACCACCTCCAGGACAAAGACATGGTGGGTTGAACCTGCAGGAACACCTGGACGTTCTCCCCGGCCGGAGGGTCTGAACCCGTGTCTCCGCTTGTGTTGGTGGTCCACCAGGCGCTGTGGTGGCAGAAGCTGCTCCCGGAGCTCTGCAACAGGACCAGGGTCGCCTCGGACAACCTCATCCTGCTGGCCGCGCTCAAAGGTGCGTCCCGATGGATTATAATCTGCCCATCGGAGGTAGAATTCATCTGTCCGTGAGAGGTGAAAAATAATCTACCCCTTAAAGGTAGAATTTAATCTGTCTTTTTAAAATAGGCAATGATATGTTTCTCAAAGGTGGAGTAGACCTGTCGGCTGAAGGTCTCTCTAATCTCAAGTCTCAAATAATCTGTCTCTCAAAAGAAGAAGTTGAAAAAAATAGTAAAAATCTGTCCCTCAAAGGTAGATTAAGGGTAGATAATTAGATAATAATCTTTCTGTAGAGGTAGAATATAATCTTTCTGAGGTGGAATTAATCTGTCCCTTTTAAATAGAATATAATCTGTCTTTCAGATACAGAATATAATCTCTTCTTCAAAAGCAGAATATAATCTGTCTTTAAGATACAGAATATAATCTGTCTTTAAGATACAGAATATAATCTCTTCTTCAAAAGCAGAATATAATCTGTTTTTAAAATACAGAATATAATCTGTCTTTAAGATACAGATTATAATCTCTTCTTCAAAAGCAGAATATAATCTATCTTTAAGGTACAGATTATAATCTCTTTTTCAAAAGCAGAATATAATCTGTCTCTCAAAAGTAGATTCTAATCTGCCTCTGGAAGGTGGAACAAAGGTAGAGTGTAATCTGTATTTTAAAGTTGAATATAATCTTATAATCTGTCTCAAAGGCAGACTATAAACTACAGGTGAGGGTCCACAAATAACGCTAATCTCCACGGCAACAGAGACGCTGGTGGTGGTTGCCATGGAGATGAGCCCTGCAGAGTTCCTGGAGCTGTTACCTGACGACGGCACCGCCTCCTATTTCTTGCCTCACCTGCTGACGTGCAGCCAGAGACACCTGCTGGCCTGACACACACACACACACACACACACACACACACACACACACACACACACACACACACACACACACACACACACACACACACGTCCTTTTGAAGTAAATTAAACACTGGAACTAACCTGCATTATTAGTATTATTATTATTATTATTATTGTTGTTTCCCATGTTTAACAAATAAAATTTGGGTTTTGATTTTCTTTTTGTTTGTTTTATAAATAAATTGAACCCAGCTGCGAATTCAAAGCGACCATCTTGTCCCTCATTGGTGCTTCTTCTCGTCACCTGGTGGTGGGAGGAGCTCCGGCTGCAGGGGATTCTGGGAGATCCTTATTTTTTGTTTTTTTTTGAACCCACTGCTTGTCAATGTTGACTTTGCCCCCCCACATGGTCAGTATCTTCTGTCTGGCTTCAGGAATCCATCCATAAGGAGCTGTCAATCACTTATCAGCCTCCTCATGTTGACCTGCAGGGGGTCAAAGGTCAGCGTCCTCTCATCCAATCGCGGTCCGAGTTGCTCGAGGCCTCTCGGCCAATCGGTGCCGGGTAACTTGGAATCCGGCGGCCAATGGGAGTCGCCGGCTTTGATAGATCTCAGCTTGAGGAGAGCGTGGTCTTCCTCAGACGTGCTGGGAAGGAGTGCGGAGAAGGTCGGCGACCAGAAGGTCCAGGGGAGAAGAAAAGGAGTCTGGCTTTTCTGAGCAGGATGAGGCTGAGCGGCAGGAAGGCGGCGGCAGCGGCGGCGGTGCTGGCCCTCGCGGAGAACATTGAGATGGACCTGTTCTCTCTGGAGGAAGCCTACCTAGTGAGCTCCACGGCGCCGTCGGAGGAGGAGATTGAGGAGTTCGGCTCCTGCCAGGTGAGTCCTCGCCGGCGAGCGTGAAGCGCCGAGAACTTTGCTAAGTTGGTTGTGAATCCCGTCTAGACCCACCTGGAGCACCCGCTGGTCCACGTGTCCACGCCGGACCCGGAGCCCGATCGATCCCCGATCCGGCACGGGAGCCCGGCGACCTCCCCTGAGGCCCCGCCCCCTGAGGCCCCGCCCCCCGAGGCCCCGCCTCCCACCTGCAGGCCGCGTCCCTCAGAGGCCGTGCAGGGAATCCAGCTGGAAATGGAGGTAGGAGGTGTGAGAAGGTCCACACCAGTCAAACATCTCCGTGGGTTCAGCTCCCCTCTTCCTCTCCGCAGGTGTTCCCCCTCCCGCAGAGCTCGGAGGCCCCGCCCACCTGCGTGACCCCGGTGACCTTCTTTATCTTTCTGCCACGTCAGCGGTCGACGTGTGATTCGGATCGCATCATTTCTCACACACACACACACACACACACACACACACACATGGCCTGAGTTCCTGCTAATCTTGTTTTTTAGGGGTCAGGGGTCACAACCCTGCTGACTGTGTTTTTTTGTTGGTTTTTTTTTTGCTGTTTTGATTGACAGGTTTCGTCTCCTGACGCCGGGCGGCGGCGGCGTTGGCGTTGGAGGCGACTGGAACCGGCGAGGACGGGGCTGGCGGTCCGAGACGTGGTGTGTTTGCCCCGCGGAGACTACCTGGCCCAGCTGGAGAGGTGACCCACGCTTCTTTTTTTTTTTTTTTTTTTTTTTTTCTCCCTTTATTTATACTTGTAAGACCACTGAGGTCTCCCTCATTTTCAGGGTCGACAAGTTTACAAACAAAGCAGAGCACAGCACGACAATAAAATGAGATCAAAAAATAAATAAGAAACAGGAGATAAACTAAAAACAGGTGAAAATGAGATTAAATTAAAGACAGTGCGGAAGCAGTAGATAAAACTCGAAACAAGTAAAAAATGAGATCAAATTAAAAAGTACAAGGGGGTGGATAGAACTAAAAACAAGTGGCAGTACAAATTAAAAAAACAGTAGATAAACTAAAAACAGGTGCAAATGTGATTGAATTAAAGACAGTACGGAAGCAGTAGATAAAACTCGAAACAAGTAGAAATGAGATCAGATTAAAAAGTACAAGGGCAGTGGATAAAACTAAAAACAAAGTGCAATTGGCAGTACATAGATTTTTAACTCTAATTTTAGGGTTTGTTGCAGAGTGTTCCATGTGTTGGGGGCATCGATAATGGGGGCATCCCATAATAGCGAGTTCGTCTTCCAGCGTGACCCGGCGTCTCCGCAGGCACGGCGTCCCCCGCGGCCGGGAGCGTGGCGGCCGGGAGCGCGGCGGCCCGCCGCCCATCGCCCGCGTCTCCGTGGACTACGGCTGGACGGCGGCGCAGGTGGAGAGTCGGCTGGCGGCGCTTTTTGCCGGACCGGCCGGACAGACGTTCTCCTTCACCTACTTGCAGGTCGGTGAAGGCATCACGACCCCGAGGACGTTCGCCCCGGCTTCACTGAGTGTGTGTGTGTGTGTGTGTGTGTGTTGTGCAGTGTTTGCAGGGCTCCCGGGTGCTGTTCGTCCCGGAGCCCCCCCCGGATGGTTGGACCGGCGAACAGGTCCTCAGGATCTCGTGTCACGGCGTGCTGTACATCCTCAGTAACCATGACGACTATCAGGTAACCCGCGGCGACGCCTCCGCCCGGGTTTTTATTCCACCTATTTTGGCGTTTTGATGGATTTCAAATCCCGCTTTAAAAGGTGGAACCTGAGCGGTCGCCAAGGGAGAAGACGCTGCAGAAGAAGAAGTGAGACTTGCTAATAACAATAATAATAATAATAATAATAATAATAACAATGAAAAATAATAGTAATTTATTTTATAAATTCATTATTATTATTTATCTTTAAATATGTATTAATAATTTAATAATAATTAATAATTCAATAATTTAATATTTAATTTAATGTTAATAATTTATAATAAATTAATAATTCATCTTTATTTATCTTATAATATGATCATAATGCAAATAAATGAATTTCTGGTATGGTAATAGTTATAGTGTTCATTTTCATCATCATCATTATCAATTTATAATAATAATAATAATAATAATAATATTGACGTTCCCTGTCTGTCCAGGAAGCAGTACCGCGTGAAGTTCAGCAGCCAGGGCCGCCACGACGGGCCGACTCGGCCGGGCGCCAGGATCCAACGGCGAGCCGAGAGGCCGCCGCCGCCGCCGCCGCCGCCAGAGGCGAGCCTGACTCCTCATACGGGGAACAAAAAAAAAAAAAAAAACATTGATGATTTATTTAAAAAAATAATCAAGATTTCACATGAAATAAGACAAACAGTAGAAAGGTCCAGTTTCTCCTGTGTGTGTGTGTGTGTGTGTGTTTGCAGGTCCCGTTGGACACGGACGCCATCTTGAAGCGATTCAAAAAAGGGAGGCGGAGCTTCTTCATCGCGGCGCCGGAGGAGGTGGAGGGACGTGAGGAGCCGCCCAGCGAGGTCTTCAGGTCTGGAGGTCCAGGTCCTCGGAGGTGGACTCGTCTCCGGCGTGACGACGTGACCTTTGACCCCTCCCTCCCACAGGCTGAAGCTGCTGGAGCTCCAGCAGAGCGCCGTCTTCGAGGGTCGTCCCGGGCGACTGCTTCTCACCTGCGACCTCCGCGCTCTGGAGGAGAGGAGGTACTACCAGGCGGGCGCTCTGATTGGCCGGTCGCTGCTCCACGGGGGTCCGGGGCCACGGTGTCTTCACCCAACCCTCTACCAGGTCTGGTGGACATCTCCTGTGTGTGTGTGTGTGTGTGTGTGTGTGTGTGTGTGTGTGTGTGTGTGTGTGTCAAGTCTCAGAGGTTGTTATCTTCTCACAGCTGATGTGTGGCCACAACGCCTCCCTGGAGGACTTCAGCTGGAGGGACGTTGGAGATGAAGAAGTGCAGCTCCGACTGCAGGAGGTCTCTCTCACACACACACACACACACACACACACACACACACACACACACACACACACACACGTGGTAGCATCTGCGCAGACGTGCACTGATCACAGCTCTCCTCCAGCTGCGCAGCTGCATGGATGCCACGCTGTTGTCTCCTGGTCTGCGTGACTGGATCTCCAGCTTTGGGATTCCTGGAGTCTCCACGGCGAGCTCTGAAGACCTGCCGTTCATCTACTCAAGCCTGGTCAAACACTACATCTACTACAGGTGACACACACACACACACACACACACCAATTGCTTCTACACTGACTTCCTGTCCTCTTCCATCCATAAACCTGGTCTTCTTCCAGACCTTCTGTCTGGCAGATCTTCACCATCCCACTGTCCATGTCCAAACCATGTCAGTCTGACTTATCTCCAGAACATTTCTTCTGACCTTCTGCTACCACTAGAGGGCAGCAGAAGGTCCTGGGGTTCATCTCAGGTGCTGCAGGAGCGGGCGTCTCTTAAATCCCTGTTTTTTTGAATGGAGTTTGGTTGGCAACCACGGTTTTGAATCCTCCAAACATCTCCGCGAGCTGAAGGTGGCTCTTTGTCCTCCAGGCCGGCCGCCATGATCTCCCAGTTCTCCGAGGGCCTGAACGCGTGCGGCGGCTTGTGGGACGCCGTCCGGTCCCATTGGGAGGCGTTCGCGCCGGTGATGACGTGCGCGCGGCGGCCGTTAACCCTGGACGCTTTCCGCCGGCTCTTCGCCGTCCGCTACAGCCAATCAGGCGGCCCGCTGAGGGCGGCGGAGGAGACCACCATCAGACGCTGGGAGGAACTCCTCGCCACCATCGGCGGTGAGTGTCGGCGTCGGCGTCCTCCTGTTCCGATTGGCTCTCGCCCGAACCGTCCCTTCCTGCTTCCATCCAGACCAGAGGGCCGGCTTCTCCTTGGAGGACCTTCTCGCCTTCATCACGGGGAGCGAGCGGCCTCCTCCCCTCGGGTTCCCCTCGACCATCTCGCTGCGCTTCTACTCCCAGGTCGGTGTCGGCTACAAAATGTCTCGCTGATGGAAGAGGTCGCGTGAAGGTCGTTGTCGTTCCAGGACGCCATCGGGTCGCGCCCGCGTCTTCCCCACGCCTCCGCCGCCGCCCTGGAGCTCTTCCTGCCGCGGGGCGGCGACGACCTCGCGGCTCTGCTGGACACGGCCGTGCACGAGGCCCTGGGATCCACGTGCACGAGCCAGCTGAGCGGCGCGTCCTGCTGAAGGTTATTTCCCACCAGATGCTAAACAATGAGAAGAATGTCGCCAACCGTTGGTTTCTGGCTTTGGAGATTCTGATGGGGCGGTTTGGCGTGTGTGTGCGTGTGTGTGTGTGTGTGTGTGTGTGTGTGTGTGTGTGTGTGTGTGTGTGTGTGTGTAACGTCTTGGTAAGGTTTAGCCGTTAGTGAGCAGCGATACAAAGTTGTTGGACAGGAGAATAAGTGAAACACCAGCTCAGATAGTTTCCATATTCAACATTTCCCTTCAATCGTGTGTCGGTCAAATGTTTTTTTTTTTTTCCAGCTGTGTTTTTCTTTGTTTTGTAATCATGAATTTGGTTTGTGATTAAAGTGTGTTTTTAGAATGTATAGTTTATTAAATAATGGGAAAAATATATACATTTATATATATAAACAAACAGACAGCTTGAGTGGATGTTTGTCTTCTGTGTAGCACAAAAATGACAATAATTTTAAAAATATTAATTCAAAATAAAAATGAATTGAAAAAAAAAAATTCATTTATGTACTATCTGCACTGCTTTTCCTACGGTGAGGGTCAGGGGGTGCCGGGGCCTATCCCGGCTGTGATTGGTCCAGAATTCATCCTGGACCAATCACAGGGCCTCTTGTAGAGACATCCAACCATTCACCCTCTCATTCATTCTTAACCTAAACATTTCCACAACGACACACACACTCACACACACACATTCCCTTAGCTGAGACGTAGCGCCAGGAGGTGGATTCTAGAAAAATACAGCATCTTTTAAATCCAAGCGAGCGTCAGGATGGTCAACGTGCTTCTCCGTCCACCCGTTCCAGAAGATATAAATAGAGAAGGACATGTCGTACGCCGTGGCCGCCGGCCCGGCAGATTGTTTTAAACGCGATACTCAATCACTTGGTGATGTGCCAAAGGGCTCGTATTTCCTTGTCCACAACAGGAAGAGAAAACCAGGGTAAACCCTGGCACCTGATCACTGGTCTTACCGGCACAGAAACTGCACTGGTGGCTCTGTGGGCGATCAGGTTTCACTTCTGCATTGTGCATGTTTGTTGAGTCATTTTCCTCTCTTTCTTCGTTAGGTGAGGTCCAAACTGCATCTCCAGGCATGTCCGAGGTTTAGAAAAAAAGACTCGTGATCTGGCGAGATATCAAGTGTTCCTTTAAAACTGTTCTCGCCACAGCGGGAAAGGGTAGCAGAAGCAGCGGGATGGTGTCATGCCAAGGACGAGTTCTGCAGATGCAGTATTCTCACGGGAATGTTAACAGAGGTCAGAAGGAGTGCCTTTGGGGATCTTGAAAAAACATACGACAGGGTGCTGAGAGAGGAGCCGAAGTTGTATGAGGAAGTCCGGAGTGGCAAAGAAGTGGCGCAGGACATGTATGCAAGCTGTGAGAGTGGAGAGGTGTGAAGGAGGTGTGACAGAGGAGTTGAAAGCGGAGGTAGGGCCAGATCAGGGGTCAACTCTGAGGCCCTTCTGGTTTGAAGAGGTGATGGACGGGCTGACAGATGACCTTGGACTAGGATCTCTGTGGACTGCGATGTTATCAGGTGGCTCCCCCGCCAAAATCTAATTGGGGACCTTCTTGCCGTGAAGCGGAGGCGCTAGCCACTCACCATCACGCTGCTAGGCTACACTCTCTACATATAAATGTATGTTAGGGGTGGCTCAGTCGGTAGAGCAGGTGTCTTAGTGAAGGATTATTGGGGAAAAGCAAAGACGTGATGACTCGACAAACCATCAGCTCTCTGATGCAGGAAACACAACGCAAGATTCGCAAAACAGCAAGGTTGTCCACCCACTTCCCTGGACTAGGGTTTGACTTGTTGGATTCTTGTGACAGTGACGCCTCGGACCACATCGCTCAAGGTGTTCTCCTTGAAAAACTGAACAAGGAGCAAACATTCAGATCTCAAAGACGGATGTCTAAGTGGACCTTATTTGAAGGTCAGGAACTATCCTCTGGTTGTAACTACAAGGTGTTTACATACCTCTTTGATGAGCTCAGTGAGGGTCTGGTTGGTGACCACGCTGCTGGTCGTGATCCTCATTTGGAGGTGCGCCAGTGCCAACAGGGCTACGGGGAGCAACACATTTACACATTGTAAATCTTCCTCAGAAGACCTGTGCTAGTGGACCGAGAAGGAGCGAGCAGGACGAAGGAAGCGTCAAAGGAACGATCCACCTACTTTGGGACGTCGTCCCGCTTGTTATAATGGCCTCGGTTGTGTTGGCAGCGCTCGTCATCATCGGTGTCTTGCTGGTGATGGACGCCGTCGTACCGGTGATTAGAGCTGGGGTTGGTGTTGTCAAGGTGACCCCGAGTGTGGTCCATGTGGTTTGGCCTGTGGTTGGTGGCTGCTCGGGGGTCGGTGTAGTGAACGTTTGTGTCGGGGCGGAATGCGAAGTTGCTGTTGTACTTTGGGATGTGAAAGTTGGCGGCGAGGTTGTGACATCTGGAGAAGTTCCAGCTGTCGTGGTTTCTAGAGGAGTCGTGGTAGAGCTGTGTGTCCTGCCCGTTGGGGACGTTGGGCTTGCGATGCTCGTGACATGTGAGGTCATTGTCGTTGTGTCCGTGATCTCTTCGGTTCCCGGAAGGGCTGAAGTTATCGACGAAGCATCCGTAAATTGGCTCGAGCTGGACCTTGTTGTGTGAGGAGCAGTTGCGATATGAGTCGAGAAGACTTCGAATGTAGTGCCGACTGTTGTGTCTGGAGCTGAGGTTGTTATGATTCCACTCCCATCTTCATCCGTGGAGGCTGCGGGTGTTCGTGCTAGAGACGTTGCTGCGTTTGCAGACGATCCAGCGGTAGACGTAGTTGACAAGTGGCCATTTCTGAAGGTCGTCATTGTGACGGCGCTACTTGACAATGATAAAACTGGAGATGGAGTCATGCTTCCGGAGGATGTTGCTGCTGGAGCCAGAGTTGTGGGGTTTGGAACAGTATGTAGGATAGTTGGAGTCATAGATGGAGTTGATAAAGTGGCAGGTGTGGTTGTTTCATCATTTGTGGTAGCTGGAGGTGGCGCCCCTGTACTTGAACCCCCATTTGGAATCTCCGAAGCCACCGTTGAAGCTCCTGAATTATATGTGATCAGCCGAGCAGCTGACGAAGTCAAATCCCCGGTCAGTGCAGTTGACCCAGCACCTGTGCTGACTGAACCACGGGGGATTGTTTCAGGAGTGCTTGTTGTGTCGGAGTTGATACTCCTGGTGGTTGAACCTGCTTCTGTGAGCGAATCGCCCGGGACGACTGGCGCTGGTGTAGTTGAATCAGTACTCTTGGTAGTTGGACTCAAACCTGAGTTGATTGAACCACTGGGTGTGGTCTGAGTCACGGTTGCTGTTGCTGAATCCACATCCGTGGTCTGGGAACTCATAGCTGTGTGGACCTGGCCACTCGTCATGGTCGGAGTAAGGGTGGGTGTAGCTGGGTCAGTACCGGCAGCAGGGGAAATGTGGCTGGAACCACTGGAGTCAGTTGGAGGCAAGTTATCCTCGGTGTTGGAGACGGCACTGAAGTCAGTGGGTGTAGCTGAGTTAGTATCGGGGGTATGGGAGACCACGCTGACGCTGGTTGGACCTACAGGGCCAGTCAGTGTAGCATCTGATGGAGTCAAGTTGCGGTCAGTAACGAAGCTGATGGAACCGCCGGTGACAGCTGGTGTAGCGTCCCTGGTAGCTGAATTAGTATCCGTTGTGTCTGCAACAACATTGACATCAGTAGAGCCACCAGAGGCAGTTGGCGTAGCATCAGGTGTAGCTGGGTTGGTATCTGTGGTCTCTGCGACAACGTTGACATCAGTGGAAACACCAGAGACAGTTGGTGTAGCGTCAGGTGTAGCTGAGGTCATATCCGTTGTATCTGCAACAACATTGACATCAGTAGAGCCACCAGAGGCAGTTGGTGTAGCATCAGGTGTAGCTGGGTTGGTATCTATTGGCTCTGTAACAAGGTTGACATCAGTGGAATCACCAGAGACAGTTGGTGTAGCATCAGGTGTAGCTGAGTTGGTATCTGTGGTCTCTGCAACAACGTTGACATCAATGGAACTGCCAGAGACAGTTGGTATAGCATCAGGTGTAGCTGAGGTCATATCCGTTGTGTCTGCAACAACATTGACATCAGTAGAGCCACCAGAGGCAGTTGGCGTAGCATCAGGTGTAGCTGGGTTGGTATCTGTGGTCTCTGCAACAACATTGACATCAGTGGAACCACCAGAGACAGTTGGTGCGACGTCGGGTGTGGCTGAATTAGTATCAGTTGTGTCTGCAACATCATTGACGTCAGTGGAGCCACCAGAAGCAGTTGGTGCAGCATCAGGTGTAGCTGAGTTGGTATCGGTGGTCTCTGCAACAACATTGACGTCAGTGGAGCCACCAGAGACAGTTGGTGCAGCATCGGGTGTAGCTAAGTTGGTATCTGTTGTCTCCACAACGACATTGACATCAGTAGAGCCACCAGAAGCAGTTGGTGTAGCATCAGGTGTAGCTGGGTTGGTATCTATTGGCTCTGTAACAAGGTTGACATCAGTGGAAACACCAGAGACAGTTGGTGTAGCGTCAGGTGTAGCTGAGTTGGTATCCATTGTGTCTGCAACAACATTGACATCAGTGGAACTGCCAGAGACAGTTGGTGCGGCTTCAGGTGTAGCTGAGTTGGTATCGGTGGTCTCTGCAACAACATTGACGTCAGTGGAGCCACCAGAGGCAGTTGGTGCAGCATCAGGTGTAGCTGAGTTGGTATCTGTTGTCTCCACAACGACATTGACATCAGTGGAACCACCAGAGGCAGTAGGTGCGACGTTGGGTGTAGCTGAATTAGTATCAGTTGTGTCTGCAACATCATTGACGTCAGTAGAGCCACCAGAAGCAGTTGGTGTAGCATCAGGTGTAGCTAGGTTGGTATCCGTTGTCTCTGCAACAACGTTGATATCAACGGAGCCACCAGAGGCAGTTGGTGTAGTATCAGGTGTAGCCAAGTTATCGTCATCGGTGTTTGAGGCAACATTGACGTCGGTTGGAGTGGCAGTGGGGGAAGTTGAATTGGAGACAAAGGCGGGGTCGATGGGATCTGTCCATACACTTGGATTCATTTCCGTCGTCGAACCTTTAAAAACAGATTGAATTCATGTTAGCTCCCGCACCACTGTAGTACTGTCGGGCTGTCATACCACAGTTTTGTAGTACTGCGGTCTTGCAGTACCTCAGTATCGGGTCGGGGTCAGGGATGTAATACATGCACTCCGTATACAAATCAGCATTGTCATGCCATGGTAACCTTTTCAATTTAGCATACAAAGGAAATGTGAACTGGATGCGAAGCAGCTACGTCCAGTTAAATGCTACGGTTACAACCGCCTTGTCACGGTATTACTGGCTAATACTATGGTTCAACCAGCTTGTAAAGTTAAGAACTAGTTAATGCTACCGTATAATGACCGTGTCTGTTCTTGTTATAACCACCTTGTGAAGCCGTAACTGATTAATGCTACCGTTATATATCATAACAACCTTGTCAAGTTATGGTTGGTTAATGCTACAATTTTCAACGACCACCTTTGTACCACGGTTATAACACACTCACAGTTACTTCCCTTCCGACCCGGTCAAGTAAAGCAGTGACCTGTCGCCTCGGCCATGAATAAAATTCCTTATCATCTCAGAACGGGCAAGACCTGGGACGTCCCAGGACCGGCCGATGGTTACCTTGTCCAGAAGATGCATGGAAACACCAGGCCAACACCACCCAGCAGAGGACCCGTCCCTCCATTGCGACGGCGGCGTGGACGATGCCCGTCAGCCTCTGCCTCCTCGCCGTATCCCCGGCCCGACGCCGTCCGGGAGTGGCTCCGCCCCCCCCCGGCCCTCCTCCCTATTCCCTCGCCACCATCGCCCATAACCTGAAAAACCAGGTGACAATCACAGCCTATTGTTTGCACAATACGGGCTGGAAGGAATACAAAATAAACACCCCGTCCAGCTTGGCGGAGCTCATCTGACTCCACGGCCTTGAAGGCATCAGGAACCAAACGGGGGGGTTCATCACCTGCTGGGCACGGAGGATTAAACAGGGACATTTTCTTCTGCAACGGTCCAGTTGTTTTTATGACTTTATGCCCGGGGACGTGGCGTTCTCTTTTTTTTTTTTTTTTTTTTTTTTTTTTTAATTCGTCTTTCTTGAGACAGGCCTAGAAATTCAACCGGCCTCATTAACATTTAGAAAGGGCAGATAACACAGAACTCTGGAACAGGAATGTCACACACCTGATGTGGTTTAACATGCACGGGGTTTCAATGAGTCAGCGCAGATACCAATAAAAAAAACGACATCTAGACCAGCTTTGCTACAGTCCAGAACCAATTTCATCCCAGAAGATGTCTGTGGAGGTTCTCAGTCGTCCAGGTCATGGGGAATTCTTGTTGAAATCTAATTTTTTCACTCATCATCCCAGCACTGAAGAACTCAAATCCAGTTTCCACGCCAAGAAGGTTTGGACAGAAGAAGAGGAAGACGACATGGATGACATGGAGGCGGAAGCTGCCGCAGCCTTCATGGTATCATAACATGGACTATCTTCTCCCTGCGCTCCTTCACCATGTGAAGAACCCTGTTAGCTGCTAGCTAATTTTATCTGCCAAAATGTAGATGTCGTATGTAGCAGCCCAGAAGAGCTCGGACCTCTTTGTCGCTCCGTCGTGTCCCGAGAAAACAGTTGACCTGTGATCGCGATCATTTTTAAAAATGTCGCTCCGCAGTCCACCAATCACCGAGTTCCTATGAAACCATAAAAAAATCCTGCCTCAGAGAAGGAGCTAAAGTGGTTCTAGGAGCTGCAGTCCCTGAGTTCCCCAGCTGTCTGAATGCACCAAGAAACTGCCTCACTCCTGAAACCCCGCCAGGAACCGCAAAAAGTTCCTCCATTGCCAAAGGGCCTTTGGCACCACGGCGTGAATGTTTAACCAGCGCTGGAAGCATTTGGGCAGAACCTTCAGGAAGGTAAACATACAAATCAAAGTCTTGGATTCCGGTAAAGCTGAATTTGATACAAGGAAACCGTCGCCCTCTATCCAAACAGGCGTGCCTGCTGAAATCTGATATGAATTCAAACACTCCTGTGGCTCCATTCTGTTGCACTTATTGATGTAACACATGTACGCCAGGTCACTTCTCCGCCGCTTTCATTGCAGCGGTGGCTCGCTTGATAGAGCCTCCCCGTCTGCATGCCGTCGTGCCCGTGGGCAAGACAACCACAACCATGGTTGCCCCCCGACCGGCTTGGTAGCGCCCTGCGTAGCAGCGCTGCTACCACCAGGGAGTTAACAAATGTGCGAGTGAATTTGAGCCCAAAGAAGTCCAAGCTCTTCTGGCCTGCTCCGCCTCAGAGGGGTTTCCAGGGCTTGTAGAGGAACATCTACAATGCAGCCTCAGGGCGGCACTGGCCCGTGTCTCTCCAAGCCTGCCTTGGGGGGTTCACGGAGCAGTGTCTCCCTGTGCCGGTCCCAAGCCCGGATAAATGCAGAGGGTTGCGTCAGGAAGGGCATCCGGCGTAAAACTTTTGCCAAAACCAAATATGCGAGACAACCAAAACTATACCATACCGGATCGGTTGCGGACCGGGTTAACAACGACCGCCATTGGTACTGATGACCTACAGGGTACTAATGGAAATTGGGCTACTGTGGGTGGAAGAACAAGAAGAAGAAGAAAAGGAGGAGTGCGTGTTCGGAAGCAGAGAGAGAGGAGGAAGGGAAAGAGTCTGGGACTGAGAGGAGGGACTTTGAATGTTGGGACTATGACAGGAAAAGGTAGAGAGTTGGTGGACATGATACAGAGAAGGAAGGTGGATATACTGTGTGTCCAGGAGACCAGGTGGAAAGGTAGTAAGGCTAGAAGCTTAGGAGCAGGCTTTAAGTTGTACTATTATGGTACTGACAAGAAGAGAAATGGAGTAGGAGTTATCTTGAAGGAGGAGTTTGTTAGGAACGTCCTAGAGGTGAAAAGAAGGTCGGATAGACTTATGAGTCTGAAACTGGAAATCGAAGGTGTGATGCTCAATGTTGTTAGTGGCTATGCCCCGCAGGTGGGATGTGAATCTGAAGAGAAGGAGAAGTTCTGGAATGAGTTAGATGAAGTGATGCAGAATATTCCCAGAAATGAGAGAGTGGTCATTGGTGCAGACTTCAATGGACATGTTGGTGAAGGCAATAGAGGGGATGAAGAAGTGATGGGCAGATTTGGTATCCAGGATAGGAATGCCGAGGGACAGAGGGTGGTAGATTTTGCAAAAAGGATGGAAATGGCTGTAGTGAACACCTTTTTCCAGAAAAAACAGGAACATCGGGTAACTTATAAGAGCGGAGGTAGGAGCACACAGGTAGACTACATCTTGTATAGACAAGGTAACCTGAAAGAGATCAGTGACTGCAAAGTAGTTGTAGGTGAGAGTGTAGCCAGACAGCATAGGATGGTGGTTTGTAGGATGACTCTGGTGACAAGGAAGATGAAGAGGACAAAGGCAGCGCAGAGGACAAAATGGTGGAAGCTGAAAAGGGAGGAGTGTTGCATGGTTTTCAGGGAGGAGTTGGGAAAGGGTCTGGGTGGTCAGGGAGAGCTTCCAGATGATTGGACAACAACAGCTAGTGTTATCAGGGAGACAGGTAGAAGAGTACTTGGTGTGTCATCTGGAAGGAAAGTAGATAAGGAGACTTGGTGATGGAATGAGGAAGTGCAGGAGAACAGAGAAAGCGGTTAGCGAAGAAGAAGTGGGATACTGAGAGGACTGAAGAGAACAGACAGGAGTTCAGGGAGGTGCGGCGAAAGGTAAAGATAGAGGTAGCAAAGGCAAAACAAAGGGCTTATGATGACTTGTATGCTCGGTTGGATAGTGAGGAGGGTGAGAATGAGCTATACAGGTTGGTGAAATAGAGAGATAAAGATGGAAAGGATGTACAACAGGTCCAGGTGATAAAGGACAGAGAGGGAAATGTATTGACAGATGCTAGAAGAGTGATGGGAAGATGGAAAGAGTACTTTGAAGAGCTGATGAATGTGGAAAATGAAAGAGAGGCAAGGGTAGAAGAGGTGATTATCGTAGACCACAAAGTAGCAAAAATTAGTAAAAGTGAAGTGAGGAAGGCATTGAAGAGGATGAAGAGTGGAAAAGCAGTTGGTCCTGATGATATACCTGTGGAGGTGTGGAAGTGTCTAGGAGAGGCAGCGGTAGATTTTCTGACTAGATTATTCAACAGGATCTTAGAGAGTGAGAAGATGCCTGAAGAATGGAGACAAAGTGTGATGGTGCCTATTTTTAAGAATAAAGGGGATGTGCAGAATTGTGGCAACTACAGAGGGATAAAGTTGATAAGCCATACAATGAAGTTATGGGAGAGAGTAGTGGAAACTAGACTGAGAGCAGAAGTCAGCATTTGTGAACAGCAGTATGGCTTCATGCCGAGGAAGAGTACTACAGATGCAGTATTTGCGTTGAGAATGCTAATAGAAAAGTACAGAGAAGGCCAGAGGGAGTTGCATTGCGTTTTTGTAGACCTAGAAAAAGCATATGACAGGGTGCCAAGAGAGGAACTCTGGTATTGTATGAGGAAGTCTGGAGTGGCAGAGAAGTATGCTAGACTGGTGCAGGACATGTATGCTAGCTGTGAGACACTGGTACAGTGTGCTGTAGGAGTAACCGAGAAGTTCAAGGTGGAGGTGGGACTCCATCAGGGATCAGCTCTGAGACCCTTCTTGTTCGCAATGGTGATGGATAGGCTGACGGATGAGGTTAGACAGGAATCCCCATGGACCATGATGTTTGCGGATGACATTGTGATCTGTAGTGAGAGCAGAAAACAGGTAGAGGAAAATCTAGAGAGGTGGAGGTATGCTCTGGAAAGGAGAGGAATGAAAGTTAGTCGCAGCAAGACAGAATATATGTGTGTGAATGAGAGGAACTCGGGTGGAGCGGTGAGGCTACAGGGAGTGGAGATCAAGAAGCTGGAGGATTTCAGGTACTTAGGGTCAACAGTCCAGAGCAACGGAGAGTGCAGAAAAGAGGTGAAGAGACGGGTCCAAGCAGGTTGGAATGGCTGGAGAAAAGTGTCAGGGGTACTATGTGATAGAAGACTATCGGCCAGAATAAAAGGAAAGGTGTACAAGACAGTGGTGAGACCAGCGATGATGTTTGGACTAGAAACTGTTCCAATGACCAAAAGACAGCTGGCAGAACTAGAGGTTGCAGAGATGAAGATGTTGAGGTTCTCTTTGGGAGTGACCAGGATGGAGAGGATCAGGAATGAGTCTATCAGAGGGACGGCACATGTTCGATGTTTTGGAGAGAAGGTCAGAGAAGCCAGACTGAGATGGTTGGGTCATGTACAGAGAAGAGATAGTGAATATATTGGTAGACGGATGCTGGAATTGGAGCTGCCAGGCAAGAGGTCTCGAGGAAGACCAAAGAGAAGATTTATGGACGTCGTGAGAGAGGATATGAAGGTAGCTGGTGTGAGAGAGGAAGATACAGAGAATAGGGTTAGATGGAGAAAGTTGACTCGCTGTGGCGACCCCTAACGGGAAAAGCCGAAAGAAGAAGAAGAAGTAGAGGAACATCTACATTTTGGGCTAGAAGTGTGAAGTTAGCTAACGGCTAACGGGATTCTTCACACGGCGAAGCATCTAAACCAGGTGCACGATCTACCGGTCGATCGCAAAGGTAGTGTGTGTAGATTGCATGGCATTAAAACGTAGACGTCAGCCTATCATCCTCACTATGAAATCTGTCACTTGACTGACAGTCGGTCAGTGCAATCTGACCTTTTCTGACACCGGCGTCACTGCGCATGTGCACATAATGGCGTATTCTAGCGAGTTAGCCTCCAATTTATGTCTTCTAAATGTGTGGGTTATAAAAATAAGTGGTGGAGCTGGACCAAGTAAAAAGACTAAAATGTATCACTTCCACACGGAATGGGAGGTGGACTTTTTTTTGGACCATGTCATTTTCAAAGTGTGCTTGCCTCATCTACCGGTCTGCGATTGCTATCCCGAAAAAGAGAAATGTGGAGCGGCATTTTCAGATCGATCATAAAAACTACAGCACTGACTTCCCTCCGAAAAGTGAGCCGAGAGGGAGAAAGGTGAAAGAACCAAAATCCCAGCTGTCAGAACAGCAGTCACTTTTCTCGCAGCTAACTTCAACTATGCTGCTGACTCCATTCCAGTCATCAGAATAAGGTATTTACTAAAAAAGTACTCTGTTGTTGTGTGCCATAAGGGTTCATGCAGCTATGCAAGATCCACAAAGATTTATTGTGTTAAGCATTCTCAGTAGATATATAAATAAATACATATTCAGCATTTTTAGTGAATCATTTTCACACAGTCATTTGAAAAGTAGCTCACAAGGTGAAAAAGTGTGACAGCCCTGATCTAAACTAATCTCTGCTCACATCCAGGGCGGAACTATTTGCAAAAGCGGAACTTGTTTCACACGGTCGTTTTTAAATGTAACACTCCTGCGCATGCGCAGAGACGCTTAGGGCTGCTCAGAGCGAGGCTCTCGGGCTACGGTGCGGTCAAAGGTCAGCAGTTTGGACGCGGCGCGGCTTTCTGTCGGACGAAAACAGGCGAAAATATCCACCGGGCTTCTGTAGGGAGCTCTGGACACATCCGTATGTCTGGATTTTGTCTGTTTTGCGAACAAAATCAAAAAATAAGAGCAAAGCGCCGCTAACTTTAGCATGTTTGAGGTTTGTTTTGATAGCAAGACACGACAGCTAACTTAGCCTGTTGCTATAACATATGACATAGAAAAATCTAGTTTCCAGCGGTAAACCCGTACAAATCGGTCCTCAACCGAGTCTGGAAATCTAAATGCCGGCGTTCGGGCGAGCCGGACGCCGGATTCGCCGTGTCCCGGCCGCCGTCGTGCTTTGAGGCGCAACCCCGGCGATGTGGTAGCAGGATGGACCGGGACCTGCTAAAACAGTGCCTGGCGTTTCACGGAGACTCGCTGTTTAACAAACTCAAGTGCGAGCAAACGGAAAACCCGGACTTCCAGGCTGTGGTGTCCGACCTGTGCAAGGGCGTCTACGACAGGTAGGCCCCCTCCCACACCCCCAAGACCAGGATTTCCTTGCTTCCCCCTCAGGCTGGTCCATGCAGAAGGGCGCCCACAGTGAGCCGGGTTCTGTCCGAGGTTCCCTCCCCGGTTAAAGGCTGTTGTGTTTGGCCGCTTTCGCCATAAACTTGCTCCTGCTGGTGGGATGTTTGGTTTCTGTGGATCATCGTAAAGACTGGGGTCCAAATAGTGTCTACTGGATAGTGATTTGATAGCGCGGAAAGAATATCAGACTGGGCTTGACTGCACGGAGCCTCCTCTGTGAGGCCTCACATATCCAGTGATCTTCATTCTGCAGTGTGGGTTTCGTTTCTTGTCTGTTGGAAATGACGCCCTCCCCCTGCAGATGTGAACCATCTTCTAGACGTGCTCAGAAAATCAAACTTTCAGGGCAAGCGGCAGAGCCGATTGTAAACCGAGGCCAGGTTTCAGAGATCTAGCCAGGATTTCATTTAAGTCAGAATATGTCACAAGACAGTGGTGAGACCAGCGATGATGTTTGGACTAGAAACTGTTCCAATGACCAAAAGACAGCAGGCAGAACTAGAGGTTGCAGAGATGAAGATGTTGAGGTTCTCTTTGGGAGTGACCAGGATGGAGAGGATCAGGAATGAGTCCATCAGAGGAACAGCACATGTTAGATGTTTTGGAGAGAAGGTCAGAGAAGCCAGACTGAGATGGTTGGGTTATGGACAGAGGAGAGGATAGAGAATATATTGGTAGACGGATGCTGGAATTGGAGCTGCCAGGCAGGAGGTCTGGAGGAAGACCAAAGAGAAGATTTATGGACGCAGTGAGAGAAGATATGAAGGTAGTTGGTGTGAGAGAGGAAGATCCAGAGAACAGGGTTAGATGGAGAAAGTTGACTCGCTGTGGCGACACCTGAAGGGAAAGAAGAAGAAGAAGAAGAAGGTCAGAATATGTCACAGTCAACATATTGATGTTTCCAAGAAGCAAAAGGTAAACTTTTATCGTACCTGATTGCAAATGTGCATTGTCTTGTAGCCCGTGATCACCGAAAGCAAACCAGGTGTTTGCAGCAGAATGTTGAACCTGACTTCTTGTTTGATATTGTCGGTTTTCTCCATAATTAAAGGAAGAATGGGGGAGAAAGTCGAAGTAAACAAGCCGTATGAACCTGTCATCCGCACCCGTCCATCCGTCTCCTGACCTCGGTTGTCGGCTGCATTGTTCAGAAGACCACCGTCCGCTGTGTTTTTCACACCTAAAGTGAGAATGCGCTGAAAGCCCGGCTCTGGTCTTGGCTCGTTGCAGCGGAGGCGAGGGGCAGGGCAGCCCCCTGGTGGAGCAGTTCATCGCCAGGAAAGCCGACATCCTCTTCTGCCCAGGATGGAAGACGGCGTGTCCTAAGGAGGAGCAGCATGAGGAGGAGGAGGCGGCAGGTTGGTGTGGATCGGCGCCGACTAGCCGCAGATGCTAATTTCGTCCGCTTCCGGTTAAAAGACCCCGAACGAACCGTCCGAAATTCAGCCGGCCAAAACATTGGGGATGAGAAGGTGATAGCGGTACGACTTGCGGAGCTGTGTCTGTCCCTTCAGAACCCTACGCCATCATGCCTCCGCTGGAGCTCTTCATGGACGTGTCCTATGCGGACAGAAGAGCCATGCTGTACAGGGACCTGGAGAGGGGCGACGCCGTGATCGGCCGGATCAACAACATTCGGGAGTACGGCTTCTTCCTCACGCTGCTCTGCATGGCGGGGGGGCTGAAGAGGGACATCGAGGACCTGGAGCTGTCGGTAGGTCAACTCGTGGACTGAGGGACTCGGATTCGATGACGCCGGCGACCGTCCAGCCGTCTCACGTCCACGCCTGCGTTTCCACCCTCAGGCTCTGTGTCACATCAAGGAGATCCCGTCCACCGGCAGCCACGACGATCCTCTGTCCTACTACCAGATAGGCGACTTCATCAGAGGTTGGTGTTGGTTGAGAAGGGTGTTGTGGACGTTACGATCGGCTTGCGCGCTGTGGATTTCTGGTTATTTTAGCAGGAAGGACGAGACCCGAGCGCTCGTCTGAGGATTTTCTCCCAAAGCGCCACGATCCTCCAACATCCCAGTTAACACTGGAACCGCCGTGGTCGTGTCTCCCCCGTATTGTTGTTATTTGTAAACATAAAGCGAGTGCCGGCGGCTAAACCTTCTTTCAAGGATTCAAGACTTTTATTGTCGTTCCGCAGAGTGCAACCAAATATACAGATTCCGAGGAATGAAAAAAAAACTTAAACAGCAGAACAACAATACAGCAATAGCAGCTTCTCCCGGTTCGTGATATAAGATAGGAATAAAATATAATACCAAAAAAAAAAAATATATATATATATATATATATACACACACACACACAAATAACATCTATAATAATAAATATGTAGAAAGTGGAAGGTGGAGAAAAGGCTTCTTGCACTTTCCTGGATGTTCAGTGTTCAAGGGTTCAAGTGTTCAGGCTCTGGGGAAAAACTGTTTTTCAATCTGTTTGTTTCTAACCTCCTGGAGCCGGCGGCGGCCCGGGCTGGGATGGATCTCTGAGGAGATCATGCCATTCATGCCGTCGGTTTGGTGCTTTCAGATTAAAACCGGTTTTCTTTTACCGTTTTTGACGGACTTCCCCCATCATCGTAAACTCCACTGCGACGTGGAGAGAAGGCGGCGAGGCGGGATGGAGGTCGGGCGTTAGCTTCGCTCATTCCTCTGAAGGGAGGAGAGCGTATCCAGCGCCTCCAGGGCCTCCTGGAGAGGGGAGGTGGTCCAGAGTCGAACCCAAGACCCTTCATTTTAGGAACGTGACGAGAACACATTCGACTCCGTGGTTTGGAGAGTCAAGTGAAAGCTCGCTAGCACGTAATAGACGCCGGTAGATGTGTGTCGGTCCACCTCGGTTTTGCACCACGAATCCGTCTCCACTCCTGTGGTTTCGTAGCTGGAGTGAAGGACATCGACCGCTACCAGGAGAAGATCACCGTGTCCCTCTTCCAAGCCTGTCTGTCCCCCGGCTGGGAGCACCTGAAGCTGGGCGTGATCACCAGGGAGGAGCTGCCGTTGCACTACAGGTACGTCCCGCGGACCCGCTGCCACCGGACCTCCTCCTCCACGCCGACGCCGCGCAAACCGCCTTTCCCCGTTCCACGCCCAGCCGCAGCGTCCGGGCGGCGAACGACTCCAGCGAGACCTACGCCTGCATACTCAAGGGTTGCCACGGTTACCAGAACCCCTCAGTGGTGGAGTACCTGCTGGGGAACGTGGGCGTCAGCGACACCCGGCCGCCGTCGATGATGAGGGGCCTCCAGAGGTAAACAGAGGTGACACTCTGGCACCGGACAGACGGGACCGTTGTAACTTCTGCCGGCGAGGAGCCGTGACCGAGCCTGACTTCTTCTGCCGCAGCAAGCTCTTCCAAGAGGACGACTTCGCCGCCGCCATCAGGAAGAAGCAGTCGGCGTCCTGGGCCCTCAAGTGGTAAAGCCCCGCCTCCCTCCCTCGGCTCGTAGTTCCCCGTGTCGCCGAGTAACCCTGGGCTTGGTCTCGGCAGCGTCCGCGCCGGGGTGGACCACTTCAAGCACGGCCGGCACGTGGACGCCATGAACGAGTACAACAAAGCGCTGGAGATCGACACCAACAACGTGGAAGCCCTGGTGGCCCGTGGAGCCCTGTGAGTACGCCGTCCCCCCGCCGTCCCCCCGCCGTCTCTGGGTCGCCCCGCCGCTCACCGTGATGCCGCTTTCCCCTCCCCGGCAGCTACGCTAACAAAGGCAGCATCGTGAAGGCGATATCGGACTTCGAGCTGGCGCTGGACAGCTGTCCGGAGCACCGCAACGCCAAGAAGTACCTCTGCCAGACCCTGGTGGAGCGGGGCAGGCAGTGAGTACACACACACACACACACACACACACACACACACACAGCGTCCACGTCGGACGTCACCCCGGACGTGACCTGTCCTGCCCGCAGACTGGAGGAGCAGGAGAAGCTGGTGACGGCCGAGGGTTTGTACAGAAGAGCCCTGGCTCTGGACGAGTCCAACCCTGAAGCGCGGGAAGCCCTGGACAAGATCACCGAAACCATACAGGTGAGCGGGACACAACACACACACACACACACACACACACACACAGAGGTGTTCACCGGAGCCGCCTGACGTTTCCGTGTTGTCAAAGCAAACATCCTCATCCACGTTGGCGGTCTGGAGCCAGGCGTCACCTGATGGACCAGGCTGGAGATCACGTTGTAGCTCAACCTCATGACTCCAGGTCAAGCATGAGCCCAGGACGTGCAGCTTAGCGCCCAAAAAGTATTTACAGGAGAAACAGGATAAACAGGAAATGCGGTGTATATTTTATTTTCAATTTAACCGCCGTTTGCGGGAAAGCGTGTTTGCAGGATTTGTAGTGTGGACGGTATTTACAGTTTGCACAGTGGAGCACGTACGATTTTAACAGTATGTACAGCATCTATGGAATTTATATCATCTATAGCTGCGGTTTCATGTATGAAAATGTTTCTGCCGACCGGTTAAAATCTTGTCCGTTCACAGTATTTAATCTGAATACAACCATGATTTTATATTAGGCCGTGACAATCATTTTGCACTATCATATAAAAGATGATAAATGAAAATAAAGCTTTGAGGGTTTTATGGCTTCATTATAACAACCCGCACCTTTGGTAGGAATCCTGATTATTTTCTTTTCAATGCAGCTTTCTTTTTCACCGGCAGTCTGCGTCACTTCTGTCTTCTCAACTTTTGCTGGTTTCCTCATGAAAAAGCCCTCCGGCGACGTTTCCTGGCTCGGTTTTGTTTTTTTTCCGAGGGTTAGCTTGTGCTGGCTGAGGCGCGAGATGGTTCAGCAAGAGTTCAGTGCGGCTGTGAGACGAAGGCAGAGACAGTTGTTTTTCAAAATAAGATCCGGAAGGTGGAAGGAAAAACTATCATTTGTACCAAGAAAGATTTTTGTGATACAACCGTATACAACTGGGGACTCTATAGTACACACACTATGTACATAGTATGTACATAGTGTGTGCATAGTGTACATAAGTGTGTATATTTATACATTTCCGTCTGATGCTCCCTGTGGCTTTTGAAAATAATAGAGTATTTAATCTAAATATATTTTATTTAAGTTGGTTCATTTTTAAAATGTCATTTTAAATTTGAAGATTATCCAGGATCCAGGAAGTAGACTGCTCCGGGGTCAGAGGTCAGGGGTCAGAGGTCAGGGTGGCGCCGAATCCCAGCGTGGCGGTGGATCGCGCCACCCTTGCAGCTCGTCTGCCGTCACAGCTGTGTTTTGTAATACTGATGAGGTGTTTCCTTGTGTGTGTGTGTGTGTGTGTGTGCATGTGTGTGTGTCCGCGCCTTCTGACCCTCCGGCCGCCACCTCGTCGGCGCACCACCGCAAAAACACACCTCCCACTGCAACACGACAACGCCACCTCCTCCTCTTCCTCCTCCTCCTCCTCGTCCTCCTCCTCTTCTTCTGGACGCCGTTGCGCGCCACGTCCCTGGTCCCGACACGGTGACCTCCGCCTCGCCGTCAAACACGCGCCGTGACTCCGCCTCTGGGATTCCATGCTGGTAAACACTCCTCCGCGTCCGCCGCTCCTTCGCTCTCCGACGTCCAAAACAAAATGGCTGCCGCGTGTCTTCGGGTCGGTGGTGCTTGTTTGAATATTTCCCCGCTGGGGGCGGCGGGCGGCCATTTCTGTTCCTTTTTTTTTGTTGTTGTTGTTGTTGTTGTTGTTGTTGTGTTGTTGTTGCGTTGCTCTGCCCGGCGGCGGTGAAGAAATCAATCCGCCTGCGTGAAGAAGCGCGAGCCAAGGAGGAGCTGAAGCCCAGAGGAGGACAGACCAGTGCAGACAAGCTGCGTAAGATCCTGAAAGAGGAGAAGAGGTGAGTCAACTGATGGATGGATGATGGATGGATGGATGATAGTTGATGGATGGATGGATGGACAATGGATGGATGGATGATAGTTGATGGATGGATGGATGGACAATGGATGGATGGATGATAGTTGATGGATGGATGGATGGACAATGGATGGATGGATGATAGTTGATGGTAAATGATAGATGGATGGATGGATGGATGGATGGATGATGGTGAATGATAGATGGATGGATGGATGGATGATGGTGAATGATAGATGGATGGATGGACGATGGATGGATGGATGATAGTTGATGGTGAATGATAGATGGATGGATGGATGGATGGATAGAATGATGGATGGATGGATGATAGTTGATGGTAAATGATAGATGGATGGATGGATGGATAGAATGATGGATGGATGGATGGATGATGGATGGATGGATGGATGATGGATGATGGTGAATGATAGATGGATGGATGGATGGATGGATGATGGTGAATGATAGATGGATGGATGGACGATGGATGGATGGATGATAGTTGATGGTGAATGATAGATGGATGGATGGATGGATGGATGGATGGATAGAATGATGGATGGATGGATGATAATTGATGGTGAATGATAGATGGATGGATGGACGATGGATGGATGGATGATAGTTGATGGTGAATGATAGATGGATGGATGGATGGATGGATGGATGGATGGATGGATGGATGGATAGAATGATGGATGGATGGATGATAGTTGATGGTAAATGATAGATGGATGGATGGATGGATAGAATGATGGATGGATGGATGATGGATGGATGGATGATAGTTGATGGTGAATGATAGATGGATGGATGGATGGATGGTTAGAATGATGGATGGATGGATGATAGTTGATGGATGGATGGATGGATGGATGATGGTGAATGATAGATGGATGGATGGATGGATGGACGGATGGGTATTGCCTCCGTGTCAGAGCTGCTCACTCAGTCTGCTGGTTTTTAAATGACATTTCTGCGTTGGAATGAATGGAAATATTATCTATACGTTCCCACCACCACTTCATCGATGACAAATAATGCTTTAAAAAATATATATTTTCTAAAAGAGATGTTACTGGTTTTATTAAGTGTACAGTCACTCCTCGCTTAATGACAATTCAAGAGTTACGACTTTGACCGATATTCACTTCACGAAAAAACCTCCAAGTTGCGACGTCGATGTGTATGCGCCGAGTCGAGAATGTAAATGGACGAGAAAATGTATGATAATGTTCTAAAAATACAAGAGAAGATAAAAAGACTTGGTTGTGTGTCTAAAGTGAAAAATCCGATCGCTGAGGGAGCAGGAGTGGAGTTCAGGTAGAAGAAAGGAAAAGGTGCTTTGAATTGGAAGATTGCAGTATCATAATGTAGATCTGGAACAAGAACACCAACTCTACTGTCAACATCAGGCTCCGCTAACTAGTAACTAGTAACTAGTTTTCACCAACAGTAGGTTAACTAGGCTTCCGTAAGGCTGCAGGCTACTCTGCTTCTACGGACTGTGGAGGAAGAGGTTCGGGGAGTTTTCCACTTGGGGCTCCGTTCTTAACTTACTAGCTCCACGTTAATGCTACAATGCTACGCTAAATGTAACATGCACACGTTTGCTCCACTTAATGTCTAAAACCGTCAAACCAAACCAATTTCTCTGGGCCGGCTCGTGGCGGCGCCGCGTCCGAACCTCTTTAAACGCCACTTCACGGCGCCACGCTCGCATCTCGGATCACGAAGATAAACATCTGAAAACCCCTCCGCTGAAGCGCTGTGGACGTTCAGGTAGACGTCTAGCTGGATGTGTGTGTCGACGCACGGGCGAGTGTTTGGACGGTCGAAGCTCGAAATGAGGATTGCGTCCCGCGCCTGCTTCAGTTTTCATCTTTCCTCCTCCAGGATGAAGAAAAAACGCAAGCGATCCGCCTCTTCTTCCTCCTCCTCGACCTCCTCGTCCTCCTCGTCCTCCAGCAGCTCCTCCTCGCTGTCGTCCTCCTCCTCCTCCCGCCGGAGGTCCAAGAAGAAGAGGAGGAAGCGGCGGAAGTCGGAGCGCGGCGGCAAGCGGCGCCGGCGGGCCGAGGAGGGTAAGGCTGAGAGGAAGAGGAGGGTGGAGGAGGAAGAGGAGGAGGAGGAGTTGGAGTGGTTCCCCGCACCTCCAAACACCTCCGCCACCTTCCTCAACCGCAAGGGAGGCCCCGGATTTGCCGTGGAGGAGATGGAGGTGGAGGAGGAAGCGGGGAGGAGGAGGAAGGGCGGAGCGGCGGACGACAGGAGGATCTGCCAGCTGTACTCCCTGTCCGCCGCCTCGGACGACGAAGACTCGGACGGCTCGCGCCGGGAGAGGGGGAAGGAGGGCGGGAGCGCGGCGAGGAGGAAGAGGAGGGACAGCAGGAGCCCGGAAGGAGAAGGGAGGAGCAACGGAGAACGCGAGAGGTGGAGTAAGAGCGGGAGGAGGAGCGGCTCGGAGGCCGGGAGCCGCCGCCAGGAGTCCTGCTCCTCCGTGGAGTCCGGCTTCTCGCGCAAATCCGGCCCGAAGCCGGACTCGTCCAGGAGGAGCTCGCTGGACGGGGCCAGGTCCGAGAGCAGGGGGGAGGAGGTCAGGAGAGGGCGGGAGGAGGAGGACGGCGGCGGCGGCGGCGGCGGCGGCGGCGGCGGGGCGGAAGGTCGGCCCGGGAAAGCCCTGCCTGCAAACCTGCTGGACATCTTTAACCAAATTGCACAGTTTGAGAAGGACAAGGGCGGCAGGCCCAGGAAGTAGACCCGGCCTGAGGAGGTCCCCCCCGGCTTCTGCTAGTTAGCTTCTTTATGCTAAGCTAACCAGCAGGCGACGTGGCGAGCGATCTCCCTTTAACCCTCGTCGGTGCGGATTCACGCGGTAACGTCCCCCCAGATGGTGGACGGGCTTTCGTCGCTCGTTTTTTTGTGTTACGTTCCCCTCTTAACCGGAGGGTGTTTTTCGCGGATGCCATGCCTTACTGCACGTCTGCCGCCAGCCGCCATCTTCCCCGACATCCTCCCGAACCTCCTGTCCGTCACGTGACCCCGCCGCGGCCGTGCGTCCCCCCGCGCTCCCGTGAACGAATCCACACCGAGACGTCAATAAAAGCATCTACGCTGTCAGAACCGCAGCTCACGTCGTCTCGTTTCTTTCGTAAGGCGCACTTCGCGCGGTGGCCACCAGGGGGCGCCGTTGCCCCTCAACGCTAGTTCTTCTCGACCAGGAGACCTCAGGATTTGATGGAAACTAACCAGGATGGCGTGGAGGTTAGCTTAGCTCCGCCCCCTCACAGCCATGAGGTTCCTCCAGAATCACTGCTGGAAGCCACTTGGTGTCACATGTTTGATTTAATTTCAAAAACCACACACACACACACACACACACTCTCGCTCACACACTCCAGTGGCTGTGTGACCAGCTGTGCGTCGCCCCGCTCCAAAGTAGCTTAGCACGGGCTTAGCTGCTAAACGCCGCTCGCCGCTCCATCATTACGGGCTCCATCAGCAGCAGAGCGGTGGAGAGCCTCCGCCGTCTATCTTGTTAGGGCAGATTAAGCACTAATATAAGCAAGAATCCTCCAGAGCTAATGCAACACACACACACACACACACACACACACACACACACACGCTGATCCTGTCCTTCCTGTCTCACGCCTGATGTCTTAATCTGAAATGTGGCTGCAGGAGAGCCTCCGGCCTCCAGACCCTCACATGGAGATCTTCTTCCAGTCTTCAACATCTGTGTTTCTATAAACAGTCAGAAATGCGAGAAGATGAGCTGATTTTTGATCTCCGTCTGGAAGCCAGAAGGTCTCTGGTTGGATTCTCACAGGGTTCCTCT
The DNA here is from genome assembly GCF_037954325.1 of Fistularia commersonii. Classification (NCBI taxonomy): domain Eukaryota; kingdom Metazoa; phylum Chordata; class Actinopteri; order Syngnathiformes; family Fistulariidae; genus Fistularia; species Fistularia commersonii. The sequence goes on from NC_141284.1 coordinate 1,049,899, forward strand.
CTGTGTGGAGCCTCCATGTTCTCCCAGTGACCGAATCTTCCAGGTTTAGACGGCGAGAAGGTCCCGGATTCCCACCCGAGGCCTTTCCTGTGTGGAGTCTCCACACAGGGGTTCTGCGTGGGGTTCCTCTGGGTTCCTCCAGCAGTCCAAGCACGTGCAGGAGGTTCACTGGAGACCCTGCATGGTCCAGATGTTTGGATGAGAGGGTTAATTGTTGAACGTCTCGATATGTGATTGGTCCAGGAGAACCCCGCCTCTCGCCCAATCACAGCAGGGATTGGCTCCAGGCGTGACCTTCCATGGAGGAAAGGTGGTGTAGATGATGGATGGATGAATGAATGAATGAAAAAGTCCTTTTTGTTTGTTTTTTTTTTTTTTTTACTTGCGTCCTAACTCAAAACCAAACTGCAGTTCCACAGTTGGCCACTAGGGGGCAGTGTTGCACCGCAGGGGGGAAAGAAGCGTCAGCATGAAAAGATGAAATGTTTGGAAAAATCCTGGAAAATCAAATCCAATCTCTTTTCTTCTCCTTCATCTCAGCCCAACATCGCTTAGAAGAACATGTTCGTCACAAAAAAAAAAAATGGGTGAAAATTACGGGAGGTTCATTTTTTTTTTAATCTCTCCAGAAAACAGTAAAACTGCTTTCTTTTAACGAAAACATAAATAATAATCGATGACTTCATGTTTTTAATGCCGTGCAGGAATGTGTGCTTTGCAAAGAACCACCTTGTGTGTTCTTGGTGGAGGTGGAGGTCCAGACCTTCTGCTGTGCCAGCAGAAGCGAAAAGGTGGAGGAAAGAATGTGAGTCTCCATAAATTCAGAAGGTCGCCGTCCTGCCTGACCGACCCTGAAGAAGCTCCGTCCTCCTCGTCCTCCTGGACTTCTGCTCACAAAGAGGGAATTCTCCTCTTTTCGGCTCCGAGGCCATCAGACCGGTGAGCACGACCAGGAGATGAGATGTTTTAAATGAGTGAAAGGGAGGAGGAGAAGAGAAGAAGAGAAGATGAAGAGGAGGTGGATGGTGACTTTTCTCATTTTCCTCCATGAAAGGTACGACGTAGACCAGTGACTCCACAAAGCTCAGAAGACGAGATGTTTGTGGATCACCAGGAATTAAAAGATGGACGATCTTCATCAACTCTTGGCCCTGAAGCAGAGCTGGTCTGAAGACGTTTCAGAGAATCAAGCAAAGAGCAGTGTCTCTCTCTCACACACACACACACACACACACACACACACACACACACACACACACACAAACACACACTTCAGAGTGGAGTGAACACGCCAAGAACGTTGCAGAGAGAAGGTGGGCGCCATGGAGTATTATGGGCTGGCAGGATCTCCAGACATCAGGTTGGATCTCCAGCCTGGAGCAGATGATGTCCCTCATTACCAGATGATACCCCCTCTTTTACCCCCTCTTTTACCCCCTCTTTTACCCCCTGGGGCATTAGGAAAACCTGCAGCTCCCCAGAAATACACTTTTGCTCTGTTAACAGTGTTTCCATATAATTGTAATTATGGTCTTAACGTCACCGAGGGGCCGAACCCCAAACCCCCCCCATGTGACCCCAAGTGCATTTCAACCCTTCACAGCCGCTTTACACCATCTGTTGCCCCTTTCAACCCCTTGGTTGCCCCTTTTACCCCTTCTTTGCCGCTTTTACTTCTTGGTTCTTTTACCCCTTGGTTGCCCCTTCGAACCCCTTCTTTGCCACCTTTACCTCGTTCTTGCCCCTTTTTCTACTTGGTTGCCCCTTTGTACCCATTGGTTGCCCCTTTTACCCCTTGGTTGCCCGTTTCAACCCCTTCTTTGCCCCTTTTACTTTTTGTTTTCTTTACTTCTTGGTTGCCCCTTCGAACCCCTTCTTTACCACCTGTACCCCATCCTTGCCCCTTTTTCTCCTTGGTTGCCCTGTTTACCCCTTGGTTGCCCCTTTTAACCCTTTCCTTACCACATGTTCCCCATTGTTGCCCTTTTTAACCCCTGGTTGCCCCTTTTACCACTTGGTTTCCCTCATTAACCCCTTCCGTGCCCCTTTTTTACCCCTTGGTTGTCATTTTTAACCCTTGGTTGCCCCTTTTACCCCTTGGTTGTCATTTTTAACCCTTGGTTGCCCCTTTTACCCCTTGGTTGCCCCTTTCAACCCCTTGATTGCCCCTTTTACCCCTTGGTTGCCCCTTTCAACCCCTTGATTGCCCCTTTTACCCCTTGGTTGCCCCTTTCAACCCCTTGGTTGCAACTTTCACCCCTTGGTTGCCCCTTCGAACCCCTTCTTTGCCACCTTTACCCCGTTCTTGCCCCTTTTTCTACTTGGTTGCCCCTTTGTACCCCTTGGTTGCCCTGTTTACCCCTTGGTTGCCCCTTTTACCACTTAGTTTCCCCCCATTAACCCCTTGGTTGCCCCTTTTTTACCCCTTGATTGTCATTTTTGGTTGCCCCTTTCAACCCCTTGGTTGCCCCTTTTACTTTTTGGTTCTTTTACTTCTTAGTTGCCCCTTCGAACCCTTTCTTTACCACCTTTACCCCATCCTTGCCCCTTTTTCTCCTTGGTTGCCCCTTTTTTACCCCTTGGTTGTCATTTTTAACCCTTGGTTGCCCCTTTTACCCCTTGGTTGTCATTTTTAACCCTTGGTTGCCCCTTTTACCCCTTGGTTGCCCCTTTCAACCCCTTGATTGCCCCTTTTACCCCTTGGTTGCCCCTTTCAACCCCTTGATTGCCCCTTTTACCCCTTGGTTGCCCCTTTCAACCCCTTGGTTGCAACTTTCACCCCTTGGTTGCCCCTTCGAACCCCTTCTTTGCCACCTTTACCCCGTTCTTGCCCCTTTTTCTACTTGGTTGCCCCTTTGTACCCCTT
>NC_141284.1:1055264-1102764 GCF_037954325.1 Fistularia commersonii
GTTCGCGATGCGCGCGAGTGTGTGTGTGTGTGTGTGTGTGTGTGTGTGCGCACCCCCCCCCCCCAGACAAATATCAGCATGGCGGCTCATGGCGGCTCTGACAGGCAGCCAAGCAGGCAGGCAGTCAGCCATTGTTTTGTAATGTGTTTCACTCTGCCAGCGCTGATCCTTGCTAAGGTACTTAGCACGCCATTGTTGTCTAAGTATGCTATTTTCTGGCTGGGCACCTCCACTATGGAACGGGCCGCTTTCTTTCTTTTTTTTTTTTTCCTTTCCAGAAGAGGGGTTTGTTACAGTCGCCGTCATGCTAATCCCGCCGTGTGATATGTATATGTGTCAACACGGGGAGGAGAGAGGGGGATTGTGGGCCGTGGCGGCGGCGGCGGCGGCGGTGGCGACAGGGATGAATGGCAGCAGAGACAGACGAGGCCCATTCACTGGCTTTCCGTCCTCCGTGACGCCAAATTACTGTTTATCGGAACTAGACTAGCGGTATAATAAGGATACCGGAGAAGTGTGTGTGTGTTTACACTCAATCACACACACACAGGTAGATTAGCGGCGCCTAGCAGAGAATGACTTTTAATGCACCCATTGATTACTAGTTGATACGACGGCCATACTTGTCGTGTGTGTATGTGTGTGTGTGTGTGTGTGTGTGTGTGGGCTGTGTGTTTCAAGTTCGAGGTCAGGGGATCTCTTACATCTCGTTTCCGTGGTGATTGAGGATTTCTGGTTTCTTTGTGAAACACTTCACAACAAATCATCCAGTGTTGTTTCTCAGCGACGCGATGCAGTACCATCAGCGGCCTGCGGGGGGCGCCGTCGAGCGGATCGTTAAACCGGCGGGACGAAGAAGAAGAAGGAGAAGGAGAAAGCAACATGGCGTCCGTGTGACCGGAGAAGGATTCTCGGTCTGTGTTGCCTTTTCGTAGAACGTACATTATCACCAGCACTTCCCCGACCGCCATGTTTGTTTACAATCTTGTAGTGACCTTTGACCTTTGCGGCGCCCTCACCGCTTAATTCACCGCTTAACAGCTGCGCCGACCTGAAGCGGAGGAAGTTTCCCGAGCCGATGTGGACGGCCGGTGCCGGAGAAGGCTTCCACGTGCTGCGTTCAGGCGCCTTTTTTAGCGAAACCGATATTTCCACGTCGTGACATCGCGAGGGAACGACCCTCCGACGCCTCGGCCTGTTGTTTTTCCACCAACCGGAAACAGTCAGTGTTTCCGCTAACCCCCCCCGGAGAAAACGAATCACCCCCTTTTATTTTCACATTTCTGATTAAGTGCGCATATTTCATTTATGGCACGGCGGTAAAATCCCCGGGAGCCTTAATAAGCCCAATATAGAAACACATTTGAACCCTGCTCCTCGGCTAAGTAGATTATAAACATTTGTCGTAGCGTGCGACGATAATATCCCGCGTTGCAAACTGCACAAACTTCCACGGGGCCGGTGCTTCCTGGCGGAAGATCACAGTTAATTCGGCGGCGTTACGGTGATGCAGGGGCCCCTATCGGGTCCGGCATCACACACACACACACACACACGCTAACAAGCTTAGCATAAGCCCAGCCTGGAATGGTATGAGGTTTGAATTTCTGGAACCAGCGCGGTCCCCGCAGTCCAAATCTCACTTCAGCAGAAACCGGGGCGGGGTGATTCCTCTGCTTAGAGAGAAAAAAAAAAAATTAGTGCGAGTGCATATATATTTTCTGCAAGCAGAGGAGGTTTGATGGAGGGAGGAAAAAAAAAAATGCACCGTATGTAGAAAATATAAATTTGACAGAGGGTGGGGACGCGTCCGGAGGAGGCTAATCAGCCGGCGGCTGAAAAGCCTGTAATGTGCATCACCAGATTCGAGGCAAAGCCCTGCAACATTGTTGACTCATTTAAAGATGCCGTTAAGTTGGTGTACTCTGCACTTCCCCTGTTTCTGTAAATCGCAGTAAGCGTGTTACGCCACCCGCCGCCCCATCAGCACCATGTGAGGTGCAGGGGGGGGGCGACATGCTAAATCCTGTTTGTGAGGCTCGGCCACCTTGGGAGTAATCTAGCCGGCCCCGAGGAGCCACGTCCGGGTCCGAAAATTTGACTTTATGTCGCTGGGAGGGAGCGGGACGGTTCTGGCAGGATGCGGAGGTCACGCCGGCTTCCAGCAGATACCCGGAATTTCGTGTTCTTGCATTTACGGCGGCGCGAGATCGCAGGCCGGGAGCGGCCGGGGGCGACTTTGAGGCGCCCCGTGGCGCCGCCCCGCAGGCACACCAGCAACGCCATCGGTCGGTCACGCCGAAACACATTTGGGATTAAACGGGAAAGTGGTGAGGCTAGAGAGCGGTGCGCTCTTGCTTCAGAGCATCTCCAAGACTCTTCCATACCCGGTATGCCTGCCGTGACACTACCTGCAAACCCTTCTGCCAACCCAGAGTTTCCTCCACCCTCCTTGTTCTCAGGACAGATCAGGGTGTCATCTGCAAACAACATGATCCTTGGAGATTCCCCGTCCAACGCCCGTCACCGTTGCCAACGAGGAGGGGCTCGGGGCCTTTCCTTGATGTAGTCCAGCCTCCACAGCGCTCCCTCTCCTAGACACTTCCACACCTCTAACGGTATGTCCGCCGTGACTGCAACCGCAAACCCCAGGTTCTCTTCTACTTGCCACCTGCTCTCACTACAGATCACAATGTCATCTGCAAACAAGGTCCACGGACACTCCCGTCCTACGTCTTCCGTCACCAGAGCCAAGAGTCACCTGAAGTAGTCCCACGTCTGTCTGGAGTTTGTCGTCCCAACAGCAAACTCCGCCAGAAGCTCTTCCAGGACACCTTCCGTACTTCTGATGGTACGTCTTCCATGATTCCAGCTGCAGACTCTTCTGCCACCTCTACCTGCCACCTGCTCGCACTACAGATCACAATGTCATCTGCAAACATCATGGTCCATGGAGGCTCCCATCCTACTTCTTCCGTCACTAGAGCCAACAAGAGGGGGCTCAGAGCCGATCCCTGATGTAGTCCCACATCTGCCTGGAGTTAGTCAACCCGACTGCAAACTCCTTCAGCAGGACGCTTCCGTACCTCTGATGGTGTCTCTTCCATGATTCCAGCTGCAGATTCTTCCGCCACCTCCCTAGGTTCTCCTCTACCTGCCACCTGCTCTCGTAAACATCATGGTCCATGGAGACTCCCGTCTAATGCCAGGAAAGGCACCGGGGCCAGTCCTTGATGTGGTCTTCCCGCCACCCAGACTTGCATGGCACTTCTGCACCATCAGGACCGGCAACCCCTCGTTCTCCATTCCCTTCGAAGCCGCTCTGGTCTCCCGGTCCAACCTCTTCTGACCTTCTCTCTCGCCGACCGGCCCGAACCGCCGACCCTTTCTGGGCGACAAAGCAGACGTAGATAACTCCCCTTCGCCTCGCCTCGGGCCCGCACGTCCGCCGCCTCCGGGCGATAACCGAGCGCCGCGGATTCGGCACTTGTGGCGGGCCTCGCGGAAAAATTAATTAATGCGAACTCCAAGTGCTATCGAAATTATACATTTGGAGCGTGCTCAGATACAGAGAGGGGGAGATGTGAGGACGCTTCGGTCTCATTAAGAGAGCAGGCAGAGTGGAATTAGTCTGAATATAATGACAGGCCGCACTATCTCATGTAAAAACAGCCCTGTTTTCCCCTCTCATTCATTGGCAGTAGTAATTAGTTTTGGCCCTAAAACTGTCACCCTTTGCTCGAGAAAAGGCAGATGTGATTTGAGGTGCAATTTAATCTTGCTTTAATGAAGAACTAATGGACGCATTGCAAATTACTTTTTTTTTTTTTTCTCCCCCCCCCCCCTACCCTTCAAACCCTTGTGTGATTGAACAGGGGCTAAAAAAAAAAAAAAAAAAAAAAAAAAAAAATCCATTTCCTGCTTTTGAAAAGATCAAGAGTATCTTTGATAATGGCGAGAGCGTCACCGGCGGTTTCGCTGCATCGAGCCAAAAAGCTCTCCTTTTACCCGAAGCACAATTCAGCAGAGAGGAGGCCACAATTAGCCACAAAGCAGAGGGGGCGCCGTGGGGCCCCCCGGGCGGTGGTGGCGGCGGTGGCGGCGGCGGCGGCGGCGGCGGCGGCGTCCTGGCCGCTCCACGGCCCTTGTTAGGAGCAAACCCTGGAGGTGTCACACAGGAACAATGAGGCCTGATAAATTAGCCCCGTGGAGGGAGGAAAGAAAGAGATGTAGCGCTAATTTTCAATTACACCTATAGTGCATTGAAGAACGAGGCCTGCATGTGTGTGTGTGTGTGTGTGTGTGTGTGTGTGTCGGGGCACACAAACAGCCATATATGATGACTCGGTGTATTATTTTATTAGCACTCATCTACATAGCGGGTGCAGCTGTTAGCTGTTAGCGCCTCCTCCTCACAGCAGGCCTTTCTGTGTGGAGTCTCCATGTTCTCCATGTTCTCCGGGTTCCTCACACGGTCCCAATTCACTGGAGACCCTGCATCGTCCAGGGTGAATGGACGGAGGTTTCTTGATGACATGTGACCACCTCTCGCCCAATCACAGCAGGGCTAGGCTCCAGGGGGACCCCCAGGGTCGTAGAGGACAAACAAATGAATGAATGAATGAATGAGTGAACGTCTCTGGAGGTTCTCAGGAGGTCCAGGTCATGGTGAATTTCTTCACTTCAAGAAGAAACTCAAGAGGACTCATTCTAACACAAGCAGCGCATGGAAAAGTAATGACAAGACCTCCAACGAGACAACAAGACAGAGAAGAAATTCAAGCACAGTTGCCAAGACAAGAAGATTTCAACAAGAATGGATGGATGGATGGATGGATGGATGGATGGATGGATGGATGGATGGATGGATGGATGGATGGATGGATGGATGGATGGATGGATGGATGGATGGATGGATGGATGGATGGATGATCTTCATGTTGTTCTTCTGGCTGCAGCTGGTGTTGACCCTCGACGCCAGTTTGACGCATCTTTAACCTCGTTGGGAAGGAGAACATCTTATGAGCTGAGAGAGGTGAGAGTTTGGACAGTGTGTGTGTGTGTGTGTGTGTGTGTGTGTGTGTGTGTGTGTGTGTGCCTCTAAACCACTTAACGGACGCTGTGTTTCAAACGGGCGTCGCTAACGGATGACGCTGTAGAGAACATATCAAGGCCGAGTAATAGTTCTTGAAAGCGGTGAAAAGGGGTTGCGAGAACCGAGGAGGGTCAGACATGTGGAACATGTGTATCGGCACCCCCCCCCCCACCGCCCAAGTGTGTGTGTGTGTGTGTGTGTGTGTGTGTGTCTGCATGTATTTGACTACAGCAGCAGCAAGGCAGAAAGCCTAATGGGAGTGGGCTTAGCCGCACACAGCCCTGCCACATATCTGATTACTGGGACCAGTAATTTTCTTGCCTTAAATAAGGAAGAAATTGGATAGGATGAATGAAATTTGGCTGTCATATTGCAGTGATGGTGCAGCGGGGAGATTATGTGTTTCACATAATCGTTCATCATTTCCCGACCAGTGTTCGGGCTTAGCATAATGGAATTGGTAAACTGGTTTAAATCAGAACGTGTGGACGGACTATCAGGCAGACCCGCGGTAATGTCTTCAGACGGAGGCGAATATTTTTTCCGCCACGGTGCGACACACACACTCACGCACACTCACACACACTCCAAACCCGCAGAGCAGGTCTTCATCCCTCGCCCCCCCTCTCATTGTCCTAATACCTCCAAGTAAACCTCGCCGCGTCTGCAAAGATGCAGTCACTTTGCTGCGCATTAATTCAATAATTAAATCCCCGCGCCGCTCCGTTCTTCCTTCTCCGAGATCCCGCCGTTTATTGTTTTGACACCCAACTGCACTCTGATTAATTTGCCATTGTTTGTGTTATTACCGTGTAATTACTCCCTCGCATACCAGCTTCTATACGTTATTACGCGGAAAAAGAAATAAGCCTTTCAAACAGCCACGGCGCCGTTTCTGATTTTAATTCACATGAAATTGATTCAGACATCTTTTTTTTTTTTTTTTTTAATATTTCGCATTAACGCAATCTAGAAGTTATTTCTTGACAGGGGGTAAATAATGTTGCATATTTTCTTGTGTATTTAAAATGAGGCTAAAATGCAATTTGATTATTTTTAACTCATTCTTTTTTAGCACAAAGTGTTTTTTTTTTTTTTAATTTTTTATTTATTTTTATTTTATTTTATGGGATGGTTTGGTGTTGCCATGCCCCCCCCCCCCTCCGGAGGATGCCCACTGGCCACTAGGTGTCACAGTGGCTGTTTGGAAGGGACGAGCCGCGGGGGCTTCCTAACCGTCACCGCCGACCGGCTGGGAACCTGGATCAATACATCGATCAGCTGATCAGCGTCTAAACACACATCTACCAGAAACACCCGCGAGCACGTTTTAGGAACAAGGAAAAATATTCACAGTTATAAAGTATGTTTATCACTCATAATGAAGTGTGATTTGAATCCCCTGTGTGTGTTTGTGTGTGTGTGTGTGTGTTTGTGGACTATATATATGTATATATATATGTATATATATATATACATATATATATAGGCTGCATTTGCCTATAAGCCACAGGTGCGCATGTTGTAATGTGAGATATTTACACACAAACATGTTTTTTTGTAATTTGAATAAAATACATCCCGGTAACATCTACAAATACGTGGAAAAAAGTCCATCCATTTTCTGTCCCTGCTTCGTCCTGCTTCGGACGTTTGTTTCTGGATCAGGTTCTCCAAGGGTTAGCTGGTGCTAGCGGAGGCATGAAATGGTGTGACAGAGTGAGGAGACATTTTTAAAAATAAGATCCAGAAGGTCGAACGAAAAAAACTATCGTTTGTACCAAGAGAGTTTTTCGTTGCAGACCAGGTTGGGGACTCCTGGTCTAGAGTATACATAGTATGTACTCTCTAGAAGAGCAGTACAGGAGGTGAGTACATTGATGTGTAGGCTGGAAATACAATATACTGATGGGTACATAAATACTATGGATACTAGACAGATGGGTACAAATGCATGTGTAGTCTACCGTCATTTCTGGACTATTGAGCGCACCTGAATATAAGCCGCACCGGCTAAAAATTAGCATTTATAGGCTGTACTTGTCTATAAGCTGCAGGAGTCCATGTTGTAACATGAGATATTTAAACTTTTTATTAAATTCCCACCGGTAACATAGAAATGCTTTTATTCCGAACAATGGCTGTAACACGGCTGATGAAAAAGATGAATCATAAATAAGACAAGGAAAAGTCCATTCATCCAACGGTTTTCTATCCCCAATTTGTCGTCCTCCAGCTGATGGCTACCTTGGTCTTCCTCCTGCGCGCTTAAACCGCTAAAGTCGTCTTCTTCGGTGTCGGAATTGAACGTCCTCAGAATTTCACGCTCATTTCATCGGTCCGATGTGACGTGGCTAAATGTTTTGGCGGCGTCGCACTGCGTCACGGAGCACTCCAGGTCACTCGAGTCCACACGGAAAACACAAAGGAAATAAACAAATGAATGAATAACTTGGGGTTGAATTTACAACCGTCGAATTTTGCAAAAAATTAGAAAATGAATGAGAGCGAATGGTTGTATGTATCCAACTAAAATGTGAATGAGAGAGTGAACAGTTGCAATAGATAGCACTGATGTAAGGTCCTTTCCCCACATATTGAGAGGAAATCAATAAAGTTCTGTCGTCCTGATTTCGCCCCCCGGGAACATTTAGCAATGAATTTAACAGTTCAAATGATCACTTGTTTCTACATTTTCTAGAGACTTTTCTTCTTCTTCCTCTTTGGTCTTTTCCCTTCAGGAGTCGTCACAGCGAATCAACCTTCTCCATCTAACCCTGTTCTCTGGACACTCCTCTTTCACACCAACTACCTTCATATCTTCTCTCACAACGTCCATCAATCTTCTCTTTTAGACCTCAAATTCCTGCATCCATCTACCAATATATTCACAATCCTTCCTCTGTCCATGACCCAACCATCTCTGACCTTCTCTCCAGAACATCTACCATCCTCTCCATCCTGGTCACTCCGAAAGAGAAGCTCAACATCTTTGTCTCTGGGACCTCCAGCTCCTGTCTTTTGGTCATTGTTAGTGTTTGTAGACCATCTCACTACTGTCTCCTCCATCTTTCCTTTCATTCTGGCTGATAGTCTTCTATCTATCTCTTCGTACCCCTGACACTTTTCCCCACCCATTCCAACCCATTTCTTCACCTCCTTTCTCTCACTGCTCTGGTCTGTTGACCCCAAGTACCTGAAATCCTCCACCCTCCTGATCCCCACTCCCTGTAGCCTCACGTTCCACCCGAGTTCCTCTCATTCACACACATATATTCTGTCTTGCTGCGACTATCTTTCATTCCTCTCCTTTCCAGAGCATACCTCCACCTCTCGAGACTTTCCTGAACATCTTACCTGCTCTCACTTCTGATCACAGTGCCGTCTGCAAACATCACGGTCCACGGAGATTCCTGTCTAACCTCATCTGTCAGCCTGTCCATCACCACTGCAAACAAGAAGGGGTTCAGAGCTGATCCCTGATGGAGTCCCACCTCCACCTTGAACTTCTCTGTTACCCCTACCGCACACCGCACTCCTGGCTCACAGCGAGCATACATGTCCTGCACCAGTCTAACATACTTCTCTGCCACTCCAGACTTCCTCGTACAATACCCGAGTTCCTCTCTTGGCACCCTGTCATATCATGGAATACAATTTCACAAACATTGTACATTTTTGTTTCAAAAAACTTTTCGAGCTGTGATGGATGTTACAGTACCCCCAAAGTTAGAAATAAGAAATAAATATGATTAATTATTCGAATTGTTACATCCAGTGGCGCACCGGGGGGCGGGTCATTCAATCAGAGAAGGAAATTAGATGGTCGTTCTTAAATTTCAGCAGTGATAAATCAACTTTCGGAGGCTCACAGCTCTGCGGAGGCAGTTGTTCGCCCTTTATTCCTTTGACACGGGTTCCCTTTCTGTCTGTAGAAATTGGTATTTCTCCCCAGACTTCCACCAAAAGCAACGCACAGACGTGGCTGTTTGTTCCTGCCCTTCCTCAAGTCATAACTCGTCTTTTCTTCGGCTTTTTGTGCATCTAGATGAGTTCTTCTTAAACCACCTCTGGTCATGGAGATTTCAGAACTGTACAGAAACCTCTGTCGATATTCTCCCCACACACACAAGTCATATATTTCTATATTTATACATTTTTATGGCTTAAATCCCCTTCATTTTCTCACCTGCTATCATCACGCTGCTATTGTAGATCATTATATACTGAGTTGTTTTGAACTGAACTGTACAGAAACCTCTGCTGCTACCCTCTATATTCAAAATACATATATTTATACATTTCAGTTTTTATGCTGTTAAAAATCCCCATCATCTTTTCACCCCAGTGCCGGTAGGTTGTATCTGCATGCACTTTATGTTAAAGTTTATTGTGTACTTTACTGTTAATGTGCACTTTATTATTATTGTTTTGTTAATCTCATGTCACTGTGGGAAAATGAGAAACGTTGAAACTAAAATGTAATGAAACTAAATGTAATGTAAAATAAATATAACTACTCCTTCATGTTAATCTGAATTTATGACTCATTCAAATCTAAAATGTTGCATGTGTATTTGAATGGATGTAAAAGTAATATATGTTTACTTGTTGCTTTGCTACAAAGCTAGCTTTCACCCCGCAGTGTTTTTGGATGCAGGTTTGGTGAAAGCATTTTGCTGCCGTCCGAGTTTGGCTTTTCATTCTTGGATAATTGTTGTTTTTCTGGAAGGCTAACTTTCGCATACTTAGCTACATGTTTGGTGTAAAAATGCCGACGTTTATTGTCCTCTTTGACAACTGATGCCGCCTCATAACACAAAAGACAAACCCCTTTTTCTCAAACATGTATTGGGTTTCCCATCTTTCTTCGACAGCCTTCCATCTGCAGCAACTTTTCTCTTTCTGGACATTTAGGGATAATTTGTATTTCACATTTCCACATTAATGTGGATACATGCGATCTAATGGCGGGACGCCGTCACTTTGCAGGTAACGTGATTGGCATGAATTGTGGGAAATGTAGTTTATGGTCAATGCACGTTAGAATTCTTTATTTCAAGACAATCAGACCTTTTATGCGGGCCTTGAGTTTGAAAACTGAAATTAAATCAAATATATTTGGTCTTCTTGACCAACCTGGATTCGATAAGCATTGACAGAAAATGTTCTCGCAGACGCAGAAAAAAAACAAGCGGTTCAGGTGTTTTGTGACAGAAGGCATTTATTGATTCATCTTAAAATCAAAAAAAGTGTTTATTAGTGTTTCTATGTTCCAAATGTTTTCCTTTCGTCTAATATTTCTTAGTATATTATTATTATTTTTGTGCCTGAGTGTGGGGCATACAGAGAGGGTTAGCCCCGGGCCCGGCAGCCCTCTGAACGGCCCTGCTCACAGGGACTCAACCAGTCCAAACTGGATTGCTAGCTTCATCGTTACCCAATTAATATCCGAGCCCCGGAGCCAAATTGTGCTTTTAAGTCGATAATAATGTGTATTAAATTGACTATTGATGTTTTATCCGCGTAAGAACGCGCCGTGGGGGGAAAACTTTGGTTATTTTCTTCCGTTTGAGAGCCTAGAAGGAGGTGGCTAACCGCGGCGGAGCAGGTAACTCTACACTCGGGTTGCTTTAAGGAGCACCTGTCGTCCCGGCATCCTTTGCGCGTCCAATATGGAAGAGCTGGAGGTGGAGGTCCGCGGCTCCAACGGGGCTTATTACAAGGTAAATACCCACTTATCATCCACCATTTCGCCGCCGTGCCGCGTCAGAGGGCATCGTGCTTATCCGCCGAACCCTCCGCGGTCCCCTCACCCCCGCCGCTGCGGCTGCGTTTCTCCCCCGACGAGCTCCGAGCACCATGCTAGCAACTGGCGTTAGCATGCTAAGCTAGCCAAGCTAGCGCCGCTCTCGAAGCTTCGCCACTTTTTTAAGTACCCGCACGCCGGCTAGAGTGACGGGAACCCCGCTTTCCCCTTCCGCCGGGCCGGGGAAGACGACTCCCGATCTCTCGGCTCGACATCCAACCCCCGCCCCCGCCTCAAATCGTTTATATTCGGCTTAAAAACCACATCGAGCTTGGTTGTTTTGACTGTAACTTCCAAGTGCGGCTAATTGGAACTTCCCATCATTTACGGCCAAGTCCGCCCGGAAGTGGCCGTGTGTCGGTGTTTCGGGCACAATGGCGTGTTCCCGGCGACCCCCCTCCCCCACCGCCGGGCTATTATTTGACACTCCATCATGCCCGACTTATTTTCTGTACGTGTTGCCCAGCTGTTCCCCGTCAGTCACGACCAGCTGACAGGAGAGGCGGGCCAGGGACACCCAAACCCCCGGTTGCTATTTCTAGACCCTCCGGCCCAGAAGATCCTAGAAGCCCCGTCCTCTCCCCCACCCTCCTGCTGGTTTCTTTCCTCCCTCCTTCACTTTCGATTCCCAGGCTTCTTCTCCAAGCCCTACCCACTCTCTGAACCCACCTTCCGAGTTTACCAACGCCCTGATCTCCCTTAGCAAGCTCTGAGCTCGCCGTCTCCATCCGCTGCTGCTGCTGATGTTATTGTTGTTGTTGTTGTTTTTGTTGTTGTTGTTGTCCCCTTGAGCACTTTGTTCGCTTTCTTGCAACCGGGGCTGCAAAACAAAGCGAGGCATTCCAGGTTTTTCCTCATTTGCTTTTCGTGTGTGTCTTGTAACTTAATGAGAACAAGATGAGATGAGAACCCTAACATTTAAATGGAATGATTAGCGCCTTTCCGACTACTAATACGCACTTGACGTAGCTTAGCACAGGTGGGGTCGCACCTGAGGTCAGCAGGTGTTGATGAGGACATTAAAAGCAAAAAGGTTCGACTCATTGCGACAGTGAAATTAGAGATAAGATGAGAACAACTTTATTTATCCCGAAGGAAATTGTTGTTCCAGGGTTTCAAGCAAAAACATAACCGTAATAGATAATAGTAGGAAGGAGGAAGAATAAGAAATACAATGAAATATAAATTGTCCTAACTGTTTTAATGTCTTAACGACAAAGATTTGAAGATTCCCTGCGGCTGAGGGAAGAAAAGAGTAAATTCAATTAACTAAATTGTAAGAGGTTTCATTTTGCAAGCTAGTCGTTGGCTGGACAGCACCTACCGTTTGGTTCTGATCTGCTCTATTTGAGGGGGCTTTAAGACATCTTAGCAGGTCACAAGGAAACGACTGGGCTTTATTTATTTATTCATTCATGAATTATCAAAATCCTACATTAAGAGACACGCCACCATTCACTCTGTCATTCACACATCATGTTACATGTCATTTACGTGTAATATAAAGACATACAACCATTCACCCTCTCATCCACACGTCCTATAAAGTCAAAACCATTCACTCTTTGATTAACACGCTGTTTCAAGACATGAGCGTTGACACGTTTGGACCGTGCAGGGTTTCCGCTGAACCTCCTGCATGTGTTTGGACTGTGGGAGGAACCGAGTGGAGAACACGGAGAACATGGAGACGCCACACAGAAAGGCCTCCCTTCGGGAATCCAACCACGGAGCTTTAGCAGCTGACTTGTACCTTTTTTGAAAAATGGCAATTTGAAATGGAAACTAAATTTTCTTATCTGCATGTAGAAGCTTCAAAGACCGATTTGATTGGTGGGGGATTAAGTGTTTTCATACTTTAACACTGGATTTTTCTCATTTGTTTAAATCATTATATTGGAAGTTTTAAATCAGCTCTGTGTGTCTCCAGAACGCTGGCTGCTCCCTGATTAATGCTTTTGTTTTTCATAAAGTGGAGGCTGAATTTTCAGCTTTAAATGGTTTCAAGAATTTTATTTAAGGTCAGACTTGGATGCCATAAGAGAGAGGGAGAAGATATAAAGTCTTGTTTAGTGGTATTTTTTATTTTAAAAGCAACTTGTTTTTGATTTATAGAGGAAAATAATGAAATTGATTGAATGGCCCCTTTTTTTTTTTAATTTTTGCTCGCAATTCTATTCAACCTCCGACTCGAGGCAGCCTTGTGTTTGTGATGAGGCTTCCTTAGTACTATATTACATTAATGGCACACAGCCTGCGCTATCCAGCTCTGGCCTTCCTCTCAATAACAACACGATTTGGCCCTGGGGTTTATATCCTGTCAGTATTCAAAAGTGAAAACGGTTCCATCCCAGGAAAAGACACCTTGATGGGTTACTGTACTTTTAAAGGCTGCACCGCTTATCCAGCACTCAGGGTCGCTGCGTGGGTTTGGGGAGTAGGGGCTTGAAGCCTATCCCAGCTGTCATTGGGCAAGAGAAGGGGGGGTTCACCCTTGATGGATCACAGGGCCACATATAGAAACATACAACCATTCACCCTCTCATTCACATATCGTAAAGAGAGAGACATGCCATGATCCACTCTGTCATGTCACGTATAGACATACAACATTCGCTCCCTCGTTCACATCAGATAGACATACAACATTAGTTCCCTTGTTCATACGTCATACAGACATACAACATTCGCTCCCTTGTTCACACGTCATACAGACATACAACATTCGCTCCCTTGTTCACGTCATACAGACATACAACATTTGTCCGTTGTTCACACGTCATCCAGACATACAACATTTGTTCCCTTGTTCACGTCATCCAGACATACAACATTCGCTCCCTCGTTGACGCGTCAAGTAGACATACATCTGCTCCCTTGTTCACACGTCATCTAGAGACATACAGTCAATAACTCTAATTCACACGGGGGCAATTCAGAGAATGCAACTGACCCACATGCCTTTGGACTGTGTGAGGAACCTCATGCAGGCGTAACCATAAGGTGCACCTTAAGACTCCTCACAGAAAGACTTCCTGCAGGAATCCAACTGGGGATCTTCCTTCTGTGAGGAGGGACCTCCAACTACCGTACTGCCAATAATCTCTCAGTTTTAAGCCTCTCCATTCTACGTTGCCTCTAGCGTATGTGGTCAGTGCTCTGTTTCGGTCCAATGTGGTTGCTGAGATGTTTCTCTGTGTCTCTGTGCTTCAGGGCATTGTCAAAGACTTTCACGATGACTCTCTCACCATTGCCTTTGAGAACAAGTGAGTTTACCCCGAGTTCCCGTTTGGCCCATCTCACAATACCCAGCTCCTGTTGAATAGGTGTGGAGTGTGAACTTTTTGTCTTGTTGTAGCTGGCAGCCAGAACGCCAGGTGCCCTTCAGCGATGTCAGGATGCCGCCTCCCGCTGACGCGAAGAAGGACATTGGGGAGGGTGAGGAGGTGGAGGTGAGGAGGATGCAAACATTCAGGTTTTTTTTTTTTTTGTCTTTCTTTCCTTCTTCATGCCTTCAATCCCTCTTTTCTTATCTCCTGTCAGATCCTCTCCAGAGCCAATGAGCAGGAGCCTTGCGGCTGGTGGCTGGCAAAAGTCCGTATGATGAAGGGAGATGTGAGTTTTGATTCTCTGGTTATCCTAGTTTCTGCATCTTCACCCCCCGTCATGGAGTAGGAACATTTTTGAAACTGAAAGTCAACCGTGAACATATGAACATAACTAGCACCTGCTAATGGCAAGCAATTTGTTCCGGCGGTGCTGTAAATATCTGTCTAAAGTTAGCAGCGCGACAGAACTATTCCAGCATCTCCAACAGATGCACAGCTCAGAGGCCCTAATGGTGTCAGTTGGAAAAAAAAAAAAAACAGCTGCAGAAAAACAGGTAACATAGCAAAACTTCCTTTCCCATGAAATCTATGTGATAAGAAAAGGCCTTTTTTTTTTTTTTTCAAGATATCAATATCTAATAAAGTCGTAAATGTCATTACAAGGAGCCATATTCTAAATCTAAAATGCTAATTTAGCTACCTTGGTTTTGCCCCTGTCAATTTTTGCAAACCATTTGTATAAATTCAGGCTGGGACTTTTAACACATTCATTTTGGTTAATTCAAGAAAAAAACACATTAAAGAAAATTAATGCATATTAATTAACAGAGGGACGGAATACACTGATGCACATTGTGACGATGGATGAGGCAGGTTAGATGGGAGGATCAATTAAAATGCTGTTCTCCGCACTTTATGTTGGACGGAGTTTGTGGAGGAGCAGCTCCACCCTCCATTAGCACTTCAATGCTATCTATATTGGTGCTTGAATGCAAATCAGTAATGTTAGCGTCATACAAGCACGCGTGTCAGTAATTTTGCCTTTGTAGGAAAACCCGGTTGGTATTGTTGGCGTTGCACGAACACACAGTTTGGTAATATTAGGTTTATACGAGCATGAAGGTCGTACTTTTAGCTTCTTACGAATGCGCAGGTTATAATGTTAGCTTTGTACGAGCGCACAGGTCGATATGTTAGCTATGTGCGAACGCGTGGGTCGTAATGTTAGCTTTGCACGAGCGCGCAGGTCGATATGTTAGCTATGTACGAACGCGCGGGTCGTAATGTTAGCTTTGCACGAGCGCACGGGTCGTAATGTTAGCTTGATACTAGCGCGCAGCTCTGTAATGTTAGTGTTGTACCATCACGTAGCTTGGACATGCTACCTTTGTATGAGCAATCTTGGTAATATAAGCTTTGCTGTGGAAGATAACAGCATTGCTAATATGCGCTTGGCAGTCAACACCGGCTCACATGACATAGGAAACTCACATTTTTTAAATTTCTCCTGCCAAATATTGAAATGGGACTAATTACATTTAATTATTCATTCCTGTGACTCGTTTATCAAATCAAGTTCCAACCCATGTATACATATATATCCTGTGAATTTAATATTGTGAAATGTCTTTTTGCGTTTCCAGTTCTATGTGATTGAGTATGCCGCTTGCGACGCCACCTACAATGAGATCGTGACCTACGAGCGCCTGCGTCCGGTCAACACCAACAAGGCAATCACCAAGAATTCCTTTTACAAGTGCACCGTTGCCGTTCCTCAAGATCTCCAAGAGGCGTATGTAGAGCATTATTTTATTTTTGCAAGCTTTGCAAGTCTGCACATTCCTCTAATCCCAATCCGCTGTCTTTACATGGGGGCAACCCCGGCTTTTTGCATTAGTTGCGTCTCCTTTTTGATGCGCCGAAATGTTTTTTTTTTGTGTGTTTCAGGTGCCAGAATGACAATGCCCACAAGGACTTCAAGAAAGCGGTGGAGGCCTATCGGATCTCGTACAGTCCTGAGAACAGCCAGCTGGTCATCTTGGTAAGCATTTTGCGCCTCTGCTCTGCTGCTTGGAGTGAAACGCACTTTCTGGTCTGCAGAGACAATCCCTCCCCCGGTTTGGTGCGCTGGAAGTTAAGTTTCACTTTTGATTCTGGTCATATCGCAACTTTTTGAGGCTAAAGTTACACCCACTCACGTCCGAGGACAGTGCATCACGCCTGGCGGTGAGAGATACGACTTTCAGGTTGACTGTTGATATGACGACAGCTGAGAGCTGTTAAAGGAAATAAAAGAAACTGGCATAGTTTCATAATCAAGGAAAGTAGCTTAACAGTCAAGCAGGAAAAGAAGCAGCGTTTGACCCCAGAGTGCAGCTTCTTGTTTTTGTGCTGAAGAGTCAACGTGATGTGTTGATACCATTCATTGAAGCGAGGCTTGCGATTTCTGTCAGGAGGATCAGAAGATGCGTTCGCACTGTGGGAACCTTCTACAGTTCCTGGAAACCTTGTCAGGAATCAGGCAGTTTGTTGATGCATTGTGACAGCAGAGGAACCAGGGAGGCTCCTTTTACAATTCCAAGGAATTGGTGACATAGGTGCTTGGTGAACTCATTAGCCCGGTCATTACCAGATACTTCTGGTGGAACGAGTAGCGCCATTTTTAAACCTAACCTGTTTGATTTTTTTTTTTGGAGGGGCAAAATGGCTAGAAGCAGCGAGAAATGGAGTAACAAAGAGAACCAAGATCTACATTTAGGCCAGAATAAATGGAGAGTTAGCTAACTATTAACTGGGATCCTCATGAGAAGATACAATTCCTCAACCCATCTGATAGTCCATGGTTATTATTCCACGGAGGCTGTAGCAGCTCATCTCACGGCCTGAGGGAACGCAAAACTAAAAGGCCCCCCTGGAGGAGGCTACTTCCTGGAACAGAATTGGAGACGGACACTTCTTAGAACTTCTCTCTCCATATTTACCTGGTTGACCGGGTTTAAAGGTGACACCATAATCCAGATCTAGTCGGCGTAAAGTTGGGACCCCTGCTCGTCACTTTTTAAAGTTCAGGTTGCGCAGTGGAGGAACCCAAATGAGTCGGGCAGAGAGGAGGTCACTTTTCAGAGAAAAGAAAAGTTGGATTCGATAATGTCTGGTTTTATCAGAAGCGGTGCGTTAGATGTTCCAGCTCAGGCGGCTTACAGAGGTTTCTACAGCAGTGTTTTCTGACACAGGTGCACCTCCACCTTGCCTAATATACTGTGTGTGTGTGTGTGTGTGTGTGTGTGTGTGTGTGTGTGTGTGTGTGTGTGTGTGTGTGTGTGTGTGTGTGTGTGTGTGTGTGTGTGTGTGTGTGTGTGTGTGTGTGTGTGTGTGTGTGTGCGCGTGCGTGCGTGTAGTCCACCAATGAGGCGACAGTGAAGCGCGTGTCCTTGCTGAGTGACATGCACCTGCGCAGCCTCCGGACCAAGCTGCTGCTCATGTCTCGCAACCAAGAAGCCACCAAACATCTGGAGGTCAGTGGTTTACGTCTTTTGTGGACTTAACAGAGCAGCGTTCCGAGTCCGAAGTGTGTGTCTCGTCCGTCTTGAACGCAAGAGGGTAGAAAATATGGATGTGGCTTTGTTTGTCGTTTCCACCACTAATAATAACTTCACTGAATGTCACTGCCTCCTGCCAGAGCTCCAGACAGCTGGTGTCATCTTTCCAGGAGGAGTTCGTGGTGAGACCGGACCTGATGGGCCTCGCCATCGGCAGCCACGGCAGCAACATTCAGCAGGCGCGGAGGGTCCCCGGCGTCACCGCCATCGAGCTGGACGAAGATACCGGCACCTTCAGGATTTATGGCGAGGTGGAGTGAATGCATGAATGTTAAAGCCACCATGTCCAGTCGTGGAAGAAGTGGAAATTTCCTGGAAAAGCACCGCCAAACACAGCTGTTGTCATGCTTTAATCGGCAACATTGCTGGCCTACTAGCTTGCTAGCTTGCTAGCGTGCGTGCCGCCCCCATGTGTCAGCACCAGCCAATCATATTAGCACAACCCCTCAGAGCAGCGCTTCTGTTGGCACTTGTACTTTCCAAAGAAGCGCCGACGTCCCAAACTAGTGTGTTTATAGTCTTGGTCCGAGAGCGATGAATTAGTAATATTCCCTAAATACGAGCCACGTCTTTAAATCCAGCTCTGGGGCTGGAAGAGGAATAAATAGAAGCACCTTTGCCTGCATGGAGGAGCGGGTACATGTATTATTGTTCGGTGTAACACACTGAAAATTGACCGTGTGCCAGACATGTGAATAGCTGATGATCTCTCACATGAGTGTGTGTTTGCGCACGTAATGATTAGAGCCTTGCAGACTCAACGTCGGGTAAACTGCTCCCACGCTTGCTTTCAGACGGCAGACGCTGTGAAGAAGGCCCGGGGCTACCTGGAGTTTCTGGAGGATTCGGTCCAGGTGCCAAGACACCTTGTCGGTATGTAGACACGTTTCCTCACATCCGTGCCCTGCGGGCGCCGTAGCGCACGATTAGCTTCACGTCTGGGGTGATTTTCCGAAAGAAACCGGCCAAGAAGACGGCGTTAAAGGACGAGTCGTACTGATATCGAACCGGATGCCGTTTTGTCCCGCGCTTTGTAAGGAAGCTGCGTTTAAGTCGTGTTAAGCCGTTCTCATGGCAACGCCGTCTGTTCAGAGTCGAGAGGTGTGCGAGCGGTCGGTGCTCTGCCAGGTCGCCGTCACAAACTCAAGCTGACCCGAACCTCCGCCCTGATGATGTCAACAATATTTGAATGCTATTTCCTCCTTGAAGGTCATTTGATTGGATTAGCTTTGGCTCTTCGGCAGAATTTTGATGCTTTTTCCAACATGTGTCAGGGCTGCATGGCGTCTGGCGTCCATTGCTCTGACATGCTTTAGTAGTCTACTTTGAGATTGACCTTTGACCTCCAGGAGGAGACTGACCGGCTAAACGCACGTGTCTGTACCTCAAATCCGCCAAGATGTCATGTTCATCAACCCTCCGAAGCCAGGAGAGATCTTGTGCGACAAATTAGAAGAAGTTGATGACTTTGTGTACCTTGGTAGCACCATGAGCAAGTCCAAAAAATCTAAACAGCCGTCCAAGCAGAACCAAGAAGACAATCTCCAAGAGCAAAGTCAAGACTGTGTTGCTGTTTGGTTCTGGATGTTTGAATGTTGGAAAGACACTCAAGGTGTCGCTGTTCCACAACAACTGTCCAAGAGGGATCTGTCAAATCTTCTCAGGAGACTAAACGTAACCTGCATGGATCCCAGAGATCGTGAGAGGAAGACCCATGTGGTCAGGCCACGCACCCCGAATGAATCACCATCCATTAGAAGGCACGAGGGAAGCGTAGAACCTCATCGTCTCGGCCTGTTAGCTCAGAGCTGAAGGAGGCGGGTGACTCCAGGGATGGCAGATGACCCGGGCTGGAGAGCAGAAGCACCATTGTAGCCTCGTGTCCCACCGGGGATCAATAGGGGATAAAAGAAAATGAGATTACTTGCTGCAAGACTGGCTCACCTCTGCGGATTCCTCCTCTGGACCCGTGCATATAATTGCAATCCACGCACCAGCGGTAGACACTCGCTGTCCGAGCCTCCCCCGGCTGTCCTGCTCGGCCGCCCGCCGATAATGGCGTCTGGTGTTAAACCGCTAGCGGCTTCATTATTTCTCCGCTGCTGTTTGTCCTCAGGAAAAGTGATCGGGAAGAACGGGAAGGTCATCCAGGAGATCGTGGACAAATCCGGCGTGGTGAGGGTCCGGATAGAGGGCGACAACGACAACAAACAGCCGCGGCAGGAAGTAAGCCTGCCACCGCCACTTGCATTAAAAAAAAAAAAAAAAAAAAGCAACATGAAGCCCGCGCTGCCTTTTTCTGTCCGCGACTCTCCCATACTAACTTGTGCGTGGTGGGTTTTTTTTTTATTTTGGTGACACAGGGAATGGTCCCCTTCACCTTTGTCGGTACGAAGGAGAGTATCGGAAACGTCCAGGTGTTGCTGGAGTATCACATCTCGTACCTCAACGTGAGTACACGCTAACACGCTAACACTTCTTACACCCTTTAATCAACTCCTTTAACACAGCTTGAGTCTTTGCTAACATTTAAATGGAATGATTAGCGCCTTTCCGACTGCTAATACGTGCTGGACGTAGCTTAGCGCAGGTGGGGTCGCACCTGAGGTCAGCAGGTGTTGATGAGGACATTAAAAACAAAAAGGTTCGACTCATTGCGACAGTGAAATTAGAGATAAGATGAGAACAACTTTATTTATCCCGAAGGAAATTGTTGTGCCAGAGTTTCAAGCAAAAACATAACAGTAATAGATGATAGTAGGATGGAGAAAGAATATGAAATATAAATTGTCAAGGTTAAGGCTATCAAGTGTTTTAGGGTCTTAAGTACAAAGATTTGAAGATTCCCTGCGGCTGAAGGAAGAGGAATTAAAAAGTCTGATAGCCTCAGGAAGGAAAGACCTCCTGTGGCGTTCAGTGGAGCTCCTTGGTGAATTAAGGTGAATTAAACAATTAAGATCGTTTACAAGTTGTGTTAGCAGATGATTTGTTGATATAAAGCCAGAGTGCAAGAAGGTCCGTGTTGAACGACAGCCGCGATGGTCTCCGGTGGCCCTGGATCGGCGGTGGAGAGAGAGAGAATAGATGATCTGAGCAGAAGTTAGATGCTGTTAAAAGCAAGTCGTACGGAGTTGACGTCGGGAGCCGCAAGTCTGTCTGGATCACTGTCAGATTGTTCCTCCGTGAAACCGACCGACCCGGTGAAATGTGTCCTCCTGGTCTGGGACGCTGATTGTCAATGGCATCCCATTTTTTAGTAGCACCTAACCTTCATAGATGTTGCTTGGCTGTCCTGTGTGTGTGTGTGTTTAAAACTGCCTATGTGTTGTTTGCTTTTGCATGCACTGTGCTGGTACTTTGTGTGTGTGTGTGTGTGTGTGTGTGTGTTGGCTTTTGCACTATTTGTCCGTGTAGGAGATGATGGAGCTTCTTGCAGAGGGCCAGCAGCTGCAGGAAGAGCTGAGGCAGATTGTGGATTATCCACCGGGAAACCGCGTAGCACGTTTGACAGCCTCGGCATGTGATGTTGATGTGTGTACGATCCACGAGTAGCTCTTCTCAGAGACTTCCTGGATTTCTCTGATGCACCTGAGACTTAGAAACACCCAGATCTTCCTCTCCTGTCAACTCCCTCGCCTTACGGTTATGTTCTTTTTGCCGCCTTGCAGGAGGTGGAGCAGCTCCGCCTGGAGAGGATGCAGATCGACGAGCAGCTGCGTCAGGTCACGCTGGGCCACCGGCCCGCCGACAGGGAAAGGGGCGACAGAGGAGGAGGGTATAATGCAGAAGGTAGCGCCAACGCCGCCTCGTCCTCCTTACACGTCGGTCGCTCCTACAACAGCCGAGGCCGCGGGCGCAGAGGCCAGGGCTACAACGCCGGGCACGGTATGTACGCTCATTTTCTCTGAACGGCACCTAAACACGGGGTACGACGGTGCACCAAGAAGTAGTTCGGGGGGTTCATTACAATCCAGCAGACGCCCGAGTCCTAGAGATCCTCCGCTAGAAGAGGGAGATTTGTTAAAGTGAGGCCGCAGGAGCAAGAGTACAGTCGGCCCTGGTTGTGAAGTTTCTTCCTTCAGGAGATCTACTATTATTTATTATTGTTATGTTTTACTTGAAACTGTTCCAATGACCAAAAGACAGCAGGCAGAACTAGAGGTTGCAGAGATGAAGATGTTGAGGTTCTCTTTGGGAGTGACCGGGATGGAGAGGATCAGGAATGAGCCCATCAGAGGAACAGCACATGTTAGATGTTTTGGAGAGAAGCTTGGAGAAGCCAGACTGAGATGGTTGGGTCATGGACAGAGGAGGGATAGAGAATATATTGGTAGACGGATGCTGGAATTGGAGCTGCCAGGCAAGAGGTCTGGAGGAAGACCAGAGAGAAGATTTATGGACGTGGTGAGAGAAGATATGAAGGTAGTTGGTGTGAGAGAGGAGGATCCAGAGAATAGGGTGAGATGGAGAAGGTGGATTTGCTGTGAAGACCCCTGAAGGGAAAAGACCAAAGGAAAGGAAGAATTTGTCACAGGGGTGCAGGACATGTATGACCAAGACAAAGTGATGACGGCGATGGCTTAAATATGAACACTCTGTTCATGTCCAAACCATGGTGAAGATCTGGGTAGAAGGTTGATGAAGGTGGAGCTGCCAGGCAAGAGGTCTGGAGGAAGACCAAAGAGAAGATTTATGGACGTCGTGAGAGAAGATATGAAGGTAGTTGGTGTGAGAGAGGAGGATCCAGAGAATAGGGTGAGATGGAGAAAGTTGACTCGCTGTGGCGACACCTGAAGGGAAAAGCCGAAAGAAGAAGAAGAAGAAGATGTTTTACTTGAAACTCCGGCACAACAATTTCCTTCGGGATAAATAAAGTTGTTCTTGTTCTCCTTGAAGTCCTCGCTGCTTCGGCGAGGTGGACAGTACTGAGATCCACTTCCTCCCGCTGCTTTTTATCACGCGTACGTGTCGTTTGGCTTTTGCCAATTTGTCTGGAAGTTGTCGCCATCTTCCGCGACGTACGCTCAGGCTTCTCTTTCCAAGAACTACCGCAGGAGCGAGAGCACGTTCTTCTGGCAATCGGCAAGCGGCGGTTTGACTCCCCAGTTATTTCAGCACTATCTCAGCTCTAACCACACGGTTCAGCTTAAATGCCGCGAGAACTGATACCTCACTTCTTGCGGGGTGGACGTGGAAGCCGTACCAGAAAAAGACCATCTCCGATGTTCACGGGTGCAAAGAGAAACCAGTTGACTTTGGCTCGGGTTTTAGATTCCTTGCGGTTCATTGAAGATTTGCTTCCAGGCGCCCACTCGGAGCACTCGAACGCATCTGAGACCGACTCGGAGCGCAAGGACGAGCTCAGCGACTGGTCGCTGGCCGGAGAGGACCAGGACAGGTGAGCAGGAGCACACAAGAGCAACCAAGGAGCTCCGTGAAGACCAACGCTCCTTGAGGGTCAAGCAGTGTGTGTGTGTGTGTGTGTGTGTGTTAATGTTGAACACTTTGCCGCGCAGGGACAGGGAGAGGAGCTCCCGTCCACAAAGAGACAGTCGCAGGAGACCAGGACCCGGCAGAGGGCGAGGAGGACCTGGTGGACGTGGAAGAGGAAGAGGAGGATACAACAACAGTTCAGGTAAAACCCTCGGCGTGGACCTCGTGAGACACGTAGACCGGCGTGTCTTTTTACGGATCCCGTCATTTCCCCGTGGAACGCCGCAGCGGGTCCGAGGAGCCACGACGACAACTACGGCGCCTTGGAGACGAACACGGAGACGGACCAGACGGCCGACACGGACGCCAGCGAGTCCAACCTGCCCGCCAACCGCCGCCGGAGGTCTCGGCGACGCCGAACGGACGAGGACGCCACGCTGATGGACGGCATGAGCGAGTCGGACAACGCCTCGCAGAGCGAGAACGGAATAGGTGAGACGTCGGCGCCGATCATCTTCTGCCTCCTGGGACGCTTTCAGATCGGACCAGAACCGCCGACGTAGAGAAAACGTTTGTCTTACGCATCGAAACCTCCTGTGTTGCTACGGCGACACACGTTTTACACGACTGTTCCAGATAGAGCTGCTCCGTAACTCGTGAACTCTACGAGAGGAGAAGCGACGCGGGGTTGCAGGTCAGGCGCTAGGTTACCAGCTAACTTCAGGCTAATCCCTCGCAGCTGATGGGAAACATCTCCAAGCTGCCGTTCCACGTCTCTCTTATCGGTTAAGGTTTGGATTGTGATGGTCCTGTGGAGACGACCGATCCAGAACATCTTGTGTCGTCGTCATGCCATTCGTAAACGAACCGCTAAGCTGTTAGCGGGTGGATTTTACCCCGACGGCGGTTTCTCGCGCTCAGCCCTGAGCTTCGGCGCGTGTCAGAAGGTCCTCGGCGGCGAGATGTTACCGGCGTAAAGACGGCCTTTAACCCTCTGTGACGACCCCCCCCCCTTCAGATGAGTCCGAGGCCCAACCGCAGCGCCGTAACCGTAGCCGACGTCGACGCCTCCGCCTGCCCGAAGAGCGGCAGCCAGGTAACCATGGCGACCACCCCGTGCGGTCAGAGTGGCTGTCGCTGAAAGGACCTGCGGCCGGTCCCGTCGACCCGCTTGTGTGTTGTTGAGCTTCTAACTGCACGGGTTGCTGTGCAGACGGAGAACGTCCCTCCTCGTTTCATTTTTTTGGGTACTAATCCCTCGGACCGCCAGGGCTGTTTATTTACTAACACTGACCGGTGGCATCTTTTCCTTCTCACACCCCTCCCTCCCTCCCTCCCTCCCTCCTCCTGCACAGTGACGGTGGCCGACTACATATCCAGGGCCGAATCCCAGAGCAGGCAGACGACCGGCCAGGACGACGTGAAAAACAAGGACGTGGTCGGTATCTTCTTCTTCTTCTTCTTCCTCGCCGAATCCCATTGGTCCGTCTCCGTCTTGAGCCCGTCGTCTCCCCTCAGGGCCAGGTGGACGCCATAGCCGAGCACGGCCCGGCGCCGACCCACGCCACGACCAACGGCGGCGAAGACGAGGCGGCGGAGGGGAAGAGCGGCGGCGCCGCCACCCCGCCGCCGCCTCCCGTGGAGAAGGACGCCACGGCCTCCTTGGAGGAAGACTCGAACCTGCAGCCGCCCGTCGTCAACGGGCTCTCCTAGGTTCCAGGACGGTTTCAAATGTCTCCGCTTCAGTTTCACTCGGGGAGGGGGGGGGGTATTTCAAAGCCCGACGTCAGCCTCCACACACACACACACACACACACACACACACACACACCTTCTGTCCAACTACTCACTTCCATTTTTTTTTTTCTTTTTCTTTTTTTAAAAAACCAATAGTTCTTCCTGTATGAGCTTGCCAAAGATAGTCAAAAACACAAAGCGGAGGTGGCTGCGCCGCTCTCGGGTCCTGGGGGGGTCGGGGAGGGGAGGGAGGGCGACTGAATGCAGTATTTTTACCAAGTAGACAGGGATTCCACACACACCCGTACTGTGGCACCAACGCAGCAACTTCCTGTTTTTTTTTTTTTTTACTATAATGATTATTATTAAATTCAAGATCATAGCAGGGTTTTGAACACAGATGAAATAAGCTTCCACCATCAACTTTTTGTTTTCCCCAGGATATTTTGTGCATCTGAAGTAGTTTGTATACTTTGAATCGTCCTGCATGATCAGTACCACAGCGCCGGGGGTTGTTTGGGGAGCGCGTTCACGTGATCAGCTGTCGTGCCTTTTTGAGAGTAGATCCAACATGTGGTTGCCTGGCTCCGCGCGCCTTCTGGAAGGCTTTCCACGAGGTGTCAAGACGCTGGTGAACGAGCGAATTGTTGTAGCCGCGTCGGCGGGCGATGTCAAAGGTCAAGCCGTGAGGTCCGACCTGAAACTAACAGATCACCAGCGTCGGGAGGCGGTGTCGCGGAGGTTTTTTTTTTTTTTTTTGTTTTTTTTTTGTTGTTATTTTTTGGGGGGGTTCACTCAACCAGCACAACGTCACGCTCCGCCAAAAAAAAAAAAAAAAAAAACATCAGCAACTGTGGGAGCCGCGTTTTCTGACTCTGCCGGCGCTCCGGCGCCCGAGAGACCCCGGGAAGATTTCAGAGGCATATCTTTTTAAAGGAAAAAAAAAACTCCGGTGTGATTATTCTTAATGTTTAGGGGGGCGGGGGGGGGGAGGGGGGGGGGTCCAGTTATCCTTTGTATAAACCTGTCGAGGAGTTTGACTTTAGCTGCTTTGTTTTCCAATATGCAACCACTTTGTCGATAGAGGGTCTGTTACCACCGCGTTCTCTGCACTGAACCAATAATCCTTTATGTCCTGTTAAAAAGTCAGGAGTCTGGAAAACTGACTTTTTCTTTTTTTGAAACCGTGGAGCGCGGGCGACCACGTCGCCGCCGCCGCCATCTCCTGATTTTTTTTTTTTCTTTCCCCCTCCCCTCGTGGTTCTTCCATAGATCGGCTTGCTGGAAACTGGTGTTGACTGTTCCAAAAACAAAATAAGAAAATTAAAAAAAAAAAAAAAAGGATTATTTATTTTAAAAGTGTACAGTATTTAAAAAAAAAAAAAAAAAAAATAAACCTCTTTGACGCTAAAACTTTTTTTTTTTAAAGGATAATTTGGACTACTGACAGTTGAACATCCTTTTGTTTGGTCGACAACTTTTTTTTTTTTTTTTTTTTAAGGATCATTCTGGTTGGTTGATGTGCAATATGTTTTGTATGCAGGTAGTTCTTAAATAAAGTTGATCTTCCATGTAGATCTAAAACCTCATCCTGTCCCTCACATTAGTCGTCTATTCCAAGTGTCTGGATTTCACTCGCGTTTCAACAGTTCAGACAAATCGACTCGAGAGCAAACATCTTTTGGTAATTATTTAGGAATAATACATCTTTGCCTTGGTGTTTGTTTTAGGGACCTCAGCCAATCACCTACCTCCATTTAACCCCTAACCAATCATCCATCCATGAATCTCTTCTCTGGTCTTCCTCTGGACCTCCTGCCTGGCAGCTCCAACCTCAGCATCCTTCCACCCACATCTCCAGGATGTCCAAACCACCTCAGGTTCCCGATATCTCTAGAACATCTCCGGATCCTCTCCATCCTCCCAAAGAGGAACCTCCACACCTTCATCTCTGCTGCTTCCAGCTCTGCCTCCCATCTTCTCAGTGTCTCCAAATCAAGCATGGTTGCTCTCACCTCCATGTTCTCCACCTTTCATTTTGCAGAAGAGTAATATCATCCACAGAGTTAGCTGGCGGATGGATATTCTAGCTGATGCTAGCTTAGCAAAAGTTGCTAAGCTAGGGTCCTGCAGCAAGCAATAACATGGAAAGCGCTCTGTCCTGAATGCTAAACAGCGTGCAACCCTTTCTATTAGCTTGTTGCTAAATGCTCCGCTACCATGGAAACGGGTCCTCAAGAAGCAGGCGCGATGACGAAGAGCTTCGTTGGAAACGTGTATATGGTTTATTGGAGAAAAGCAAGGAAGCCCCGGCTAAGTCAGTCAGTGCAGCAGCTCCAAAAAGAGCCGCGTGAGGTCCATCCTTCTGTTTCTTCTATTTCTTGGTCTGCCCTTCGATCAGATCTTTCGCTTCGTTTATCTTTGCTGCCAAGTATGGAGATCCACCTGAGAAGGAAGACGCACGCAAAAAGGTTCATGAGCGTCACGGTGATTTTGAAGACCTCGGTTCCCCGGACGAGATCTCTGAGAAGGTACGTACCCCTGTCCGGGTGGTTCAGGATCATCAGTTTTCTGTGGGCTTCTCTGATCTTGTTCCTGTTGGCAGTGGGACTGGACGACACACACCTTTAGTCATTACCGGCGGGAACAATCGACACCTGCCCGGTGGGCGTCCACATACCTGACGCCTAAAACCAGGGCAGCTTCTCTCTTGGTCATCTTTGGCTCAAATCCCCCTCTGTAGTAGCCCCCTCCAAAAGCCTGGAGCAGTAAGAAGAAAAGGGAACAAGCTGTGTGGATCGTGTTCATTCCTGACGCTGAAGATCTACAGAGCTGACAGGTGGGTGACGGTTTCGTGCTTACAGCTTTGGGGAAGCTCTGAAGGGCCTGCTTCACCTGGGGCTCCATCTGCTTCATGGCCTGCAAGGTGTAGCGGCCTGGGTGGCAACAGAGGGGAAATTCAAATCGTTTTGAAAAACATGGGTGTAATATTTCATGCCCTTCAGCAGATTCGGATTAATTACAAGTAAAATCCAGAATGTATAGGTGGAGCACTGAACTGCCCTTTAAACTGTTACATATTCAGCTAGTGGTTTGTTTGGAGGTGATGAGGGGGGGTACAAAGCAAAACATGTTTGCACATCTTATCAATTTAAAAACAGAAAACTAGCTTCTTTGTTATTATTCTCTTGCAGGAGCTGCTTACCTGCAAATCCAGCTGCGGCCAGAGCCAGACCCACCGCTACCATGGAGCTAGCCTGGATACACACACATCCACCGTGTGACAATTATGATAAAACACCGCAGATACGCCGCGACTTGAACTTAAAACACAATTAATTGGAAACCGCAGAGGGAAAAAGAGCCGAATATATTGAACGATACAGCGTGTGTGTTAGCTACCTTACGCAAGCTAAGCCAGATGTTAGCTTAAACGCAATAACGCGAAGCTAGCGTTAGCCTAGCCGCTCCGTTTTGGTTAAAAAACATCGAGGTCGTGTTTGGGAGAAACAACACGATATCTCTCGGTTTTAATAAATGTCAGAACATCCCGCTCACCATGTCTCCGCGTCTCGTCCCGTCACACGCAGCGAATCAAGGCAGGAACTTCTGACCTCTCATGGTGTCCGCGGCTGCGTCTGTTTGTGCCGGAAACGGTGCCGAAGTGTCGTAAAACCAGCCCGCTGACGTCACACGTTACGTCAGTGCCGCAAAGCAGTCCTGCGCATAAGAACAACTTTATTTATCCCGAAGGAAAATGTTTAGCCAGAGTTACAAGACAAGTATAACAATAATAAATAACAGTTGAAAATTATACAAAAAAAGGAGAATAAGAAATACAAATAAACGATGAAGGGTTTTAAGTAACAAGTGCAGACTATAAAGTGTCTTTTGAAAAAAATATTGCACATGAAGCTAGTTATGAATATATATATTCAGATAAAATTATTACAGTTTACAGTAAGCGGGTGAGAGGGTGAGAATAGACACCAAAACTACAACAAGGACAATGACAAAAATAAACAGGATGTGAGTGGAGTGACTCCGACGAGGATAAAAATAGATAATGTTGTTAAGGTATGACACGTGTGACGTTTACATTTCACGTTGTTATGGCAACACAGTGAGTGTGAATGACAGGGTGAATAGTTTTATGTCTTAATAAGATGAATGGTTGCATGTCTCTATTTGTGGCCTTGTGAAAAACCAGGGTGAATCGCACCTCTCGTCCAATCACAGCTGGGATAGGGTGCAGGATAAGGGATTGAGAGGAGGAATGAATGAATGAATGAATTTTTATTCTTGTCATTGCCGTTGTCACTTGATTTATATTGTTGTTCAGTTTATTTTTAGCTCCGGTTGTGTATTTTTTTACCCTTACTGTTCCATTATGTTGTCCATCATTATCCCTATTTATTATATACTTTATACTGTACACACTTTATAGCCTTGACTTTGACACTATAGTTTTATTTGTATTTCTTATCCCCCCTCCTTTTTTTTTTTTAACTGTTTATATGATTTCCTACTTTTATTTATTATTGTTATGCTTTACTTGAAACTCTGGCACAACAATTTCTCTCAGGATAAATAAAGTTATTCTTATTCTTATTCTTATTCTTATTCTTATTCTTATTCTTATTCTTGTTCTTATTCTTATTCATTTGTGGATGTCTTGCTACTTTCTGTCTTCTAACTGTCTCTCTGTTTATATCATATTCATTATTTTCATTATTATTATAATAATTTTTAAAGTTTTATTTATTTTTTTTTTAATTTCTGATTTTATACCTGTTACGCTGCTGTGACAAAGTAATTTCCACATTGGGGATCAATCAAGTTTTTCTTATCTTAATGAATCAGAAAGTATTTACATGATGGTAAATTATACTGAAAAACATCCCGTCTGATTTTCTATTTCCCGGGCGGATGGCGCGGCACGACCCGCAGCCAATCGGAACGGAGCGCCACGTGGGCCCGAGCGCCAATCAGAGGCGGGAAACTGACCGTTCGGGATAACGGCGGAAAGCCGAACTGAACGGGAGCGCGTTGGATGGGCGTTACGGTGTCGTTGCTGCACCATGGGGTCACTCTCCATTCACACGGCGAAGGTCTGGACCAGAAGTCATTTATTCATTCTCCAAACCGGCGTGACCAGCGGCGAGGACGGACCCCGGCTCCGTGTGAGCGGCCTTCTGCCTCGACCAGACGGACGATCTATCCACGCTAACGGCTACGTGCTAAAAGCCGACACCAACACAAAGGGAAGCGGCGTCCGCCTGGCGAGACGCCGCGGGAGATCAGCGGCCACGTTTGGAGGAACATCTGAAATCCCCGACGGCGGCGAGCACAATGGCGCCGCCGCAGAGAAGAGCGGCCCAATTATCGCCCCCCCCCCCCCCCCCCCCCGTCGCTTTTGGATAATTATGATGTTTTTCCCGACGCAGGAGCGGCGTAGCGACGAAGTGAATCTCTGGGTCCACGCCGGGTTCTTGTCCTGGGCCTCCACGCTCAATGGGAAGAGCCAGTGTGTGTGTGTGTGTGTGTGTGTGTGTGTGGTGGGGGGGGTCTGGTCCCTGAAATCATATGGAATTACATGTGTGTGTGTGTGTGTGTGGGGGGGGGGGGGGGGGGGGGGGGGTCAGCCGCTGCAGACAAAAGCCCACAGGAAGCTGCTATTTCTGCGTTTTATGAACCCGAGCGAGCAATTTAATTCTTTTGTTCGGCCCGAGTTCTACTTCATTGATTAACAAAAGCGGGGATATATTTTCCCTTTTTTTTTTTTTTTTTTTTTTTTTTTTTCTTTTCCTCCCTCCACCCCCCTCCCCTCCTGCCCCCCTCCCCGGTTTTTTGAAAAGCCTGAAATGTCAAGCCTTCCAAAGGAGATTATTCGTGGCGGCGCCGTGAATGGCGCCCGGAGTCACCTTTTGTCTACAATTAAATATTCCGGCATAAATATAAAAGGGGGAGTCTGAGATGGAGGGGGTCGGGGTGCCGTGGGAGGAAGAGGAGGAGGGTGGGGGAGATGGGAGAGGTAGATCCGGCGGCTGATAGCGCCGGCAGCCCGGCTCTAATTAGATATGCCAGGCGGGCGGCGAGCAGTCACTCGGCGCCGCACGCCGAGCGAGGAGGCAGCCCGGAGAGGACGACCGAGGGGGCGACGCTATCGGCTCATCTGCGCCGCCGCCGCCGCCGCCGCCGCCGCCGCCGTCCTCTGGGCGCCCAGAGGTATCTCCAGGAGACTTTTTGGTTTTTGTTTTTCTCCCGCCGTTTGTTTGTTTGTCAAAGAGGAGGAGGAAGAGGAAGAGGAGGAGGAGGGGATCTTAAAAGGAAGTAAACAGAGGAGGATGGCGGCGGCGGCGGCGGCGGCGGCGAGGAGGGCGGGGGGGTGTTTGTGATTCTGAGGAGTGATTAGGAATGACAATAAGTTCACGTCAAGAGAGGAGCGACGCCGTCCAGGACGAGGTGGAAGGAGAAGAAGCTCCTGGTAGAAGTTCTACCAGCCGGACCTTTATTTGACCTGGGCTTCACCTCGGCAGGTCACACACACACACACACACACACACACACACACACACACCTCCTCGACCAATGGCTCGCAGCCTAGACCCCTCCGCCAATCGTGGAGGGGGCGCGACCCGGCTTCAGACCCACGCCACTTCACAGTGTGTATGTGTGTGTGTGTGTGTGTGTGTGTGTAGGAGTGAGCGTGTTTTGTCGTTTTTGTCGCTGTTTTGCACTTTTACCTTTTTTTTTTTATGCCAAAGTCAGGTTGAGTTTGATGGAAAAGTGTAACATGTGTTTGGAAGTCACAGTTAATACACAACCTGAGACAATATATATATATATAGATATATATGTATATATATCTATATATAGATATATGTCAGTATAGTTATAGATGTAGATATATATGTATTTATAGTAGTACTGTACATTTCTTTTTGGTGTGTTATTTACAGCAAGTATTGCTAAGCTAATCTGAGTTGATGCTCTTCTGAGCTAATCTGTGTTGACAGTAACTTTACATCCGCTTTAGGAAGGAATTATTAACAGGCAGATTATATATTTATGTATGACTAATATATCACAAATATTGTCTAACTCTTTTCTTATCACACATTATTTTTCATTTATCATAATTCACATTTTCTAGAGCTGTCAAATCACTAATTACTAAGTTATTACCTTATAAACACATTTATAACCATCAATTACCAGGTTATTACCGTATAAATATTTGTTTATTCCCTTTCAAATACCTGGTTATTCCCTGATTATTCATATTTTGCTTTTAACTTTTGCTTTCGACACTTTGCTTTCCCTCTAACCATTAAATAGGCAATAATTAAAGGAATATGTGACAGGATGTAATATAATCATTACATATAAAATTATATAACCATTTCAAAAATCTGGAATGACCTGAAAATGATCAAAAACACAAAACTGTGAAACATTTCTAATCATTTCATAGATTCAGAAGGTCTGGATTCGTCCGCGGACGTATTGATCGTCGAAGGCCTGATCAGGATGGATCCCCACGTGCTGCGCTCTGATTGGTCAGGTTAGGAGGTGAGGGGGCGGGGCCTCGGGCTGGAGGGTCCAGGTCATGTGACCCCACGCCGCCAATGATGTTGATACTTTTAAATGCTCCTCATCTTCCTGCCTGGTTATCAAGGTGTTGTTACTATCATTGTTACCACGGCAACAGGAGATGGAGCTGGACTGATGAAGGTGACCTCATCAGACCAGGATGGAGATGACTTCAAGATTGACAGAAGGTAGGTCTGTGTGTGTGTGTGTGTGTGTGTGTGTGTGTGTGTGTGTGCGACAAACAGGTGATGGGCGTCCTGCTCCTCTGACAGGCGTGGCAGAAGACATGATGTTCCTCCAAGTGGTGGTTTAGCTCCGCCTCCTCACAGCCAGAAGGTCCCTGGTTGGATTCCCATTGGAGGTTCTCCTGTGTCCCTCGGGGTTCCTCAGGGTTCCTCGGGTTCCTCCCGTTGTCCAAACACCTGCAGGAGGTTCAGTGGAGACCCTGCAAGGTCCGGATGTGTGAATGGATGCGCGTGTCTATATGAGGCCTTGTGATTGGTCCAGGGTGAACCCCGCCCCTCGTCCAATCACAGCTGGGATGGGCTGCTGCTCCCTGAGCTCAGGAGAAGTGGTGTGGAAAGTGAATGAATGAATGAATGAATGAATGAATGAATGTTCTAGTTTTTGTTGCACCGTCCTTCCTTCCTCGCTTCCTCCCTTCCTTCCTTCCTTCCTTCCTTCCTTCCTTCCTTCCTTCCTTCCTTCCTTCCTTTCCTTCCTTCTTCCCTTCTGCCCGTCCTTCCTTCCTTCCTTCCTTCCTCCCTTCCTTCCTTCCTTCCTTCCTTCTTTTCCTTCCTTCTTCCCTTCTGCTCGTCCTTCCTTCCTTCCTTCCTTCCTTCCTTCCTCCCTTCCTTCCTTCCTTCCATCCTTCCTTCCTTCCATCCTTCCATCCTTCCTTCCTTCCTCCCTTCCTTCCTTCCTTCCTTCCTTCCTTCCTTCCTTCTTTCCTTCCTTCCTTCCTTCCTTTCCTTCCTTCTTCCCTTCTGCCCGTCCTTCCTTCCTTCCTTCCTTCCTTCCTTCCTTCCTTCCTTCCTTCCTTCCTCCCTTCCTTCCTTCCTTCCTTCTTTTCCTTCCTTCTTCCCTTCTGCCCGTCCTTCCTTCCTTCCTTCCTTCCTTCCTCCCTTCCTTCCTTCCTTCCTTCCATCCTTCCATCCTTCCTTCCTTCCTCCCTTCCTTCCTTCCTTCCTTCCTTCCTTCCTTCCTTCCTTCCTTCCTTCCTTCCTTCCTTCCTTCCTTCCTTTCCTTCCTTCTTCCCTTCTGCCCGTCCTTCCTTCCTTCCTTCCTTCCTTCCTCCCTTCCTTCCTTCCTTCCCTCCATCCTTCCATCCTTCCTTCCTTCCTTCCTTCCTCCCTTCCTTCCTTCCTTCCTTCCTTCCTTCTGTCCTTCCTCCCTACTACCCGTCCTTCCTTCCTTCCTTCCTTCCTTCCTTCCTTCCTTCCTTCCTTCCTTCCTCCCTTTAAGACAGAGGCTGGAATTGAACCTCCACCCTGGCCCACCTAGCTTGTCTTCAACTCTCCTCCTTCAGGGCCTCTGTGTGTGTGTGTGTGTGTGTGTGTGTGTGTGTGTGTGTGTCATGGCGAGCGAACGGCGGGGCGTCTGAAGGAAGGGGAAGGAGGCGGTAAACGTCGGCGGAGTGTAAATCTGGCATAACGCTGATTCCTGGAAGCAGGAATTAGGGGCCGCCGGTCCCCCGGTTGCATAATCCTTTTATCGGCCCTCCGATGGAAACGCCTGCAGAGGGAAATAATATTAAGGTCATTTCTATCTCTGGTCCAGCCCCTCCTCCCCAATGCTTTTTTTATCTTGAGAAAATAATGACTTTGGGGTTTCTGGTGTCTGGGGACGGGGGATGTCCTCCTCGGGGGGGGTGGTGGGGGATCTCCTCCATCATCTCCTCCATCATCAGTAATAACACAATCAAATTGTACCCCGTTTTTTTTTTTTTTTTTTTTCCGAGGCGGCGTTCCTGGGAACCGGCGTTCTGGCCGTCTGAGGATGAAGACGTGGCGCGGAGGCGGCCGTGACGTACCGGTATCTCCAAGGAGAGGAGATATGGAGGTCCAGCTTCTGCTCCGTCAGCCTTTTTTTTCCACAGACGTGGATCTCTAACACCTTCACTGCTGTTTTTATTGCCCAATGAAATGGCGCCGTTTGGGCCGCGCTTTCATCACCTTGCCGGTTCCAAAGGGCGTTCATGCTGGATTAGAGTCAGCCGTTCACACACACACACACACACACACACACACACACAGAGCGGTGGAGCTGACCGGACCATCGTTGTCTTGCTCAAGGACACCTGGAGGGCGCTGGATGGAACCAGCAACCCGGCGAGGAGATGAGCCGCTATGCTATGCTATGCTATGCTACACATTACATTACATTACTTTTGGCAGACGCTTTTATCCAAAGCGACTTACAATAGAGGACATAAGCACTGCAAATAACACTTACACTCCAAAATTCATTTATTCATTCATTCATTGTCTATATCGTGACCTGCCCTTGCAGGAAGCTGGAGCCTATCAAAGCTGTGATTGGTGAGAGGCGGGGTTCACCCTGGACCAATCACAGGGCCCCTTCTAGAGGGATGCAACCATTCACACTTTATTACGGAGGTCCAACCATTCACTCGTTCATGCGTCACATGACGACCTCCAACCGTTCACCCTGTCATTCACCCCTCTGGACGGTGTGTCGTCTCCAGAGAAGCTCCTGCGAGTGTTTGGACTGGAAGAACCCAACGCAGACACGGGGGGTTCGGGAGGGCGGGGCTCCAGAACCCCCCCGCCCCTCCTCCGCTTTGGTTCGGTCCAGGTGTCTCTGCTGTGACATCATCGAGGCTTCACAAACCAGGAAGTGGTGGGCGGGGCCTGTAGAGAAACCTGGCCAGCATGGAGGGTGAGGGTCGTCACCGGGACGGGAGCTGTGCAGGTGTGTGTGTGTGTGTGTGTGTGTGTGTGTGTGTGTGTGTGTGAAGGGGGAAGCACAAATATACCCTGATTGTGCGTTCACTGTCCATATCCACCAGTGACCCCTGACCATCACTGAGAGCACAATGCTTTTTGTGTGTGTGTGTGTGTGTGTGTGTGTGTGTGTGTGTGTGTGTGTGTGTGTGCGTGCGTGTGCGTGTGCGTGTGCGTGCGTGCGTGCGTGTGTGTGTGTGTGTGCAGCTAGATGAGCTTCCCCTTTGGGGTGAAGGGGGAAGCATGGGAAAACCCTAATGGTGTGTTCACTGTCCACGTTTTCCAGTGACACCTGTCTAGTACAGAGCACACATTGCCTGTGTGTGTGTGTGTGTGTGTGTGTGTGTGTGTGTGTGTGTGTGTGTGTGTGTGTGTGTGTGTGTGTGTGTGTGAAGGGGGAAACACAGATATACGCTGGTTGTGCGTTCACTGTCCACATCATCCAGTGACCCCTGTCCATCATCACAATGCTTTGTGTGCGCGCGTGTGTGTGTGTGTGTGTGTGTGTGTGTGTGTGTGCACGCAACGTAGCTGCTTCCACAGGCCTATAATTACCCCCCCCTTCCCCCCGAGTAGCAGACAAGTGCCCCCCCGCTGTGGAAACAGGATTACACCCCCTTTCACTTTCTGTTTGTTTTTCTGATTCACTTTTGAGCTGCCATATGAGGTGTGTGTGTGTGTGTGTGTGTGTGTGTGTGTGGTGGAATGCAGCCATGGCCAGGTGCTTATTAATATGACAAACACACACACACACACACACACACACACACAGACAGAGAGTTGTTGGTTGTGTAAGAGTGCCGGCCAAACCGATAATTTCGTGGAGTTCTTTTTTTAGCCGGGCGGCTGAGGCGTCTTTGGAATGCCACGCGTATAAAGAACACCCCCCCATACACACACACACACACACACACACACACACACACACAAACATACAAAGCCATTCACAGAACTGAATGAACACGCCATCTGTGGGGCTTTTCTTCCCCCACCATCCCCTCTTCTCTCCTTCTTTTTCAAGCCTTGTAATCAAATTTGAGCAAAATCAAATGGCGGGAGGATAGAAGGCGAGCGGGGCGGCGGGGGGGTTCAATGAAAGTACCTTTTGTTGGTCTGAAACGAGCAAGTAATTTACAAAATGCCCTCCCTTTGTGACGGGGGCGAGGGGAAGAAAGAAATCAGTAGCTTTTAGAAGCGACGGGCCGGCGCTGCGGCGGCCGAGATAATGAAAGCCGCCTTGTGTTTGCGGGACGGAGAGCATCTCGAAGGCGGGCCGGGCCGCGGCTCAGGGTTAGCGGAGCTGCGGAGGAGGGGGGGGGGGACAACACACACATGTGGACTGCGTGTGTGTGTGTGTGTGTATGTGTGTGTTTGGCGGAAAACAGGACGGACGTGTCTGGATACTCCTGGCGGAGGATCTTGGAGGGAGCGGACGGAGCAGGCGGCGCTCCGTAGGTGGATGGATGGATGGATGGATGGATGGATGGATGGATGGATGGATGGATGGATGGTTGCCACCACCGCCTGCTGATGTGCTGTGTGTTCTGCAGGTGGAGGACACTTTACTTGCGTGGATTATGAGAAGCACCAGGTGTTGCTTGGTGAGGATCCCTCCATGGATTACCTCCCTGGCCACCCCAAGAAGCCTCTGCAGACCGGTGAGTCCTCCAATGTGGGACCTCCTCCACCCGAGACCGCGGTCACCTCCTCCTTCGTCCTTTAGCGGGAGCCTGCGAGGTTACCTCTGACCTTCGGGGTCACGCTGTGTGTTTCCTGTTTATTGTGTTAAAGGTCATCGGGGGGGGGGGCTCCTCCTCGTGTGGACCGGCGCACCTGGAACCCACGGCACTTTATCTTCCCGCTGTGGAAACCATTCACCCGAAACACAAAGGGACGAGCGCTTTCCTCCCAAGGTTGTGAAGCCTGCGTTGCCATGACGATAGGCGGCGTACGTCCATTTTTGTTGTCCAAATGAGGCTTCGGGATCGGGTACCTCCGGAAGATGATGATGTGTTGGGAGGGCAGAAATGTGTGTGTGTGTGTCAGTCACAGGCTAATGCTGAATGCTATTTTGTGCTAACAAGCTGATGTAATGTGTTGACATTATTTGCTAGCAACTGCGCGATGATACACAGCTGGATCTACAGTTTCTGCAAACATCTGGGGGACAGTTATGGTTGGAATGTGTGTGTAACCATGTATGTATGTATGCATTTATGTATGTGTGTTTGTGTAGCGGCTAATGCTGAATGCTATTTTGAGCTAACAGGCTGAAATTTGTTTGTTGTGGCCAACTCTGCGATGATACACAGCTGGTTCCACAGCTTCTGCAAACATCTGAGGTGATGGTAGGCTGTGTGTGTATATAAGTGTGTGTGTGTGTGTGTGTGTGTGCATTCATGTGTCAGTCAGCAGCTAACGCTGAATGCTATTTTGTGCTAACTGACTGAAATGTGTTGACATGATTTGCTGGTAACTGTGTGATGATACACAGCTGGATCTACAGTTCCTGCAAACATCTGGAGGGCAGTGATGATCAGTGTGTGTGTGTGTGTGTGTGTGTGTGTGTGTGTGTGTGTCTGTCTGTCTTTTAACACCATCCTATTAAACATGTTGCCTGAATGCAGGTGAGAGGAAAAGTATGTATAATAGCAGGAGTGTTAGCAAACAGATTAGCATCATGTGTTTGCCTCTGTGTGTGAATGAGAGGGTGAACGGTTGCACGTCTCTGTAAGAGCTCCTGTGATTGGTCCAGGGTGAACCCCGCCTCTCACGTCCACAACGAACAGATGAATTCTCGCCCTCTCGCCGTGTATGTATTTTGAAAACACACAGGTGTTTTTCGTCTTGTAAAGATTACCAGGATGTGGTGGAAGGCGTGAACAGGTGCGCCGCCGCGGTGCATGCTGGGAACGATGATGTCATCGCGCTGAAGTTAGCTCGTCTGGAAAGTTTCACTTGCCGCCGCGACGAAAACAAGCGCGGCGCGTTGAAATGAGCTGATTTCTCTGTTGGCACACTGAAATGTCAGAATTAGCACAGGAACAAATAGGATGTGTGTGTGTGTGTGTGTGTGTGTGTGTGTGTGTGTGTGTGTGTGTGTGTGTGTGTGCGTGTGTGTGTGTGTGTGTGCGCACACATGGGCTGGGTCCCCGGACGCTCACCACGCTAGTCACACTCCACGCATCGCTGCTCGGATTGTTGGCGGAAAACCACTGAGTGCGCTCGCTCCCAGGTGTGTGTGTGTGTGTGTGTGTGTGTGTGTGTGAGACCCATTGTGTCTAATGCACTGAAACCCCAGACAGTTTCTACCTGAAAGAAGACTGTTTATATTTGATTATTTCTTCATTATCACCTCTTTATGACCAGTAAATGAATGCATGAATGTCTATATTTCTATTTGATGTTTAAATGATTGAGTGAATTTGATAAAAGGTTGAACCAACTTTGGTTTTTTTTTTTTGTTTTTTACCAGTGGATGAGAGGGTGAATGTGTTTGTTTGGACTCAAACATCCACAGGTTCCATCTGTTGTTTACAGTCATTGGAATTGTCTTTGCATGCGCATGAATTCGGGTTTTTAATCACCGTTTACTTCATCAGAATGAACCGGTTTGACCTATTCGGTTGTTAGCATGACGCTAACATTGGGCTCGTATGGAACCAGCGACTCCAAGATCGCTATTCTTTTGTTTTTTTTTGTCCTGTCAATACCGTATCGATCCCTCCGGCCCCGGCAGGGAGTGGCTTCGGCGGCGTGGGACGGACGACGTGTGGAGAACCCGGAGGTAGCGCCGCAGACGTAGCATTTCTAGCCCGGTCCGGTGTCACGGGGTGTTTTCCCGTCAGACGGCGGCGGCCCGATCAAACCGAGAGGTTTATTTAATCTCCGCGCGGGTTGGCGGGGGGGGGGAGCTCTAATAGCGCGCTAATGGGCTGGTAAAGTAGTGGTTGTGGCTTGAGGTGCTCAGGACTGGATGGCGAGGCCTCACCGCCAATTACAGCTCATCAGCCAGGAGCGTTTGCGGAAAGTGCACCTGCCTGTGTGTGTGTGTGTGTGTGAGCGTGCACACATCTGTCAATCAACCCCACACCCCCAAGCCAGCCAGCTAGCTAGCTGTGTATAGGCAGTTATTAGCAGCAGCAGCCAGTCATTAAGCCTGTCATTTCCTCTGTCTGCTAGCTGACCTACTGATTTGGACAGCTGCTGTACTTAACCTGTGAACTCCTATTCCCAAGCTAACTGCACGTGACGAGTGTGTGTGTGTGTGTGTGTGTGTGTGTGTGTGTGTGTGTCAGTTGAGTGTGCAGGGCTCGGTTGATTCTCAGCCAAAACATGGCGTCCTCTTCGCTTCAGCGCGAGGCGACGCAACGTGTCAAGACGTTTCTTGCAAAGTCAGAATTTTATTTATCACTTATTTTCTTGCTGATATGTTTCATTGTGCAATTTTTAAGTCTCAGTATTTGGCAGGAAACCCAGCCCTCCCCTCCCCCACGCCCCGAAAAACCAAGCCCACCCAAACAGTGGCTCACAGAGACTCCCTGTGTAGCTCGCTAAGCTAACTAAGCAGTCACAGTAGCCAGTTAGCTGCAAATTCATGCCTAATGGTTCATTTATTGGAACTGGATTAGCAAAAATTAGCCCCCCCTACTGTTAGCGCAGTTGTTAGCACCTCCACTCCACCACCAGAGGGTCCCTGCTGGGCGTCTCCATGTTCTCCTCATGTCTGCGTGGGGTTCCTCAGGGTTCTCCGGGTTCCTAATAAAGTCCAAACATGGTCCAGACGTGTGAATGAGAGGGTGAATGGACGGACGTCAAGTCCTTGTGATGGACGGGTCCAGGGCGTCCACCGCCTCTCGGCCAATGACAGCAGGGATCCGCCCCCTTGACCCAGAGTCCAAGAAAGGTGGGTTAGATGACGAATTAGCTTCGGTGCGATGGGTCGCCCATCTGAAGTGGGTTGGTAGCTGAGAGCAGAAGTGATATAGTTCTTGCTCCCCCAGTAGGGCAAAATATTGAACAGTGATGGAAAGTTTGAGGACGAAAGCGTGAAGATCTCATTGGAAGGGATGCTATTCTTGGAAAGAGCAGTGGACCCTTGCGTCTCAGCAGATGGTGGTCCAGACAAATTGACAAAGGCCGGCGGGCGAGTGCTGAGGAGGAGGAGCGTCA
Organism: Fistularia commersonii; assembly: GCF_037954325.1. NCBI lineage: Eukaryota > Metazoa > Chordata > Actinopteri > Syngnathiformes > Fistulariidae > Fistularia > Fistularia commersonii. Next base: position 1,096,001 of record NC_141284.1, read on the forward strand.
GGAAGTCCAAACGTTATCTTCTTCTTGTTCCTGTCAGATTCCCTACAAAGCCTACGAGGACCTCCAGGAATCCTCTTGTAATACAAGAACATCACAACCAGAACCACCTTGGTCCTTGTTGTCGTCACCTCCAGCGGACAGATGGAGTTCTTGCTTCTTGTATGGATGTCCGTGCAGAGTACAAATGTACAGAAACTAGCTAGCAGGTCCTTCTATTTTGTTCTCACACACACTTCGGTTTTATAAAACAGGTGTGTATTCTGCCCCCCCCCACCCCTCATTTGAATATCTGCTAATACCTTCTGACTCCTCCACTGCTGGGATTAACCTCGCTCTACTTTGTCTTAGCTACGCTAGCTGTGGTTCCGCTAGGAGAAGAAATTAGCCATACCCCCCCCGACCCTCCACCCCCCAACACCCGCAAAAGCTGCCGCGCTAAGACGGCCCTCGCCTCGGCCCCGGGAGCGACGCTAGCTGCGCCCGCTAATCCAAACGCTAGCAAAGTCAATTCGCTCAGACTTTAAGCGAGCTAAAGCTACCTCTGCTCCGCCTTGTCTTGGGGAGATAAGGTAATGAGGATCCGGGCGGCGGCGGCGGCGGCGGCGGAGGGGAGGGGTTAAGGTGAGGCCGGTGAATCGGTGCGGCGCGTAATGGATGACCAATGGATATCTGGCTAAAAACACCGGCTATTAGCCGGGAGACGGGGAATCAAGGGGGTATTGTCTTAAGATGATAAGGCCATGAGAGGCTTACGGAGGTGTATCAGCGGACGAGGACAGGAACCCCCCGGGTTCCACCAGCCGCTATCTGACATGTGACGCCTCAACTTGCACCCCCAGCCCTCCGGATCAGGATCCAGGTGCTAATAGATCCCTTTTGTCTTGTCCTGATAAGTTAATGAGGGTTAAAGCGGGCGGTGATGGGAAATGTTAAGAGCGGTATTAGTGGACGGAGGGGAAGAGGGGATGGCGGCGAGGGAGGGGGCGGAGCTACGTCCGGGGAATCAGAACAGGAAGATGATTTTGGGCGCCTGTTGCTAGCTAGCTATCCAAAGCTAATGAGGTGGTTAGCCTCCGCACGTGGACGGGTGACCTTGTCTTCTACCGTCCTGCTGATTGGTCGCTCTAAAACACATTGTTTTTTCCTGTGGAGGACGTCCTCCTGAACCAATGGGAGCTGGGGGCGGGGCTTAAAGTCACACTGGCGACACGTCAATCACAGTGGACATTTGCAAAAGGGGGTTGGTTGTTTGAAGGATGTTGGTTTCAGTTCATCTCCACCATCTCCTCCACCTCCTCATCCTCCACCTCCTTGGAGAACCAGGGTTCTCCGAGAACCTTCTAACTAATGGCGTGGATGGCGAGGCGCCGAGAACTCGCCCAGCGATCCGCCATCCATTGACCAGAAGATGACAGCATCACAATACACAACAATACACAGCCCCCTGTGGAGGGGGGGGCTGCAAATTGCTGACACACACACACACACACACACACACACACACACACGTGCACACACAGGCGAAAGAAGTGTAAATTATGGTATGAAATTACATTTAATGTCACAGAATAAAACACACGGTGGCGTTAAATGCCTCAGAATGTGTGTGTGTGTGTGTGTTTTGGTGTGTAGGATCGTCTGCATTATCATATTTTGTGATTTCAGGACACACACACACACACACACACACACACACACACACACACACAAACATTTTCATCAGGTGTCTTTGTTGCCGCGAGCTGTCGCTTATGGCAGTGTTTTGCAAACCTTTCGAAAGCCTCAAGGTTTCCTCACACACACACACACACACACACACACACACACACACACACACACACACCCCTCCTTCCCCTTTGCAAACACACATCGAGCGGCACCCCGCTCTGCTTTTAGAGCCATTACTGTCAAACAGCTGTTAGCACGTCAAGAGAAGTGCCACTGATGGTGGGGGGGGTAAATGGTCAGGGCCAATAGATAGCTGGATTGATGGAGGGGTAAGTGGGAGGGGGCAGGAGGTGGGGAGGAACGGCGAGGGGGCGGAGCCTTGTCTAAGTGCGGACAGATTGTGTGTGTGTGTGTGTGTGTGTGTGTTTGTGGCGGGGGGGGGGCTTCTATTTGACAATCAATTATCAGATAGACCCCTGCTAAGGGGGAGGGGCGGAGCTACAAGGGGAGGGGCGGAGCCACAAGGGGAGGGGGCGGAGCTACAACTGTTTGTATACGTGTGCATAAATATGAAATATATATGGATGCGTATATGTATGTGTGTATGTATGTGTGTGTGTATACATGTATATGTATGTATGTACGTATGTACATACGTGTGTTTACATATATACATACCTATATGTGTATGTGTGTATATATGTATATACATATGCATATGTGTGTGTGTGCACTTATATACTGTGTGTATATACATGCCTATATGTTTTTGTATATATATATGTGTGTATGTATATGTGTATATATATATATAGGACCTTCTCAGAATAGTAAAATATTGTGAAAAAGTTCTTTATCTTCTGTAATGCAATTACAAAAATAAAAATGTCATACATTCTGGATTCATTACAACTGAAATATTGGAAGCCTTTTATTATCTTAATATTGCTGATTATGGCTTACATCTTAAGAAAACTCAGAAATCCTATCTCAAAATATCAGAATATCATGAAAAAGTAATTAATGTTTTTTAATTGCATTTCAAAAGATAAAGAACTTTATCACAATATTCTAATTTTCTGGAACAGTCCTGTACATGTATGTATGTGTATATATACATATATACATGCACATGTATGTATGTATGTATGTATGTATGTATGTATGTATGTATGTCTGCACATGCATACATTGGTGGTTAGAAGGTCTTCCTGTGTGGAGTCTCCATGTTCTCCTGGGTTCCTCCAGCAGTCTGAGGAGCTTCATGGAGAGCCTGGATGTTCCAGGCGTGCGGATGAGAGGGTGAACGGGTTCACGTGTCTATATGCAGCCCTGTGATTGGTCTAGGGTGAACCTGCCTCCCAGCCAATCACAGCGGAGGGATGTTCAACATCCAGCTGTGAGCCCAAGGCCTCTGGGAAGGAAGTGTGTGTGTGTGTGTGTGTGGGGGGGGGGGGGGAGACACACACAGGAGGTGATGGTTTTGATGGAGGTGATGGAGTTGCAGAAGATGCTTGTTCCTTTGCTTTTGCTGCCGTCCTCAACCCCCTTCCTGTTCATGTCTATTACACCATAATTACCATGGCCTCCTCTCCAGGATGAAGATGCTTTGTGTGTGTGTGTGTGTGTGTGTGTGTGTGTGTTGTGTTTACCTGCTTACTTTCACTTTCCCTCAGGGAAGGCAGGAAGTTAGACAGGTAATGTTTGTTTGCAAAGATACGAGTTCATGGCACTCATTTATTGCCCTCACACACACACACACACACACACACACACACACACACACCTGCCCCCACTTCCCCAGTGATGTTTTATCCAGCAGACCTTGAACGCATCACGATGCTTTTTCTCCACGGCTACTGGGAAGGAAGGCAGGATGGCGCCGCTCGCTTTGGTTTCACACCAGACGTCTAAACATCTTCCTTCCCTGACCCCGCCAACACACACACACACACACACACACACACACACACACACCAAATATTAGACAATATTCTATAGATCATTTCCTTTGTATATGAGGCTTCAAAGGGATTCAAAGCGTTTCCACGACAGCGATTACTGGGCCTGTAAGCGCCTATTTGTTTGTTTGTGTGTGTGTGAGTGTGTGTGTGTGTGTGTGTGTGTGTGTGTGTGTGTGTGCGCTCGCCAGCGTCAGCGGCGTGCTATCAGTGCCCCCTGCAGTAGAACCAAAGGGGGGAGGAAGCGGCGAGCGGCGAGGAGAAGATAGCAGAGAGGCAGAACAAGAGGATCGCTTTCATTATCTCCGACGGGCAGAGGAACTTAATCGCAGTCACACTGCGGAGGGGTTTCACACACACACACACACACACACACACACACATACGCTCGTGCGGAGGTATCCCTCCTCTTTTTATTCTATTTGGAAACCGTTGCACGTCACCATCAAATAATTAAATTCAAAAATAAATCCAGGCCAGATATGTTGGTCTTTATGGATCTTGATTATTGTTTTTTTTTTCTTCTAATTATTAGAAAAAAAAAGAAAAGATCACAACCTGGCAATTGATCTATTAGAATCTAATAGATCAATAGCCAGGTTGTGATCTGGTCACAAACCTGCGGGCTGAAGAGACGAACCGGGCGTCTCAATCCGCTGGAATTCCGCGTTTTTCTTTCTTTTTCTTTTTCACCCTGATTAAACATTTAGAGCGATCACTAATCTATAACTAATCGATAATTAATCCGGCTTAGTTTTGCCCGGTGATTCTATTTCGGAGTGATGACGCCGAAGCCAACGGGAGCCGGGATCCATTTCAATCTTTTTTTTTTTTTTCACTGTATCCTAATGGTTATTACACAGTTATTACACAGTCGCAACAAATTGTTATTACACAGTAATAACAGGAACAAACAAGAGACGTTAGAGAAAATGAAAACTCAGCATGGAGCCAGACGAAAAGGCGAGCTTCCACCCGGGCCAGTGAGGGGGTCAAAGGTCAGCGTGGGTCGGCCTTTGACCCCTCGGAGGCTGACGGCGCTGTTTGTGGGAGGCCTCCATCCCTCCATCCCTCCATCCATCCATCCATCCATCCATCCCTCCGCCTGCCTGCGTCCTCCTGATGAGTCGGAGCTCCAATAGATGGCATCACAACACCAGACTTCACTCAGCCTCCGGCCCGGCGGCGGCGGCGGCAGCGGCGCGTCTTCTTCCTTTTTTCGAGGGCCGCGGGAACCGCCGCCGCCGCCGCCGCCACCACCCGCGCCAAGAAACAAACATTAAAATTAAAACTTACATTTTCTTTTTAGACGGTTTGAGATTTTGTGATCTGAGGTTTTCAAAGTGAAAACATGAAAAAAAGGGAGATTAAAATAAATGATAAAAATGAAATGATTAGTTCTAATAAAATAATGACAGCAACAACAACAACAATGCTAATGATTGTAATTAAAATACAGAATTTAACAATATTACCAATGACGCCAATGTCATGATCAGTCATAAATAATATTTATAATAACAATCAAATCATGATAACAGTCATCGAGTAAAATAATTATTATAATGATCAAGCTGATAATAATAATGATAAAGCATGATAACAATCATAATTAAATATTAATGATGAAAACAACCATGTTGCTGATCATCAAATCAAATTCTAATCATGATACTGAAAATAATGATGTGAAAATTTTTTAAAAACAATAAAAATTGGGATCAAATTGAAAAAATAATTGTAATCATGATACTGATAATAGTGCTCAAATAACAACAATAAGAAGAAATCAGGCTAATAATGATAAAATGAAAATAATTCTTATCGTGAAATTGATGATAAAATACATTTAAAAACACCAACAATAACAAATCATGAAAATAATGATCAACGTAAAATAATTTAATCATAATACTGGTAATGATGCTAAAATAATAACGAATTGTGAAAAGAATGTTAAAATTAAAAATGATAGAATTACAAATGACAAAATACAAATTACACTATATTTACAACAATAACAAATAATAATAGCCATAAAATAAAAAAAATAAAAAAAATTCCGATAATAATATTAAAACCTCCGCCAGGCGCTGCTCATTTTATTATGGGATGGCGGCTCGTAGGAGGTCGGCTGTGTGAGCCGGTACGCGGAGACAGTTATGACTCAGGATTATAACCTGTGTGTGTAAGTGTGTGACACACACACACACACCGCCGTGTCTCTGTAATGTGATTAATCACACTCCATTATGCTCCCCTCGTTTGTTCCGCTCCGCACTGTTTTATAGGGAATTAACAAAGGTTTTTATTGGCCGGCGCCATAAATCACCATCAGCGGCGCCGCTCGCCCGGAATAATATTATTTGGGCGGCGGCCGCCGTCGCTCCGCCGCTCTCGGCCTCGTGGATGTCTTTTCATTTGACGCTAATGTGTTTTCGCGCGACCCCCGCCCTCCCCATCCCGACCGCCGCCGCCGCTTCTCCAGTCCGGGGATAATGGAGCGTTTTCTCGGCCCGGGAAGGAAAAAAAAAAAACCCCGGAGGAAATAAATCTGGGGGTCGAGGAGGAAACCAGGGGACGGGATTCATCCCGGTTGTTTTCCGGAGGGGGTCGGGAAGGTTCCCGCCGTCCGTAAACCTCCCGGCCGGTCTTCCCGGAGGCCTTCGCCCCCCCTCCCTCCTCCGAGGCGGGAAGGGGAAGCCTCTCCTAAGCCGGGAATCCTGTGATATTTTTTAAAAAAAGCGTCTGGATTGGCGCCCCCTCCTTCAGATAGAGGTATCATTTCAAAACGACAGCCGCTCCATTCAACGTCCTTTTAATGTCATTTAAATCTCCAACTGTTGTGCGCGGGCTGATAATCTTCCTCTTTGTGACGCAGCGACTAATGAGACCTCCACCCCTCCTGCCCCAACCCACCCCCGCCCTTATTGCCCCCCTCGCCGGAGAGCCTCCATCCTAATTTCTTAATGCCGCCGCACAAAGGCTTTGGCTGCAGCTCGCCGCTGACCGTGATTTGATTGAATAAAGGGGCCGTGCACGGGGTGGCGGGGCTGGAGGTGGATGCACGAGGGGGTGGAGGTGCAGATTTGATGAAAGGGTGTCATTTTAGCCAATTAAAGGGCTGTAAGGAGG
>NC_141284.1:1107764-1112764 GCF_037954325.1 Fistularia commersonii
GGGTTTCAAACAAAGCGTTGTCATGGCGAGTTGAGTCATGAGGCCTCGGATCAGGGCCTCCGCCTTCTCCTTCACACTCGTTCCCTTCATTCCCTCGCTTGCCTCGCTTCCCCTTGTTCCCTCGTTCCCTCTGTTCCCCTTATCTCCACTTTTTCCCTTCGCTTCCCACCTTCCCTTCACTCCCCTTTGTTCCTATTGTTCCTATTGTTCCCTCTTTTTCCCTTCATTCCCCTCTTTGTTCTCATTGTTACCCTTTAGTACCCCTCAGTCCCCTTATCCACCTTGTTCCTTCTCATTCCCCCTTGTTCCCTTCACTTCCCCATGGACTACTTCTTGCTCCCATCATTGCCTCTTGTTCCCATTGTTCCCCTTCATTCCCTTCGTTTGCCCTCGTTGCCCCTCAGTCCCTCCGTTCCCCTTATCTCCACTTGTTCCCTTCACTTCTCACCTTCCCTTCACTCCCCCTTGTTCCCCCTTGTTCCCTTCGTTCCCCTCTATCTCTTTGTTCTCATTGTTACCCCTTAGTACCCCTCATTCCCCTTATCCACCTTGTTCCTTCTCATTCCCCCTTGTTCCCTTCGCTTCCCCATGGACTACTTCTTGCTCCCATCATTGCCTCTTGTTTCCATTGTTCCCCTTCGTTCCCCCTCATTCCCTTTGTTCCCTTCGTTTGCCCTCGTTGCCCCTCAATCCCTCCGTTCCCCTTTTTCTCCTTGTACTCATTGCTGCCCCTTCTTGCCGTTCTGGGTTCTTCAAGCAGGCCGGAGGACTCGGGAATCAAACCCGGGGATGGTGGACGTCCACGGAAGTTCTGCGCTGAACCACTTGCTCATTGGTTTGCATCGTACGTCCCACTCCCTGCTTCTTGCAAAGACTACTTCAAGGGTAGACCACCTTGTGCTTTGTGAAAAAACTACGTCCTGCTTCCTGCTTTCTGGATAGACTATTTCCTACTTCCTGCATGGACTACTCCTTGCTTCCGGCAGAGACTTCTTCCTGCATATACACTTTTCCTCATAGACTACTTCCTGCTTTCTGCTTACTTCCTGCTTTCCTGCATATTCTATACCCTGCTTCTTGCATATACTACTTCCTGCATTAACTACTTCCTGCTTTCCCTGTAGACTACTTCCTGCTTCCAACGTATACTACTTCCTGCATAAACTACTTCCTGCAAATACTACTTCCTGCTTTCCTGCATATACTACATCCTACATGGTGCATATACTACTTACTGCAAGAACTACTTCCTGCTTTCCCTGTAGACTACTTCCTGCTTCCTGCCAAGACTACTTCCTGCATGAACTACTTCCTGCTTTCCCTGTAGACTACTTCCTGCATGAACTACTACCTGCACATACTACTTCCTGCTTTCCTGCATATACTCCATCCTACATTGTGCATATACTACTAACTGCAAGAACTACTTCCTGCTTTCCCTTTAGACTACTTCCTGCTTCCAAAGCATACTACTTCCTGCTTCCAATGTATACTACTTCCCGCATGAACTACTTCCTGCATATACTACTTCCTGCTTTCCTGCATATACTACATCCTACATGGTGCTTATACTACTAACTGCAAGAACTACTTCCTGCTTCCTGCCAAGACTACTTCCTGCTTCCTGCCAAGACTACTTCCTGCTTCCTGCCAAGACTACTTCCTGCTTCCTGTTCATTCTTGCCCTGATGTTTATTCATATTTGGATATTTATAGACTTGCTGAGGCAAATAAAATCTTTTGACACACACACACACACACACACACACACACACACACACACACACACACACACAAAAGCAGCTGTTTACCATCCTTACATTTCTTTTCTCACTTGCCTTGTGTTTGTGTGTGTGTGTGTGTGTGTGTGCGTGTGCGTGTGTGTGTGTGTGTGCGCACAGCAATTCCAGTCTGAAGCCCCCCCCCCCCCGCTCACCTTGGACTGAACAATGGCGAGCCGTGAATAGGAACCGCTCACGTGCTTTACTATAATGGCGTGGCGGGGCCAGGCGCTCCGTGCACGCACGTGCACACGCCTGAGACATATAGAGACAATGCAGGCGCTCGCCGCCCGAATAATTACAGGCGTAATCTTGGTATGCAGATGGTTTGGCTCGGCGGGGGGCGCGACGACATAAAGAGTATAGGTTGCAATATATTAAGAATAACACGAGGAGGCTGAAATTACAGCGTATCACCGTGGCGATGAGGAGTAATGGCCGCCTCCGTGTGTGTGTGTGTGTGTGTGTGTCTTCTATATGTCTTATCCATGTCACGTTTTGTAAACAGGAGTGCGCGTCAGGAATACAACCTTTCAATTACATCCCATAATGCCAGGCGTCTCCGCCATCTTGGATTCTGTTTGTGATGTAAACAGCGCCGTACTGTTGTTTCGTATTCTGATTACACTCGGTGGTTCTTTAAGATATTTGATAGGTTCCAGAAGTGGGTTCGATTCTTTCGTATCCTAAATGAATTCAGAATTTAAAATAAAATTTAAAATAATAATAATAATGCCCTCGGAAGGCCTCATAGCATGGCGTTTTGTTGCTAACATGGACACCATCTTCATGCTTCGCTACCATTTCCATCTTCTTTCCGGGTTCAACGCTTGCTTTATAAATAAAAAAATACACAAAATAAGCAGAAAGATATAAAACGATGCCACACAGCAGCGCGTCATGGAAGTGTCCTCGAGTCACGGGAGCTCGCGACAATTTCAAATTCAGATTTTTTCCTTCTTGTGTTCGTATCATGAATATTTTTTGGGGGTATTTCAAGGACGCAATTTGCTAGAATGGCGCTTTGTATCTTAAAACTCGTATATAAAGTGACTGATTTCTTAAGGGACCACAGTTATGTTGTACTATATGTTTATTTTTCTGCGGGGGTTGACGGAGGAACCCCGAGAACCTTGAGGAACCCCGCTGGGAGAACATGGAGACTCCAAAGCCTCCTGTGGGACCTTCTTGTTTATTTCTTTATAAACCCGCAACGAAGCTCATCTTCTCGCCGAAATCGGCGTCGGAAGATGAATTCCAAAACCATCTCAGTCCAGTCTTTTGAGAGATCCGCTAGTTTTTTATCGCTATTAAATTAGCGATGGCGCGCTCCCCTGGCGCGGGTTAGCATCGGCGTCCGGTGCTAGGTGGAGATAAAGCCGCCGAAGATCTCCCCGGCTCTCCTCCTCTTCCCTCGCTCGCTCATTGTCTAGGAAAGATTACCGGGGGCTAAAAGGGGGGGAAGGGGGTACTTTGAGGCTCAAGCTAAGTATTTAGCAGGGAGCTAATGTACGGCGGGATAATACGACGTGTCCGCCGGCAGCGTCTTTATGTCCGATGTGTTTTTACCAGCTTTTCAGCAGCTTGGCAGTGTTTACACACTCTAATAACAAGTGGCGTCTTTCAGGGACCCTTCGCCTCGCTCGCCATTCAGCCGCCAGTCCGGCTTTGGCCTAATCCCCTCCCCCGCCTCGGCACGCCACTCCCGTACAAAACACAAGATTTCAGTTTTTTTTTTTTTTTTTTTACGCCTGTAATTGCCTGTTTTTTTTTTTTTTTTTTTTTTCCCCCTTAATTCCGCACAACCCATCAAGCCAAGATTGGAGCCGGAGCCAGATTCCGGGGAGGGGAGGTCGCCCGGGACCCCCTCCGAAGATTTTTTTTTTTTTTTTTTGGGGGGGGGGGGGGGGGGTATGGTGCAGATTTGGGCCGGCCTGGCGAGAGGGAAGCGGTCGGGAAGTGGCCTGCGTGGCGACGATAAAAAGTAGAAGACTGGAAATGTCTTAGTTTTTCCAAGCCGATGCCGGAAGTCAGCGGCGGCTCAGCCGGTAATCTGCTCTGCGCCGCCGGATGGAGCGATAGCGCCAACGGAGGGGCGTTCGCTGGGCACGACGCGTGCACGTCGCTGTGTGGTCATTGGATTCAAAATCATTTTGATTCCGGTCTTGTCATCTGCCTGTCAAATGATGTTCCTGGAAGCCCCGAGATCCATTGGAGGGATTGCGCGGTCGCTTGAGGCGTTTCTTTTGCCGGCCTTCTCGTGGCGTTCTTTAGGCAACCGTCACAGTTCCGACTCCGAAAGGTTTCGTACTCTCTGTGCTCGAAGGTACCCGCTTCTTCTTCTTCTTCTTCTTCTGTTGGAACCATTGCAATGCTGTCTTCTGACCCAACCTGGACTCGGGTTCCGGCTCCCCTGACCCGTCACGACATCCACCCTGCCAATAAATTCGGTTATACGGTTATATGGTATTTCCATGACCGTGCCGCCTCTTTTGGCCAAAGAGGTCACAATCCCTTCTTTGTCTCTTTCTCTACAACCTTCTTGTCGTTCCCGTCACCTCCAACCAGGTGCTGTTGATCTTCTGAAAACCGCTGGGTGTTGGTAAACGTTCTTGTCGGTCGTCGACGGTTGTTGTGGCGACCGGACAAGGTTTAGCCCCTTGAGGACCTTCCTCCCCTCGCTCTCTCGGCCGTCTGGGTTGGTTTGAGCCGTTGGGTCAAACATTGTTATGTTTGCGTTGCTTGAGGAACAAAGGTGAGACTCTGCGGAGCCACCAAAGTCCCAACAGGTCGGGCCGATGGTTAAGGTCGTAAGGCTAATTATGTCAAGCAACTCACCTGGGTAGAGGCTCCCTACGGGAGATGCCAGGGCCTGGTTTGGGTCGTTGGCCTCTCCAGGTGAGTCAAAGGGTCCAGATGGATCGGTGAGTCGACGAAGGACTCCGGTTTGTCAAGAGGGCTTCTTTCGATCCTCTTTCAAACCACCGGTCTTCTGCGGCCTGGAATGTGGACACTGGTGTCCTCACGGCGGTGGCCCTTGTCTATGGGGTTCAGGTGGACTGCGGCATTGAAGAGGAGGTTCTCCTGTGTTGGGCAGAAGAGGAAGAGGCTCCTGGGATCAGAGGCGCAAGACTTGTATGACAACGGCCGTTCCCTTCGTTTCCTTGCGGCCGCACCCAGGATGCTCGCCGTCGAGACGTTCCCGCATGTCCTCCAGAA
>NC_141284.1:1115264-1125264 GCF_037954325.1 Fistularia commersonii
AATCTTTCCTTGCATCGCTAATTTAGCTGCGTTAGCTTCCAGGGTCCAGTCCGTGGAGGTCCCGGTCGACACGTCTATCTGGGTTCTGGTTTGACCCCGCCTCCGTCTTTGCGCTCAAGCGTTAGCTAGCGGTTGTAGTCCAAATCTCTTCCTGGACTACAAATCCAGATTTGAGCTCAAAGTCAAGACACGTTAAAAACACAACCTGCCGTTTTGCACCGAGGGTACTTTTCCTTGGGATGAGTGTTTTGTATTTTTCTGGTAATTCTTCACAGCACAAAGAACATTAGTCGATACATCACCTTCTCAATTCTAATTTATTTACTTCCCTTTTATTCCACAGTTTTGGTTTCTGCTCAAAAAGTCCATTAGGAGCTGTTGTTGACCAGCGCCTGCTTCTTTGGCTTCGGCTCCGACGCCTTGTACTTTTTTTGTTGTGTAGTTTTTGTCCTTGCATGGACAGGTCACCTCTGTATTATTATTGGATGGCGGCGGCAGGGGTGGGGGGGGGGCGTTAGCATTAGCATTAGCATGTTGACAGAAGCCAAGGAGGGGCGCCTCCAGTTCCAAGAGCATCTCCTGCATGGACGAATCAGAAAAGCCCCTTCAAGCTTTGACGGTGTGTGTGTGTGTGTGTGTGTGTGTGTGTGTGTGTGTGTGTGTGTGTGTGTGCCTGCCGCGCACTCGGCAACAATACCCTCTGTATACACAGGTTTATCAACATGGTCATGCATATACACACTATCACACACACCTCCCGGTTGAGTAACGGTGAAGAGTGGATCAGTAGCGGAGCAGAAAGATGTGTGTGTGTGTGTGTGTGTGTGTGTGTGTGTGTGTGTGTGTGTGTGTGGCGTCTGCTGTGATAGTGCATGTACCATGACTCCATAGAAAAACTATCTCCCTTGGTAGATTTCACCCCTCGCTTCATTTCCTTAATGACAAAAACAGCACCCCTCCTTGAGCACACACACACACACACACACACACACACACACACACACACACACACAGCTCTCGGGCTGCAGATGAAGACTCTCCCACTCAGACGCTGACATTTGAACAAGCTAAATATTGACGTCAAACCTGCCCTCTGGAAAAATCTGCATCCTGGGAGGTTTTAGACGCCCCCCTTCCCTTGTCTTAGCAACGGGACTGGTTCGCAACGGTGCCTGGTCGGTTCTTGTCGTCTTGGTTGCAGGGGTGTGCACGTGTGCGTGCACAGGCCGCCTCAGGCTGACACGGCACATAGACATGTACTTCATCCATCCCCAAGGTGAGATCCCCAGTGTCCATAGCCAGCTGGTAAATGATGACAATGCTGAGCATACAAGTACGCGCAGTTAGAGGTTTGAAGGCGCATGTTGTGTCCTGAGAGGCGCAGTGTGTAGGGTGAGGTGTAAGGTGTGGTGTGTAGCGTAAGGTACATGGTATGTAGTGTGAGGTGCAGTTTAAGATACAGTGTGTTGCGTAAGGCGGTGGTCCCCAACCTTTGAGGTGCGCCGGATAAATACAAGAAAAACAGTGGTGTTTTGTAAATATAATACTAAACATGAATCCCCGGTTTACTTGTATGTATCTTTATTAGCAACGTTCTCCTGACAACGTAAGAGTAACATCCTCCCTGCTCCCTCACACTCTCTGATCGCTATGGTAACGCTTAAACGTGCCGTCAAAATAAGATGCACCGCAAAACAAACATAAAGTACGTGAAAAATAAAACTCACAGTAACACTAAATCAGTGATAGCCCTGAGCTTGTTTCTCTGCAATGATACGCCTCGGGCTAATGGGAGACAATGACACCCGAAGCCTCCGTCCTTGTTGCTGCTTTTTTCTTTCAAAATACTCCAGAGTATTGGCGCATTTTGGAGTATTTTGAAGGCTTTGTTGCCTCATCGGAGAGCCGGTCGCCACATATTATGCGGTGCGTACCTGTTGCCAAAAATCCATATTTTCTGTAGGTCTCTTGGTATTGTCTGTTAAATGTGGCTTTCTTTTTCTTGGTGGTCGGAGGCTCTTCTTCTGTCTCCTCACTGGGCCTTTTCCCCTTTGCAAAGAAACTCTCCAAAGACGTCTGTTTTTAACCCATTTTGCTAGCTTGGGGGTTGAATATTAGCATTGATGCATCATGTGACCGAGACAAGCATCTTGGCAAGAGTCAAGAGTGAGTCATAGAAGATGGAACCGAGAGAATTCAGTCATTTTTCAAAATAAAACATTGTTCAGACTCAGATAATAAATAAAATGGAAATAATGAAAGTTATTTATCCCTTCTGTGCGGACTGATACTAGTCTACGGCCCGGGGGTTGGAGCCCACTGATGTAAGGGACACTGATGTAAGCTAGCGTAAGGTGTCGTGTAAGGCATAGTGTGTAGCATAAGGTGTAAGGTGTAGTGTGTAGTGTAAGGCATTGTGTGTAGTGTGTAGCATAAGGTGTAAGGTGTAAGGTGTAGTGTGTAGCATAAAGTGTAGTATGTTGTGTAGCGTAGGGGACATGGTGTCCAGTGTAAGGTGTAGCCTAAGGTGTCCTATGTGATGTGTAGTGTAAGGTACATGGTGTGTCGCGTAAGTTGTAGTGTAAAGTGTAGTATGTGGTGTGTAGTGTAAACTGCAAGGTGTAGTGTGTACAGTAAGGCATAGTGTGTAGTGTGTAGCATCAGGTGTAAGGTGCAAGGTGTAGTGTGTAGTATAGAGTGTAGTATGTTGTGTAGCGTAGGGGACATGGTGTCCAGTGTAAGGTGTAGCCTAAGGTGTACTATGTGGTGTGTAGTGTAAGGTACATGGTGTGTAGTGTGTTGTGTAGTGTGCAGTGTAAGGTGTAGTGTGTAGCAAAAAGTGTTGTATGTTGTGTAGCGTAGGGGACATGGTGTGTAGCCTAAGTTGTAGTGTAAGGTGTAGTATGTGGTGTGTAGTGTAAGGTACATGGTGTGTAGTGTGTTGTGTAGTGTGCAGTGTAAGGTGTAGTGTGTAGTGTACCAATCATGACAAACCAGAAGTATGTGGAACTTCAGTGGAACTATGTGGGGAGTGAAGTAGTCCTTTGCTACAGCTGGAGGAGGTGTGATGGAAGCAGTGGATGGTGCGTGATGGACAGGAGTCTACTCAGTGCCCGTCGCTCAGCACACAACGGACTCCACCTCCCTCAGCGGTTTGTTGGGACATGAGGCGTCCATCTTCTTGATGCTGTCTCCCTGGCATACCCCCACACAAGAGATAGAGCTTGTCACAACACTCTTACAACTCTTTTGCAGATGTTGAAGGACGCCAGGCTTCTGATGAAGCACAGTTGGCTCTGACCGACTGCACAGAATCTGTACTTGCAGTCCAGCCCGGTGTTTGCAAGAGTACCCAAAGTCCACTCAGTCCCTGTTGGTGGTCGCATGCTCCAAGTGACTCCTGGGCCTCCTGAAATCCAGCGCCATCTCCTCCCTGTGGTCGCATCGTGCAAGGGAGTCCCGACTCAGTTTCCTCCTGTTCATTCCCGATAGAGCAGATGATAACGGCAGGACTCCGAGTGGCATCTCCCGCGATGCTAATGTGCTGCTGTCAAGAACCAGAATTTGCTTTGTGGACAGAATGGCAGATCATCAAGATCTTGCCCACAAAGCCGTCACATGACCCGTATTTCAATCGTCGTTGCTAATGCGCTCGCACAACGAACCCCCTCAACTTGAACCAGTACCAAACCCCAGCAGTTGTATACCGGGAACTCCCACAGTGTGTCAGAGCTGAAGAACCTCCTGTTGCCCCCACAGGACGTGACAATGATTGTCCAGGGCCTGGAGTACTGAGAACCTTCACAGATGGTGCTCCATGCTAGTTAACGGTGAACCCTCGGAAAGCCAATCAAGGGATTTGCAAGGAGATTTCCCAGGACAGACCCCGGCGTGAAGATCGCCTGACCCTCTGGAGAATCTGGCATGTTCCGAGGCATCGGTAGCCTCTTCTATCGTGAGCTATTCCGGGTGTTTTTAGCACCTCTTGCTAATTTTTCTTTGCCTTCCAGAGCACACCCGAGGGGAGGCCCAGCGGGGGGTTGACTGAATGCCCAACGGGGTAAAGGGGGAGCTGGGGGGGGGGGGTTCAGACACCCACAGCGTCGCAAATAGGTCAATACCCAGTCTGGAAAAACAGGAGGAAGTTTATCTTCTGTCTTCGAATTGCTTTTGTGGTGGAGCCGCTTGATCGATTTCTAGCCCATTCCGTTTGCCAGCGTCTGTACGGCCCTCATATACGGGATGTGTGGATTTTTTGGGCCGGCAGTCGTATATAAATATAGATATATATTTGTATCTATATGTATATACCCGTAGTCACCCCACACAGAGACTCGGGGCGGGAGAGAGGGGTGAAATCTATTGAAGTGCCTCTGTAAAATGGACTTTGTTCAGGTAGTCACTTTGTTTTCATGCTGATAAAATTCATTTAGTGGGGGATATCGCGCTTCCTTTTCTTCTCCGCTCCCCTCTGCCGTCCTGCTCTGCCAGGTTTAGCTCCCGGCCGCGGGATTAGCCGCCGGAGAAAATGCAGGGTAAAATTAGCCCCCCGACTGTCCTCGCCGGCCGCGACCATTGATTTTCTGCCGCAGATGGAGGGAGAAACGCCGCTGCTTAATGTTCTTAATACCGACACACCGAGGGCTTCTTCTACTGCCGTGGTCTTTTTGTTTAGCTGCTCTCCTCCTTTGGCCTCCGGCGTCCGTGAGCGTATACCGATTGTCTTGTGTCCAAACAAATGCGGGAGACCCTTCTGTTGTTCCCGCAATGCTTCAGGAGCAGTGACATGTATGCACGTCTTATGTGGACTTCCAGGAGTTCTGCTGAAGTATGAAACATCACAACCAGAACTTTGTTTGTCTTGTGACATGCACTCCCTGGCGCAAGCCACACTCCCATCTTAACACACACACACACTTGTTAGAAGTTTTTGCTGCATTGCCCTCCCCCCCCCCCTCCCGTGTTCTACCCACTAAACCATGGGGGGGGTGCAGGTCGATGTGGATAATTGCTTTGAGACAAACTCGACTGTCTACCTCAGGCGTCTTTAAGCTTCAATGGAGACTCGTACGGTCCTGGCAGATGTTTGGTGTTTATGCTCAGTTTCGTGCCAGCAGCTTAATTACTCCCTCGTTAGGCGAGCGCCGGCGTACCTGCTGTACTACAGATGTTAGAAGTGCGGTGTCAACTATAGGACGGCTGTGTCGTTGAAAGTTGCACGGCTCGTTTAATCTCTTCTCGAGGCTCATTCATGCCCGAGCGTTGCGAGCCTCTCGTTGCCGTGGCTGTTAAGCTAAAGGACCACAAGGGGGCGATGTCGAGGTTCACTCGGAGTTCCGATGATTACGACCGCGGTGCCTTTGGAGGAGCTAGCGATGCATACATGTATGCTCTAAGAAAGAGGCGGCGCAGTAGATGGCGAATGTAGAAGGACAATTCGTCTGTGTGGTTATACCGCCGTTGCCATGTCGGGCATACCGTGCAGAGTCCAGAAAGCAATGTCTCCTGTTTCCTGACTAGCTTAGGGGCAAATAACGTGTCACGTTGTGGCCATTTTAAACAACCAGAGGGGGGACACAGATTGGATGGACACGACAGTATGCTGCTATTCTAGAGCCTCCCGGCGAGATGTAGAATTATGGAAGTGTTGCTATAAAGGAATAAGAAGGGGGGGGGGGAGGAGTTGTATGCTTCTCCTTTCTCCAATGAATACGATCGCGCGAATGGCCGCGCTTTCCCTTTCGTTTTAGTCGCATTGACTCGTATGTACAGTAATTGTAAACAAGACCATTGTCGGCGAAAGCCCGAAATTACGCCCATTGATTGGCGTCGCGAGCACAAATTAAACTAATATAATTAAACTTGTGCTGAATGGCCCGGCGCTGGCAGGCGGGTTGTTTATATCTCGCGCGCGCGCTAGCGCTGAAAAGGTTTTCCGGGACTGGCATATGCCGGCTTTGAGATTGGAGACTGACGCGGGAGCCGACGTCCGATGCCATTTGGATGAACAAATGCTTGATTGTCGTCGACACGCGCGGGTTTGATTCAAGAAGCGCCGCGTCGAAACGGATAATGGCGGTCAGGGAATGATTGGCCGGTGTATTAAACGTGGCGCTTTGTCAGGCGCCCGCTTTCGCTCGACGCCGACGTTAATAGAACTTTGATCATGCGAGATGAAGGGCGACACCTATTGATGTTTCAGGACGCGGCGATTAACCGGGTTTGTTTTCGCGGCGGGGAAAGACGTCGGCTCATCCAAAGTTCCTCGGCGGCGAAACCCGATGTTTATTAAACTCCGAGCGCCGACTCGTACTCTCGCTTTCCCCACTTTGGATAATCTCCGCCGTCTTTCCAACCCCGCCTGGCGCCGGCCCCCACTTCCTCCCCCACCTCCAGTCATGTCATCTCGTCCGCACCCCAACTATCCGCCCGGCTACATCGCCGAGATGCTGTAATTTCCTCGGCCCGGCTTGATGTTTATTGTGCGGCTGAAATTGAAAATGGCCTGTAATGGAGCAAGCCTCGCAGCCCCGGGACCAATTCACAATCTAAATGACTTGCTCCTTTTCAATGGCATCGACTGGAGGGTTCTTTGTGCCGCCTCGTACCTAATCAACCTCCGGCGTGACCCCCGGCTCTCGCGGGGGCCGCTGTCGGATTAATGATAAAATCATCGGTTCAAACAATTATTCGACCTGAAATGGCTGGCCATTTTATTCCGAAAATTAAAGAATCTGAAATTAATTTTCTTTTCTCCGCGCCGTGTTGTAGCCGCGCCACTTACGGCCGACCCCTGCCCTCCAAACCCTTGATTTCATATGAAAGGCTGCTTTTACTTTACCCTCTCCCTCGTTCTCTCCGCTTCCCCCTTTTACAATTTTTCCTCGCCCTTCTCTGCGTGAGCCGGTGTCAGGGTAGCAAGGCCTCGGCCATGTTCTCGTCCTCGCTTCTGTCCGACCGTCTGACATCTGCCCAAGGATGCTAATCCAAACTAGCATCTTTAGCTGCTTCCCTCGGAGTCCTGGCATGGGTAAATGCCACATGGCACACCAGGAGTAGGGGAAGCGGAAAGGTACTTTCGATGGAAGCCGGCAAGCCTCGCTGCTTTCTGAAGGCCGGCTAACATTTTTGGTCATTTTTGGCACTGCCGGGGGTCACACACCCTTCTCGCCGCAGTGCTAGCGTACCAAGTGGTACATTAGCAATGTCCGCTAAGAGGTACGCCACCTTGTTCGGAGGCCCTGTTGTTCCCCGGGCGAACGGAGACTGTCGTCTCTGAAGGGTCGTTTTCAGACCCTTGGTCTTTGCAGACCGCTACCTTGAGGTTGCCCAGGTGATGCACCTCGGTACTCCTTTCACCGTCGGCCAGACCACGGTGAAAACCAAATGTTTCGAGCCTATTGTTGGCCTGAGTGCCCACAGGTTGACAGCGACGCAACTGTTTGACTGACACCTCTACATCTTCTCTGAAAGACTCGCTTCTTGGGTCTCCACAGCCAATCACCTGCCTCCGCCTTCTTGTTCTCTTGCCCTACAACCCTCCTCTCTGGTCTTCCTCCAGACCACCTCCAACCTCAGCATCCTTCTACCCAGGTCTCCACGATCCCTCCTCTATCTATGTCCAAACCATCTCAGTGTGACTTTATCTCCAGAACATGTGCTGTCCCCGTCATGGACTCCTTGCTGATCCTCTCTGTTCTCAATCCCCAAGAGGAACCACCGCATCTTCAACTGCCCGAATCCCCAGTTTGTGTGAAAAGGGGTAGGAACATGTGCGGCGGTCATCTACGTGAGCGACCAAATTCACGGTTGACTCGCGAACCCTTCGGCGAGCTCCCGGTCCACCGCTCAGCTTCGGGTATCTGTCCGCCTCCGCTGGCCTGGTTTGCTCCCTGAGGTACTTCCTTGTGCCTTTTCCACCAGGGACGGTGGCGTATCTCTTGTTAGGGTCTCAAAGACAGATGGATTATGGATACCCCTCCCCACCAAACCCCCACCACCACCCGCTGTGCACTTGTGTCCCTCAAACAGCACTTGATTACCGGCTGGGTATTTATCAGCCCCGTCATCATTATAATCATTACAAGTCGCCCCTCCACCCACTCCTTAAGTCTGAGGCGGTGGGCACACCTAAAAGGCTCTTATTGAACTGGGGCTTGGTAGCTCTCGCCGCCACCGGCCCGGCCCGCCCACCACCACCACCACCACCACCTCCACCACCTCCACCCCCCACGTCCTCCCCGGCAGCCTACAGTGTGGTAGGTAATTACCCAGGGATTGATTTCCCTAAAAGAGACCATTTCTTCACCTCCCGCAGAATCACTAAGAGGCTTATAATAAGCCCCGCTCACCTCCACAGCTTCCTAGCCGATGTCTCGGCGAGCCGGAGCCTCTATTGACTTGTTGATGGAGATGCTGGAGCTGCGCCGAAGGCGAGAGGAGGGGACTCTCTTCCCTGCCGCAGCGAGTTGATTATCCGAGGGTCAGCGAGTTATTTTTTTTTTATCACACCTGAGGCGTTTGCGCGGCGGAGGGTTTTCTCTGAAACATCAATAGAGGCTTTTTTTTTTTTTTTTACGCGTCTCAGAACGACCCTGGACTTCGGCCCCGCTTCGGCGGAGACGCCGTTCGACGGCTTTGCGGGAGAAAAGAAGAAGTTTTTCCCTTTTCAGCTGACGCTGCGACGCCGCCTGAAGTTTTCGCCGGGTATCAGGAGGCGGTCAGGTGACTGGATGAGGCCGGGGAAACGTTTGGCTCCGTCATCGGCCTTCAAACAAAACCGCCTTCATGGCTTTGCTAATTATCATTCTGAGGACGCAGCAATTTGTAGCTTCCAATCTGCCAGTCAGCAGCGGGGCATGAAGAGGGCCGAGTGCCAACGGGAACAGAGGCTAGCATTCATCCGGTGGAAGCTGGATAGTGTGTGTGTGTGTGTGTGTGTGTGTGTGTGTGTGTGTGGCGACAAGAGATGCAGCTATCTTCTTGTAAATCTTCATCAACCATATCGGTCATTCGTCACGTGACCTTCGGCGAGGCCCGGTGTCTCCAGCCAGGACCGCGGTGACTCACTCGGTGAACTGGTTGGTTGAGCATGGCTAGCTTGGGACGGCGGGCGGAGCTTATCTCCTGCAGGTGGTTGGGCTAATTGGGTACAGTTGATATTGGGCGTGGCTACTTGGGGACGGTTGCGTGATTTGTGGGCGACAGTCGGCATGGCTAGTTGGGGACAGTGGGTGTAGCTCATCTGGTACAGTTGATGTGGCTAATTGGGTACAGTTGAGTGTGGGGGTGGCTAGTTGGGGACAGTTGACAGTGAGTTTGGCTAGTTGTGGAAATTTGGTAGGTGCTGGGGCAAATTGGATACAGATGACAGTGAGAGTGGCTAGTTGGGGACAGTGGGTGTAGCTCATCTGGTACAGTTGATGTGGCTAATTGGGTACAGTTGAATGTGGGTGTGGCTTGTTGGGGACTGTTGTCAGTGAGCTAGGCTAGTTGGGTACAGTTGTGTGATTTGTTAGGGATAGCGGGCATAGCTCATAAGGGACAGTTTGTGTGGCTAATAGGGTACCTTTGACAGTGGGAGTGGCTAGTTGGGGACAGTTGTCAGTGAGCTAGGCTAGTTGGGGACAGTTGTCAGTGAGCAAGGCTAGTTGGGGACTGTTGTCAGTGAGCTAGGCTAGTTGGGGACAGTTTTCAGTGAGCTAGGCTAGTTGGGGACTGTTGTGTGATTTGTTGGGGATAGCGGGCGTGGCTCATAAGGTACAGTTTGTGTGGCTAATTGGGTACAGTATACAGTGGGCGTGGCTAGTTGGGGACAGTTGTGTGCTTTGTTGGTGAAAGTGGATGTGGCTAGTTGGGGACTGTTGTCAGTGAGCTAGGCTAGTTGGGTACAGTTGTGTGATTTGTTAGGGATAGCGGGCATAGCTCATAAGGTACAGTTTGTGTGGCTAATAGGGTACCTTTGACAGTGGGAGTGGCTAGTTGGGGACAGTTGTCAGTG
>NC_141284.1:1127764-1152764 GCF_037954325.1 Fistularia commersonii
CTCATTCATTCAAGTTATATACATACAATATTCACTCATTCATGTACATTATATACATACATATACAATATTCACTCATTCATGTACATTATATACATACATATACAATATTCACTCATTCATTCACATTATGTATTTGCATGCAACCATTCATTCATCATATAATATGTGGAGACACACAGTCACTCATTCATTCACATCATATATAAACATACAATATTCCCTCACTCATTCACCTTATATAAAGGAACATGCAGTATTCACTCATTCATTCACATGATATGAAGACATGTGGCCATTCAATCATTCATTCACTCAATATATAGACCTAAAACATTAACTCATTCATTCACATTTTAGGGACATTCACTCATTCATTTATTCATCACTTTATATAGACATACAGCCATTCACTCATTCATTCACATATATTTACATACGTACAATATTCACTCATTCATTCACATTATATATTTACATGCAACCATTCACTCATTCATCATATAATATGTGGAGGCATACATTCACTCATTTATTCACATCATATATAAACATACAATATTCACTCATTCATCACATTATATAAAGGGACATGTGGCCATTCACTCATCCATTCACTCATTATATAGAGACTTAAAACATTAACTCATGCGTTCACATTTTTAGAGACATGCAACCATTAACTCATTCATTCATGAAATATAGAAACGTACAACATTCACTCATTCATTCATGAAATATAGAAACATATAACATTCACTCATTCATTCATGACATATAGAAACGTACAACATTCACTCATTCATTCATATGTATAAAGAGACACACATTTATTCACTCATTCATCACATGATACATATATATATTTATAAATAGAGAAAGGGTTCATCCATTCACTCATTCATTCATTCACACATCTGGACAATGTAGGGTTTCCATGAACCTCCTGCGTGTGTTTGAACTGTGCGAGGAACCCCGAGGAACCCTGAGGAACCCTGAGGAACCCCAGGCGGACACAGGAGAACACGGAGGAGGGGGCGGAGCTTAACCTCCACGCCACCCCCCCCGCCGCCATCTCCTCCCGATGTCGGCTCTGGCTCTGCTCTGTCCGTCTGGCCGCCTCCTCCCGTCTCCACGGGCCGCGTCCACGGCGACGGGAGACGCTCTGGCAGGTGCACGCCACCAAATTACCATCCACACACACACACACACACACACACACACACACAAAGCGGACCTCTCCTGTGCCGAGAAGGCTTCCATTATCATATCAAAGCGTCTCTCACAGAGACGTGGCAGCGCTTCAATTTAAGCAATTAATGCAGAGAGAGACTCTGACACACACACACACACACACACACACACACACACACACACACACTTGCTCAGAGACAAACAAAGGTGCCGCCAAGCGAGGATCCATATTCTCAAGGCCGCGGAGGTGTT
The DNA here is from genome assembly GCF_037954325.1 of Fistularia commersonii. Classification (NCBI taxonomy): domain Eukaryota; kingdom Metazoa; phylum Chordata; class Actinopteri; order Syngnathiformes; family Fistulariidae; genus Fistularia; species Fistularia commersonii. The sequence continues at coordinate 1,129,211 of NC_141284.1, forward strand.
TTTCTTTGTCGGAGGGTGGAGGTTCTGCAGGAACATGGAGGTACGAAGCTCCTCCTCTTCCTCATCTTCGTCGTCTTTGTGTTTGTCAGACTCTCGAACCGACGCGCCGAAAGAACGCCGACGCCACGCCATCGCTCACCGAGCCACCCGTTCATCCCTCTGTCCGTCGGACAAACGGACGAGACAGAAGGTTTATTTATCATCATTATAACAGTGTTATTACAGTAGTATTACAGTGTTATTACATGGTAATAACAGTGTTATTACACGGTAATATTCTAGCCTGAGTTGAGCGTCTCCACAAGCTCCGCCTCTGTGTTCGTGGCGACCACATGTCCTCTCAGGTGACCCTCCTGATCCGAGAACCCCCCCCCCCCACCGTCCTCCCAGGTCCCGGACGTTTCCCGGCGCCCGGTTTATCGGCGTCTTCTCCGGGCCGGCGAGCTAATGGTCGGCGGGAGAGGATCCTCTTGGAGCCAATCAGCCGGCTTTTAAGCCCTGAGTATCTACCAATCAGTGGGCTCATTGTGCCCTCTCCTCCCGTTAGCAGAAATTGGCCCCTGTCATTTAAGCTTTTCAACAGAATCTCTCCATCATCCCCACCTCCTCCACCTCCATAGGATTGTGGTGAAGTGCTCCCTCTCCCTCTTTTCTTTGAGGCACGACACTTTATTAGACACAGCTGTTCAACTGAATCCAGCGAGGCCTGGATTCAGTTGCCAAAACCCCCCTTCGCCTTCCACCCCCCCCCCTCTGGTGTCAGGTGGGCTGTGGAGGGGATGAATAGGCGGTGATGGGGAGCGGTTAGCTCGCGGCTCGTGCTAATTATCCCCCCCCCCCCCCCCGTTTGTTTATTTAGCAATTGACTTATTTTTTTGCGGCGCAAACGCCATCAAAAAGGAAACCTAAAACTACATTTGACAAAAAGGATGAATGAGTGAGCGAACAAATGAGTGAATTTTTTTTTTTCAATCGACGGGTGAATGAGTACAGCTAGGTTAGCATCCGACCCTCAGGGGTGAATGAGTGGATTTATTTGAGTAACGATTGATTTAATGGCTGCGTGTTTCTATATAAGGTGAATAAATAAATGAATGGTCTGGGTTTTATACAGTGGGTTAGAAAAAAAAAGGGGCTAGGAAAAAATGAAAAATCAACTTTACAATGTATATTTTTGCTTCAAAATTTGAAAACAAAAGGATTTTTCGGATGAAAAAACATCTAGTGACATTGCTAAAATTATCTTTTCTTATTTCTATAAAAGCCACAAAAACAATAGTGAAAAAAAATGGGCAAAATTAAAAAGATTGATTTAATAATGAGAATAGCAACCTTGTAAACATTATATCTCCTCTTATACATGCTAACAATCCATTTTTTAATACATTCTAGCGAAACATTTTCTTATTCTCCTTCCTTCCTACTATTATCTATTATTGTTATGTTTTGCTTGAAACTCTGGCACAACAATTTCCTTCAGGATAAATAAAGTTGTTCTTATCTTATTTTAAGGTGTAATTTCATCAGTTATTTTTATCATATTAATTCATCATGTATATTTATTACATGTAAATGTTTTTTATAATTTACCTGTTTACCTCTTTTACACCAAAACAAAGGAAAAATGTGGACTTAGTGTGACTTTTAGTCGTGGTTTTACTGGTATGTGGGGGATAACGCTCGCCAAGATGGCGGCGCCCCCACGCGCGGGAACGCAGGAAAACCCGGTTTTGTCGGCCTCCGCTCGAATCCTCCGCCGTCTCTCCATTCCCTCGCTGATTGCCAGATGATTCAGGCGTAATCTCCCCGCCTCCGTCCGATATCCGCCGGGGCGACGGCGTGACGGCGCTGACAGGCGGGAAGGCGGCGGCGGCGGCGGCGAGGGGGGGGGCGATAGCGCTGACAGCCTGCAGACGGTTATCAGCGACAGGGAGGAGGGGCGCAAATGAAAATCCCGTTTTTAATTCATCGACCATTATGTCAGATGACCTTTCGGGGCGTCGGGCCTCGCTGATAAAACCCCAAACGACAACACGAGGGCCCCCGATCCAATTTCCAGCGCCGTCCTCTTCCTCCTCCTCCTCGCCGACCCACTGCCGCTGGAAATGATAGGCTTTCAGGAGAGCCTCCATTGTGCTGCAGATGAAGAGGTTTTGTTTGGAAGAGATGGCCCTGTCATGTGTGTGTGTGTGTGTGTGTGTGTGTGTGAGGATGGCCTCGCCGCTCCGGCCAATCACGGCGGCCGATCGGAGGGGCATGTGAGTGTGTTTGGAAACACAGGACGGGCCCCGAGGGGCCGGCGGGGAGTTTAACACACACCTCAATGGCTTTCACTGGCCCGGTCACTCTGTGTGTGTGTGTGTGTGTGTGTGTGTGTGTGTGTGATCATCTCAGAGAGAGGAGGACCCGAGCTGATCCTCTGGCTCTATCAGCAGCTCCATCCGTCTGTAATTGAATTCTCTCCCTCTGCCATTGTTGTTGTCGTCCCCTCCTCTGATTGGACGGCTCGGATCTCCCGCTCTCTCACAGGTGACGCTTTTTTTTTTTTTTCGTCGCCTGCTTGAATCTTACGTATTTTTCCCGTATTTTTATTATAAATGTGTATCGGCTTCAGAGATGACTTTCTGTAAGGAAAAATGTTAAACCGGTGTGTTAATAACATGTTATAACACATTAATACATGTGTCATAACACATTATTACACTGTAATAACACATTATTATAGTGTCATAACGCAATGTGGCGCTTTAAACCGAATGCAAAAAACTGGCTTTTTATAAATATAACACAATATCTATATATGAATTCAAACATATTGATGATCCGCTGATATTGATATTATAATGTTCTTTGATCGCCGAGGATGAGGAGAGCGTGACGTTGCCATGGTGATATTTACACAGAAAGCTAATTTAGATTGACTTAAACATAGTAATAATAATAATAATGATTTTAACGTGCCGTCACAGGAAAGACGCGACTTTGTTTTTTTTTTTTTTTTTTTTTCCTATCTCCACCTCTGTGTGTGTGTGTGCGTGTGTGTGTGTGTGTGTGTGTGTCTATGCACCTCTATATAAGGTGAATAAATCAATGAATGTTCTGGGTTTTATAAAGTGAGTTTCGAAAAAAAAAAACGGGCAAGGAAAAAATGAAAAATCAACTTTACAATGTTTTTTTTTTTTTTGCTTCAAAATTTGAAAACAAAAGGATTTTTTGATGAAAAACCACCCAGCGACGTTGCTAAAATTTCTATAAAAACCACAAAAACGAAAGCGGAAAAAAAATTGGGCAAAATTAAAAAGATTTATATAATAATGTTAATAGCCACCATTGGCCTTGTAAATATTATACCTCCTCTTATACATGCTAACAATCAATTTTTTAATACATTCTAGCGGTAAATTTACCCCCAGTGACAAGTTGCCATGGTGATATTTACACAGAAAGCTAATTTACTTTGACTTAAACATAGGAATAATAATAATAATAATATTAACGTGCCGTCACAGGAAAGACACGACTTTGTTTTTTTTTTTTTTTTTTTTTTTTTTTCTATCTCCACCTGTGAAAGGCGAGAGTGTGTGTTTTATTAATCAGCAATCACTTTTTATTTGCTGGCTGCCAAATTGCACCTCCACCTCTCCAGGCGTCTCCACCAGGTGGGAGTTATTCTTGGAAACACCTGAGTCCTCCTACCTGTTCCTCCAGCCTCCTCAGCCGCCCAGGACAGAAAAGGCGGACTGTATAATTAATCACACAGCTTGGTCTAATTAGAGATGAATACGCGTTGTCCCCTCTTGTCACACACACACACACACACACACATCTAATAGCAGTTGATGCTGTATTAACGGCAAATGGTGCAATCCCCGTGAGACCCCCCGCCCCCCCCCCCCCCAGGCCCTTGCCTTGATGAATCTGATGAATGTGACAATAATTAGTGCAGACAGATGAGAGGTAAATTACCGCTGACAATGTAATGCTATCCTGTCTGATGCCCGGGGAGGGGGGCGGGTATGGCGGCGGCGGCGGCGGCGGTGGTGGCAGACAGCAAGAGGACGCCGACGGGTAGTTTGGTTCCGTTTGGATGGATTTGGTAGCGAGACAACGTTTTTCCCTGAGAGGAAATCTCATGAGGAAGTCTGGAGTGTGCGGAAATGTATGTGTGAGTGGTGCAAGACATGTATGCTCGCTGTGAGACAGCGGTGAAGTGTGATGTAGGGGTGACAGAGACGTTCAAGGTGGAGGTGGGACTCCAGGTCAGCACCTTCCTGTTTGCAGTGGGATGTGAGGTGAGACTGGAATCTCCGTGGACCATGATGTTTGCAGATGACATTGATATCTGTAGTGAGAGCAGGGAACAGGTGGAGGAACATCTCGAGAGGTGGAGGTATGCTCTGGAAAGGAGAGGAATGAAAGTTAGTCACAACAAGACAGAATATCTGTGTGTGAATGAGAGGAAGTCAGGTGGAACGGAGAGGCTACAGGGAGTGGAGATCAAGAAGGTGGAGGGTTTCAAGTACTTTGGGTCAACAGTCCAGAGCAGTGACAGAAAGGAGGTGAAGAAATGGGTTGGAATGGGTGGAGAAAAGTGTCAGGGATGAGGTAGAAGAACATCAGCCAGAAGGAAAGAAAAGATGGAGGAGATGGTGACGAGATGGTCTACAAACACTGACAATGACCCCAAGACAGGAGCTGGAGGTCGCAGAGACGAAGATGTTGAGCTTCTCTTTGGGAGCAACCAGGATGGAGAGGATCCGGAATGAGTCCATCATGGTAAATGTTTTGGAGAGAAGCTCAGAGATGGTTGGGTCATGGACAGAGGAGGGAGAGGGAGGACATTGCTAGATGGAGGTCTAGAGGAAGACCAAAGAGAAGAAGAAGAAGGAGGATCCAGAGAACAGGGTTAGATGGAGAAGATGAAGGTTCCCGAAAGGGAAAAGCCCAAAGGAGAAGGAGAAGCAGCTCATTCATGAGTTCATCAGTTAGAAAAACCTTTAGGTGGACTTTAACCGGACATGGCGGCTCGCAGCTAGCAGCTAGCAGCTAGCCGTTAGCACACACTTAGCGATGGAGATCGTTAGAAAAACCTTTAGGTGAACTGCTAGTAGCAGCTAGCAGCTAGCAGCTAGCGATCAATCATCCGGGGGTGGTTTTCCGATCACTTAGCGCCCGCTAATCCTGACCCAGGTTTCCGGGATGTGGCTCTTTGATGCCCCCTTCCCCGTAGCGATGTAGCTTAGCGATGACAGAGAAGGCTAAAACAGACGGCTAGCCTAATTACCACCTCTCGGCGAGGAGGTAGCGAGGGATGGCGAGGAAGAGGAGCCGGAGAGGTGGAGGAGGAAGGGGGAGGCGTTAGCGCCGGGGGGTGTCGGTAATTGTTTTCGTCAGAGGCAGTGGGGAGCTAGCGGGGTAATAAAGTTAATTAGCAGAACAAACAAGGGGGAAGCGAGAAAGAGAGAGAGAAGGAGGACGAGGGAGATGTTGTGAGGATGATAAAGTGCAGAGGGTTTCTGACAGCAGAGGGGAATCAATTACTCCCCCTTTCACCCTCCGGTGGACACAAACAGAGGGGCTTCCCCCTCCTTCCCCTCCTCCGCCGCCATCCTTCGCTCCACTCCTTTATTTTTCAGCTTCATCTATAAATGTTTAGGGTGTCAAAACAGTTTTTGAAAATATAGATTTGTTTTTCTGGAATATGTAGGTGAAATGTACCTCCCGGCCACTAGGGGGCGCTGTGATTAAGTCAGACTCATTTTTTTCTACTGACTTATTATTACGACTTTTAGTAATATGATGGAATTATTATGATGTTATTATTTTTTCATGACGATCATTATATCAACTATCATTATTTGACTATCATCATTATTATTATTATTACTGCTAATACTTCTTTTATTACCACACAATAATTATCATTATTACCACTATGACTACTACAATTTTCTAATTATTTTATTTTTATTCTACTTATTATTTATTCTTTCATTATTATCTCTACTATTAGTACTGCTGTGTCAACTATTAGTATTATAATATCATCGTTATTTTTTTCAGCAATTCAATAATAATCATTATTATTATGATAGTGTTGTTGTTGTTGATATTATCAATGCTGCTACTACTATTACTGTTAATATTATTTATATATCATCACAATTACAACTACTACTGATAATAATATTTCTACTATTACATGATTATCATTATGATACTATCAATACTAATACAACTATTATTATAATTATCATCATGTGATTATTATTATTATTATTCATTTTTTACTTCTACTAATATTGTTTTTATGCTATTTTAAGAATAATCACCGCTATTATTATTATGATATGATTATTATAAGTATTATTACTACTGCTGTTATCATTATTATCATTACTACTATACTACTTGATATGTTTATTATTGCTCTTCCTAGTTCTATGTGATTTTTATAATTATTAAACTTGGGATCAATAAATCAACATTGCAACCCTCGCTGTTTTAAAACGTCTGATTTCCGCTGCAACGCAATGAGCCGCTTGTTGGGTTTTCGACGTTTTTCCCGGCGACCGTCCGCTTGCGTCGGGCCCGGGACGACTCCCAATTCTCTTATTTCCAATTTTATCAATCATTCAGTTAAGTTAATTGATGACTTTTAATTGACATTTTAACAGCGGCGATAAAGGTCGTCTCCTCCTCGGGTATGATAGTTTTTGTTCGTTATGGCGGACGCTCAAGAAACCTTTTAAAGGGATCGTGAGAGCGCAAACACACACACACACACACACACACACACACACACACACTCCGTGCCACTTGAAACGTCGCCTTATTGAATCGCGCTGCAGCCAAAACCGGGATCTGACGGGCCGTCACCACGGCGACCTGGTGACAGGCCAGGTAATGGAACCAGGGCCGCTGACATCCCGTGCACGGGGAGACACTTCATTACGAGTGCCGTGCACACCCCTAGTGTGTGTGTGTGTGTGTGTGTGTGTGTGTGAGGTGGATTGAAGGCAAACACAGCTCTGGGGCGCTAGCATGATTCCTCTGTCATGTCTCATTTCCAAGTAGCTGTAATTCTGTAATTGTACAAGGCATTTTGAGTGTGTGTGTGTGTGTGTGTGTGTGTGTCTTTCAGCGTGTATCGTTTCCCACCGTGGCCTAAAACTAACCGATGCAGACGAAGGCCGATAACGAAGGTCACGCACCGGCGTCGGGGTTAGGCGGGCTAGCTTAACCCTAGCGTTGGGGGGGGGGGGTGATCAGGAAGCTGATTGGTCGAGAGAACGGCGGGCAGGAAGTGGCTACGGATGGAGGTGGAGCCTGTCTTTAAACGTCGCACCCTGCTGGGCTGCTTGGAGCTAACGCGTTAGCGTTCTGCATCCAGAGGAAATCCATTTCCACTGCAGGCATGCATCACGTGCGCACGCTTCAAGGAGCTCCGTTTATCAAAACACGCCTTAATAACTGCAAAAAATGACGCAGTCTATCAGTCTTTTTAAGATTTCCTGATGTTTTTCCACCTTTTTGTGGTGGAGTTGGTTTCCCTGCTCACTCAGCTGCAGATCCCATCAATGCATTGGTCACTACATATATATACATATATAAATATTTAGGGATATACACATATGTATATATGTGTATATAAGGTATATATATTATGTATAACAGGTATGTGTATCACAGAATGAACACTGCAGATTTACAGTATATATATATATATATAGTATATATGCTATTTGTAGAACACATCAATAATATATGTACACCAAATATAGTATTGATAACAGGGTGGTGTATCAAAGTATGAACAGTGTGTATATACTACCTATAGAAAGTATATGTGTCAAGATAATATATATATATACAGCATATATGCTACCTATAGAAAATATATATGTCTCGATAGTATATATATATATACAGCATATATGCTACCTATATAAAGTATATATGTCTAGATAGTATATATACAGTGTATATACTATCTATAGGAAGTTTATATGTGTAGATAGTATGTATAAATATATACAGTATATATAGTATTTATAACAGGGGTGTGTTACAGTATGTACAGTTTACAGGACCGTTTTAGAAAATAAGAATATTGTGATAAAGTTCTTTATCTTCTGTAATGCCATTAAAAAAAAAAAACTTTTTCATGCTATTCTAATATTTTGAGATAGACTTTTGGAGTTTTCTTAAGATGTAAGCCATAATCTGCAATATTAAAATAATAAAAGGCTTGCAAAGTTGAATCCAGAACGTATGACATTTTTGTTTTTGTAATTGCATTACAGAAGATAAAGAACTTTATCACAATATTCAAATTTTCTGAGACAGTCCCGTATATATAAAATGTCTGTATATATATATATATATACATATATATATATGTATATATATATATACATATATATACATATATATACACACTGATAGATAGATAGATAGTATATATATATATACTGATAGATAGATAGTATATATCTGTACATGTAAAGGATGTATATCACAGTATGAACACTGCATATGTGCAGCATGTACACTATACTATATATGCAGTATGTATAGTATCTATAATGGGTGTGTGTATTACAGTATGTCTAATATTTGTATAAAGTGAACTTACTGTATATACCATACATATAGTATCTATACCAGGGTTGTGTGTGGCAGCATATGCACAGCATATATGCAGTGTATATATACTGCTCAAAAAAATAAAGGGAACACTTGAACAACACAATGTAACTCCAAGTCAATCCCACTTGTGTGAAATCATAGTGTCCACTCAGGAAGCGACACAGATTCATTTGGACTTGTTTTAAGGACATTACATCAAAGTTGGATCAGCCTGGAGTTTGTTTTTACACTTTAATTTGGAGTGTGATTCCTAATCCAGACCTCCATGGGTTGATACAATTGATTTCCATTGATCATTTTTGTGTGATTTTGTTGTCAGCACATTCAACTGTGTAAAGAGCAAAGCATTTCATAAGAATATTTCATTCATTTAGATCTAGGATGTGTTTTTTAAGTGTTCCCTTTATGTTTTTTGAGCAGTGTATATATATACATGCGCTGTGTTGTATAAATAGTATCTGTAAAGGGTTTCCATCAGATCCCTGTTGTTCGTCAGAGCCGATCTGATTGGCCGCCGCTCCTCCAGGCTGCTCTTTGAACGACCGTTCCTTATCTCGGTGTGTGTTTGTGTGTGTGTGTGTGTGTGTGGGATGGACGGAGGTGTAGAAGGCCTCCCTCCTTTGAGCGCGGCGGTGTCACATTTACGGGCGGCATGTTTGCTTTGGGTTGCCAGGTTGTCTGGTCTGGGTGCGCTTGATTCGGTTGTCAGCCGCCGCCTCTGGACTGATGCGCCGTTAGCGACCATCACCTGGGACATGTGATAGCTTATCAAAGTCTGAGCAGCCCCTCTACACACACACACACACACACACACACACACACACACCTTTCACCCACTGCTAGAAGAGTGTTTGGTGCGGGGGCTCCCAGGAGAATGCATGTGTGTGTGTGTGAGTGTGTGTGTGTTACAAGCCGTCAAGGGATCCCCAGCTGGAAGGACATTTTGACGTCCCGCTTGGCATTATGGGATACGGCTGTCACCTGACAATGCTGCCGCCATGGAGATAACCTTCAGGGTGACAGCCGAGACAAAGACACACACACACAGATTCTACAGGTAAACACACACACACACACATGGAGGAGACTCACGTACATGCATGAGTGCCCAAACACACCGACACACACACAGATGCTGAGGTAAACACGGTGGATTGATCATAATTAGCCCTAATCAATATGCCGATTGATCATTTCGGGGAAAAGCGTGGACAGTCTTTGCTCCTCGATTTCTTTTTATTCCCTCCTTCCGGCCTCGTTAAGATAATCATAATTAATAATCAAGTAATAACACGATTATTACACTTTAGCCGATTGGCTAATCTGGGTTTAATCTGGCATGTGAGCGTTAATCTGATCAGTGGAGGTGGCTGGAATATCAAATTATAGTCTCAGCAACACACACACACACACACACACACAAACAAGTGTATATACAGTGTAGCAGCTAGGTGGCTAGCAGCAGGCCTTCTGGAAGATGAACATTGAGGTGACATCCATCATCTCATCTTTTTCTCCAGCTCCGTGTGTGTGTGTGTGTGTGTGTGTGTGTGTGTGTGTGTGTGTGTGTGTGTGTGAGTCAGCGGTTAGTGCACCCACGTAATTCATTAAGTGTTTCCTGTGCTTACGGAGCTCAGGCGCCGTTAGCCATGGAGTTAGCTTTGGGGGTGTTAGCTTGGGTGTTAGCCGGGCGGGGGGGTCTTCTGCACCTGCTGTCAACGCCGCCGGCCGTCCAGACGCGGCGGCTTTGGCTCGGAGACGAGGATTACGGCTGGTAATGTGCGCTAAGAGCATTAACTCGGGCCTTGCCGGGTAATAGATGGTTAGAAAGTGGCGGCCGATCGGCTCCGCGCTAATTGAAACGCCCAATCAACAGTTTTCTTCCGACACGCTCTGTGGAAGCCGGCGGCGCCGCGCACTTCCTGTCGGTGACGTCATGCCGGAGGAAAGTGGACTTTACGGGATAATCCCCAAATCCCCCGAGAGACGTCAGCTGAGATTTTGATGACCGTTGTTTTTTCTCTTCGCCCTTGTTTCCCCATTCACTAGCATCGTGGGGAGGGTTAGCTTAGCACCCCTCCCGAGGGGACGGGGGACATCTGGTTCAGATCTGGATCCCGGCGCCGGACGTCCATCAGTGTCGTCTTTTGCCCCGATTTTGATGTTTGTTTATGCACCTGTAATAACTGTGTAATAACAGCTACTTCCTCTCGGTGACATCATGGTGTTATGTCTCTGTATGAGGCCCTGTGATTGGTCCGCGGTGAACCCCACCTGTCGGCCAATGCCAGCTGAGATAGGCTGCGGCAACCCTACAACCCCGAATGCGTGAATGAATGAATGAAGGCCTTCATGAAGGCCTTTCACCCCCATATTTGTGTTTTTTTTACTGGAAAAAAAAAATACAAAACACCATATTGCTGTGTCTGAATGGACACACACACACACACACACACAGGTGGAGTACACGGGTGAAGAAACGGGGGGGATTCGGGTCCGAGGGGGTGACGGGTCAAACGTGGTACCCTGGCAACAGTTACCATGGAAACGTGAGATAGGCAGCGGTCCTTACGCCAAGGGTTTGCACCCGCAGCGCGAGCTTCGACGACTCCACGAATGCGGTTCTGCGGATCTCGACCAGACGGGGGGCGGAGCTTCCGCCTTTCCCGCCGAACGGCTAATCACCCCAACTGTGACCTATTTCCACAGAGGATCGGCGCCGAGCACTAATTTAGCCTCGCCGGCTAACAGCGCGGGGTGAGTCATTATCCGAGCGCCAGGATGTCAGATTCAGAGACTAACAACGGGAACGCACAATTAGGAGGACAGATTGGAGGCCTGAGAGGAGGGAGGATGGAGGGATGGAGGGAGGGGAAGAACCCCAGACCTGCCTGGTGAGCTAAAACATCCAGGAAGTTCATGTAGACCCTGAATTGTCCTTCCCAGATCCTCACCTGGGAAGGAAACGGCTTGCAAAGGTGTTTCAACCAGAGGTCGGACGGCATTTGTTAGTCTAGTGTGTGTGTGTGTGTGTGTGTGTGTGTGTGTGTGTGTGTGTGTTGCTTTACATTTCATCTGAATTCATTGAAACCAACCAGTGTTAGCTTGTTAGCTAATATTGTTATTATTATTGTTCATGCTGCCAGAGGAAAGAAAACAACAACATCCTTGTTTCTGTTTCAAATGAACAGAATTCTAATCCTCCAGTCATGCGAACGTAACCATGACGATTGAACTCCATCCCTGATACGTTGCCATGACGACGGGTCAAACTGTTAGCACGGCAAACATAGGCTATATAACTGTGTATTTACATGAACAGTCCTTGTGCATAAAGTCACATTGTTTTATATCACAGTCCACTACTGGTTCGAAACATTGAAATAAAATATAAACTTATAAACAAGAAATGTGCGTCTTTCTCTGTGCACGTGCCAAAATAATACGAAATAAAGTTGCTGTAAAATGTGCTTACTTAAATATGCAGCATTGAATGTGCTTGTGCTAACTTCCAAACATTTTCTTTTAAGACAACAGAGTTCAGAACTAAAGAAGATTCACAAAACAAAAAATACAAAGTGCTTATTTCACCGTGAGTGTATTTAAATTCTGGCTATTAAAAACCACTGTTTGCGCTCAGTGCTTCTCAAAGGTCACTACCGGATGACTTATATAGCGTCCGCTCGGTAAAACTCTTTCATAAGTTGCTTTTCGTAATTCTAAACTAATGAAAACAGCATCAAATTCACACGAAATTCACCAAAATAATGCTTGACTGAATACAAATAAAATCAGTTGTTAAAAAGTGATTTACCAACCTGTTTTTAAGCAGGTGCAAGAGCTTTAGCGCTCCTTTACTGCTCCCAGTGCAACAAGAGGGAGTACAAGTCCTGCCCCCCACTTTTACAGAAAAAAACACTAGAATTGAAATAAATCACCAAATAATAACAAATAAAATCCCAAATAAAAGTGGTCACCCTATTTCGGGGTCTCCTCTGAAGCCTCCTCACATGATGGGAATCCAACCGCCAACCCCGTCCACACGTTCACGCCGCCTGGTGTTTCCCCTCACACACTCGTCCGGGGGGGGAGTTTTGAGCGCCAAAAAAAAAAAACCACCGACCCAAGGTCGCATTTAGGCGTGTGTGTGTGTGTGTGTGTGTGTGTGTGTGTGGCGCTCTTTTGTGCCTTGCCTTCTAAAAAGAAGCTGTCAAGCTGCGGTGTTTAAGGGCTCGCAGGAGGGACCGCCGCCATACTTTGTTTTGTTTTGTTTGCCTGTTGCGGCGCCGGGGCTGAATGGGCGGCGAGGAGGAGGAAGAGGAAAAAGAGGAGGATGAAGAGGAGGAGGAGAAGAAGAAGAAGAGGGGGTAACATGTAATTTACTGTTTGCCCCACTCTACTGTACGCCGCTTTAGATATGCTAATGCGGCTCTTTGTGGCGCAGCGGAGATAGCCATCAATCAGCTGTCAATTGGAAGAGGGGGAATAAAAAGAGAGAGAGAGGAAGGGAGAGGAAGAGGGGGGTTGTCCCCCTCCCTCCTCTCCTCCTTTTCTTCTCCTCTGCTACCTAGTGGACTTGGGGGGCCCCGGGGAAAGCCTGGCGCCGGATCCGGATCCGGATCTCCAGGTGGCTCCGTGAACGCCGGCGGCCGCTAGCTTCCTCGTTTTAACGTGAAGCCCCGCCTCCTTGCGGGGGTCACTTCCTGTCCTGTCGGTAAACGGCACGGCGTCAGAAATGCGTTTTAACCGCGAGGTGACGCTTTGGACGCTCGTTTGCTAGTAGCTAGCTAGCGCTACGATGAGCTAACGGGGGCGCCCATTAGTGCCAGTTCATTTAGCTCGTTAGCCGAAGCCCCCGGAGGCTGATGACATTCATTACGTGTCATTAGCGCGCAATTAAGACGTCTGCCCCCCCGACACACACACACACACACACACACACCCTCCCACCCCCCGATGTTACACAACACTTTTAATCGTGTTTTATGAAACGGCGGCGGCGTATGAATCGCGCGGCGTGAACCGGCCGAGGCCTCGCGGCGTGGAAACATCACCTTCTGTCACCAACAGATGCTTTCTCACACACGTCCGGTGTCACCACACACACACACACACACTATTCTCCTTCTTCCTTGCTATCACTCCACACACACACACACACACACACACACACACACAAAAAGCAAGTAGTATTGATTTTACCGTCTCCAGGCTGCTGTTCTGTTGTGCGTCTGTGTGTGTGTGTGTGTGTGTGTGTGTGTGTGTGTGTGTGTGTGTGTACAAAAGGGATTAAGGCCCCCGCTCAGCTGAGATAGCATCAGCCATCAGCCCTGCGAGTCCGCTTCGGGCTTTCCCGGCTGCCACATTGTCTATTCTGCTCCGCTATGTGAAAAATGTTGAATATCAACAATGGCTTTCAGTGGCGTATTGTTGAGTTTTTGTATGAACTAATCTTGCCTCAGTGAAAGAGACCTAGGGCTTGGACAAAACGTCTAGAGCCACGGCATTCCTCGCCGGCTCTCCCCTTGAACGCTGAGCAGAAAGGCCGGGGCTGAGGGAAGGGAGAAGGCGGCGGCGGCGGCGGCGGCGGCGGCGGCGAGGGGAGCGCCGGCCGCGGCCGTGGGGCGAAGGCGCTCCCGGAGTCGTCCGCAGGGGAAGGGAGGAGGGGGGGTTTGGCGTGGGGAAGGCCGGAGACGGCGTGCGGAGGGGGGGGGGGGGGGGCGTGGGTGGCGGCGGATCCGGATCTTCGGCTCAGGTGTGGGAAGATGGCGGCGGGAAAGATGTCGGAGGCCGCGGGAGGAAATGAAACGAAACCCGAGGAACCCGAGTCCAGGGATCCGGTTTCCTCTATTTTTTTTTTTTAAATTTTTTCGCCCCCCCTCCCGCCTCCTCCCCCCCGTTCCCGGGATGTAACGCCGGCCCGGGGACGACGTCCAATCAGAGCGCAGGCTCTGTCATCATGGCAACCGTGACATCACTGCCTGCAAGGTAAGGCGCTCGCCGAGAGGAGACGGGCTCGGACCCGGCTGGAGGTACGGAGGAGGAAGGGTCCGGCTGTGTTTGGGGTCGGGGTGCACACACACACACACACACACACACACACACACACACACACACACACACACACACGCTCCGTGCCCCTGACCTCCTCCAGTGACGGGTGTTGGAGTTCCATCTCGCTTTTTGCCGTCTGTTTGGGTTTTTCTGCACCGCCTTCTCGCCGTGACCCCCCCCGACCCCCCGTGGTCCTTCCTCATGTGACGATGAGGAGGAGGAGGAGGAGGAGGAGGTCCACCTCCAGGCAGGACCTCCTCCTCAGATGCTCCTCAGAGAACTTCCAAGGCCACCTCCCTTTTTTTGTCCAGTGTCACAGTTGCTTTTAGTTATTTTCTTATTTCCTTCCTTCTGTTTGATGTAGCCCGTGTGTGTGTGTGTGTGTGTGTGTGAGTGACAGTGCGGCGTCCGTCAGGGTCATCTGCGTGTGTCTGTGTGTGTGTGTGTGTGTGTGGGTGGGTGTGTGTGCTCACGCTGGCGGCAATTTGAGGTCAGTGCCACGGAAACCTGAAATTGAGTGATGGTTGGCTTAACCCTTCACCCCCTAGACACACACACATGCACACACACTCACTCACACACACACACGTGCGCGCACGGAGGGGCATGTGCACATGAGTGCGGTCTAATCGGCGGCCCCCGGTGATTTGTCCTCTCAGCTTGAAGCCTTGTCATTCCTCACCACTCATCTCACAATTACAGCCCCTGAACTGAACAAGAAAATCTGCTGCAATCTAGCAATTAGTCCTGAGGCCACTGGCTGTGTGTGTGTGTGTGTGTGTGTGTGTGTGTGTGTGTGTGTGTGTGTGTGTGTGTAAGCCCTCTACAAAGCTCCTATTCCTACGAGGACCGGATTGGGGAAGATTTATGACATTTTAAATCTTGACGTTTTTACTTCCTGGTTCGATTCGCTGCTAATTGGGTTGCGTCTGTTAACTAGTGAGTTATTGTGTGTGTGTGTGTGTGTGTGTGTGTGTGTGTGTGTGTGTGTGTGTGTGTGTGTTGAACTCCACATATTTTTTTATGGACCCGGTTTTGTTCAAGCTGTGGGTATTTGCGGTGGGTCACTTTTTCGGTTGCCAAGGAAACGGATAAGGATCATGCGGATGCGTTAGCCGTTAGCCCGGCTAGCACATTTTTATCTGAAATGTATTTATTGTTTCACAAAAGATTAGCCTCCAATGATCTTTCCCTTTTTTTACACACATACACAACTCTGAGGGAAAGTAATAGATTACTTCTCCCCTCTTCCTGAGTATCCTTCACTGCCCATTCTCTTGCATTATGAGTTAGCATATTAGCCTAGCGACCACTACCTGGCTAGCACACTTTCATCTATAATTTAACTGGTGTTTGAAGTGAGATTAGCCTCCAATGGTTTTCCTTTTTTTACTTGAGTACACTACTCCGTGTGAAAGTAATAGATTACTTTACCCCCTCCCCCTTCTGAGTGTCATTCACTGCTCTTCATCTTGCATGCTAGGTTAGCAATTTAGCCTAGCACCTGCTATCCCCTCATCTAAATTCTAAGTTTGAAGTAAGATTAGCCTCCGACGTTTTTCCGTTTTACTCAAGTACGCCGCGTCTCCTCGACGTACCAGCAACGATGACAGTAATAGATTACCTTGCTCCCCACTCACTCAAGTGTCCTCCACAGCCCTTCATCTAGTATTAAGTGTTAGCATGTTAGCCTAGCACCTGCTAACCCCTCATCTAAATTCTAAGCAGCGTTTGAAGTAAGATTAACCTCTGATGTTTTTCCCTGTTTTACTTGAGTACGCCGCTTGTACTCGATGCTCTGGTTACAATGAAAGTAATAGATTACTTTGCCCTCCACTCACTCAAGTGTCCTCCACAGCCCCTCATCTTGCATTGAGCGTTCGCATGTTAGCCTAGCACCTTAGCATGCTTTCATCTAAAGTCAAAGTAGCCCTTGAAGTAAGATTAGTTTCCAATGTTTTTCCATTTTACTCGAGTTCGCCGCTTGTACTCGACGTACCGGTGACGATAAAAGTAATAGATTACTTTGCCCTCCACGCACTCAAGTGTCCTCCACAGCCCTTCATCTAGTATTAAGTGTTAGCATGTTAGCCTAGCACCTGCTATCCCCTCATCTAAATTCTAAGGAGCGCTTGAAGTAAGATTAGCTTCCGATGTTTTTCCATTTTACTCGAATTCGCCGCTTGTACTCGATGTACAGGTGACGATAAAAGTAATAGATTACTTTGCCTCCCACTCACTCAAGTGTCCTCCACAGCCCTTCATCTAGTATTAAGTGTTGGCATGTTAGCCTAGCACCTGCTATCCCCTCATCTAAATTCTAAATAGCGCTTGAAGTAAGATTAGCTTCCGATGTTTTTCCATTTTACTCGAATTCGCCGCTTGTACTCGACGTACAGGTGACGATAAAAGTAATAGATTACTTTGCCTCCCACTCACTCAAGTGTCCTCCACAGCCCCTCATCTTGCATTGAGCGTTAGCATGTTAACCTAGCACCTTAGCATGCTTTCATCTAAAGTCAAAGTAGCCCTTGAAGTAAGATTAGCTTCCGATGTTTTTCCATTTTACTCGAATTCGCCGCTTGTACTCCACGTACCGGTGACGCTAAAAGTAATAGATTACTCCCCCCCCCCTCGGTGCCCTTCACCCGGCGTCGCCTCCGTGTTGGTCGGAAGTTTTAAAGCGAAGAAGAAGGGGGGATGGCCCGGTGGAGGTGAAGAAGGAGGTGTGGGGGGTGTTTGGTGTCCAGAGGGAAGGCAGGCCTGACTGGGCAGCAACAGAAACGCTTAGTGCCGCCTGGCTTCCTCCTAAAGACCCCCCTCCCTCCATCCCTTCCTCCACCCCTCCACCGCCATTCTGCCTTTCACTTTCCCCTCTCCTCCTTTTGTCTCTTCCCTTCTTCACCCCCCTCGCTCTCCTTTTTCTCGCTCCATTTTCGCTCACTTCCTTAGGTTTTTTTTTTTTTTTTTTTTTTTCTTTCCGCCCTCCTCCTCCTCCTCCTCCACCCTTCTCGTCTGAGCCATTACAGACACTCAGCGGCGGGCGGAGGAGGAGGAGGGTGGAGGCTGGCGGCGGCGGGATGGGGAGATTGGCGGCGGCGGGACACAAAAGCCCCGGGATGCGGCGGCCCGGCGAGAGTGGACGCTTTGAAAAGAAGACGGGCGGCGTCTTAATGCGAAAGCAGGACGGACGGACGGACGGATGGACGGACGGACGGATGGAGGCGACTCAGACCTTTATCTCCACCCTTTAGCTCACACCGTTATGGCCGAAAAAGCACATCATCCCTACGTCCGTCCGTCCGTCCGTGTGTGTGTGTGTGTGTGTGTGTGTGTGTGTGTAGACACATTAAGATGGATGGAGGTGCAGGTGGAGGAGGAGGAGGGCTGCCTCGCTGAGGGCCACACTTTTAAGAGGATGGACAAAACTTTGGTGGAGAAGAGGAGGGTTGGTGTGTGTGTGTGTGTGTGTGTGTGTGTGTGTGTGTGTGTGTGTGTGAGACACTGTCCTTTGACCTGTGTTTCCTGAGAGGTTCCAGATTAGCAACAACGCTATCGTTAAAAACAAACACGCAAACGTGGATGCCGAGGGGGGGATTGTTAATGCATCATTTTAGTGTGTGTGGATGATGGATGGATGGATGGATGATGGATGGATGATGGATGGATGATGGATGATAGTTGATGGATGGATGGATGGATGGATGGATGGATGGATGGATGGATGGATGGATGATAGTCGATGGATGGATGGACGGAGGGATGGACGGATGGATGATGGACGGATGATAGTTGATGGATGGATGGATGGATGGATGATAGTTGATGGATGGATGGATGGAAGGATGATAGTTGATGGATGGATGGACAGAAGGACAAATGGATGGATGGATGATGGATGGATGATAGTTGATGGATGGATGGATGGATGGATGGATGGATGATAGTTGATGGATGGATGGATGGATGATAGTTGATGGATGGATGGACGGATGGATGATGGATGGATGATAGTTGATGGATGGATGGATGGATGGATGGATGGATGGATGGATGGATGATAGTTGATGGATGGATGGATGGATGGATGGATGGATGGATGATAGTTGATGGATGGATGGATGGATGGATGGATGGATGATAGTTGATGGATGGATGGATGGATGGATGGATGGATGGATGGATGGATGGATGGATGGATGGATGATAGTTGATGGATGGATGATAGTTGATGGATGGAAGCAGGACGAAGTCCAGAACTCCACATCTCAGCCTCCTCCTTCTCCTCCTCTTCTTCTTTCTTCTCCTCTTCTTCTTTCTTCTCCTCCTCTTCTTCTTTCTTCTCCTCCTCTTCTTCTTTCTTCTCCTCCTCTTCTTCTTTCTTCTCCTCCTCTTCCTCGCTCTGATTCGACTTCTTCTGCCAGGATCTCTGAGTACAAACTTCAGATTGAGGTCTGAGAAGAAAAGACCACCTTTCCTTCTTCTTCTCCTTGCAGTTTCACGGTGACTCTGAAGACCTTCTTCACCCTCTGTGAAGCAGGAGACGGTCTGCAGATGTTGCCTTCAGGTGTCAGATCTTGGTCCACCTCAGCCGTCCCTGAGGAGAACAACAATCTCCGTTCTTCTGGATTTCAACTCGTCTGCCGATTCAGGCCGAGTTAGAAGAACGGAGATCGTTCCACCACCTGCCTCCAAACGAGAAGCCACGGTTGCTCTTCACCTCTATCTTCTTTACCCGTTCCAACCTGCTTCCACACCTTCCTCCGCATCTTCTCCCCCCTCTCCATCGCTGTGGACCATCTCACACCTTCTCCATCTCCACCCCCTGAGGCCTCAGGGTTCCTCTTGGGTTCCTCCCATCCATGCACGACCTCCACCTCTCCAGATGTTCCTCCAAACATCTCGAGACTCCCTGGTAGTTGCTGTCCGTCTCCGCGGCGAACGAGCTGTAACTTCATCCAACCGCTCAACTACTGGCTAAAAGTAGGGCTAACGTGCTAACCCCGCCGCGGCGCATTAGCATTAGCACGTTAGCAGGGGGACGGATGCAGCGGCGGACAAAGGGATGAGAGAGGACGGTTTCCACCGCGCAACAATAGGTTTACGCGGCTTAAAGCGATCTGCGGCGTACCTACGGCGCCCGCCAGACGGGTGCGCACGTATGTGCGCGCGTGATCGACCTGAGCGTTAGCCAACACACACACACACACACACACACACACACACACACACACACACACGCAAACACAAAAACACACAGCAAGACTAGCCAAATCCGGCTAGCCCTCTGCTAAGTCCAGCCAAGTCCATCATCTCCTGCAGCCACACACACACACAAACACACACAGGAGCATACACACTCGACATCCAGGCCAACTCCCCCGTTTAACACCCACACACACACACACACACACACAGACACACAGAAACACACACATGCAAAGTGCGACCACACAGCTTAGCCCCCCCAGCAGGACATGGACCATAGCTGTGTGTTTGTGTGTGTGTGTGTGTGTGTGTGTGTGTGTGTGTGTTCATGGCGGTCAGTACTGAGGCCTTCTTCTGCGGTTGGGGAGGAGATGGAGGGATGGAGAGGAAGAGGAAGAGAGGGAGAGAAAGAGGATTAGAGTGATACGGAGACAAAGAACAACAATAGTTTGTCACATTTTGCGGGAGAGGATTTGTCGGAAAGCTGATTTGGAGTCTGCCACCAACGATCGGAAATACCGGATTTATTACTAAATCACTTTTTTTTTGCAGCTCTGCCTAAGTGTGTGGGTGTGTGTGATACTTTATGAACATGTCGGCAAACACACACACACATACACAAATAAGTGCGACAGCTAACGTTGTGTTGTTGTCATTCATTCACACACCAAAAATATGCTCCAAAAAGAAAAGGTGATTTATTTGACGTCTCAAAATTGCTCTTCCTCAGGTGGTTATCGGAAATATTCGTTAACAAATATTTGCTCTGTTGCTCCGATTCCCCGCGTAGATGTTTTTTGTTTTTTAATTAGATTAGATTCAGCTTTATTGTCATTCACATTTAAGTATACAGAGCGCGGAAATACAGGTCGCCTCTGATCAGAAGTGCAAAATTAAAGGTGCAAGCGCACAGAATGTGCGGTGTTTATAAAATATATGCGATATTAAAGAATAATCTTTTTTTTTTTGTTCAAAAGTATCGGATCTTGAAAGATAGTGATGTTCTAATGTTATAAAATCAAAATGTTAAAAGGACATCATATATCCAGGGAATCGATCACATGATCAATCTCTGCCACCGTGACATATTTATCAACACATATTATTGCTCAAAACATCACGCATGCGAGAATAATTGTTTTGTGTCATCTTTTCTTTTTGCAGAATATATCTTTTTTTTTTTTTTTTGCCAAACTCTCCAAAGTCAAATTCCTTTTTAATCCGGCGCGATCTCGAACCGGGCGGCGGATGTGCGTGTCTTTTCTTTTCTAACTCCCCGATTCATTCATTCATTCATTGAATATACCGCCTTTCGATTGGTCGACGCTACTTCCTGCTCCTTCCTTAGCGCGCGATGCAGACCGTTAGCTTCCCTGCTAGCGTTCCGCATGGAAGCGTGGGTGCAGTACCGCCTTCCGCCTGCGGGGGGCGCTCTGCAATCCCCTCAGCGGTGCGGCTGGACGCCACTTGTCCTCCGAAGCACCGTTGACCTTCTACTCGGGCCTCGGGGAGCGGGAGGAGGTCGAAGCGCCTCCGTTTGGACGGATGATTTAATGTGTGGGAGTCGGCGTCGCCCCGAGGGAATGCGGCGACCCCGGCTGCTAATTGACACCGGGTCACCCGCCGCCCCTCCTTCTTCTTCTCCTTCTTCTTCTTCTTCTTCTTCTTCCACTTCTTCTGGCCCGTGGCCCGGGCGCTCCGGCCGGCGCCGGCGGACAAAGGCCGCCGCTGTCCCGCCGCAATGATGGACGACCTCCGGGGCTGCCGGCGTTTTCCGCCGGGTTCCCAGGAGTCGTCCCGTTCCCACTCCGTGAAGGAAAACTCTGTTACGGCGAGGGATTAGCCGGGTTTTTTTACAAGCGTCGGGTTGATTGACAGCTGGTCAATTATTGCACGCTGTCGGAGTGTGTGTGTGTGTGTGTGTGTGTGTGGACGGTCGGCATGGGAAAGTGTGTTTTTCATGCTTTTAGCAGGGAACGCAAAACGCCGCCGCCGTTTCATATGGAAATGTGTGATTCCCAGGGGGGATGTTATTATTATTACCGTCACTTTTATGTGCTTCAAATATTACTTGCTGACGCTAATGACACACTTCAGAGTGTGTGTGTGTGTGTGTGTGTGTGTGTGTGTGCCTAGTCTGAACGTGACTCCAGTTGTAACCGCGACCGTCGTGAAGCGAAGGCCACAGGCTCCGCCCCTCAGAAAAAAAAACGTGTAGCGTGAAAAAACTATGGAAACAGCCTTTGTGGTCGTCATGGCAACATCCCCGATGTTATGATTAGAATCATATATGTTCACCTCCGGATTTTGAATTCTTTCTTTTGGAAGTTGTAATAACATGTAAAACTTGTAATAACTAGTAAGTCAGCGGTAATAACACAACTTACTTGTGGTAACTCATACTTCAGGTTTAACAACATGTATCAACTCGGTTGTGATAACCTGTTATAACTCAGTTGTAATAAGTTATAACTCAGGTGTAATAACTAGTTGTTATAACACATAGCTGTAATAAGTCCCTTATAATATCCAGTATTAACTCACTAGCACTAACTCAGCTGTTAAACAGCTTTACTCAAGTTGCAATAAAACATAACTCAGTTGTAATGACACGTAACACACCACATAATAAATCGGTCATAACAACGCATGATAACTCGGCCCAAATAACTCAGTAACTTTTTTACAAGTTGTAATAAAACATAACTCAGTTGTAATAACATGTTAACTCAGTTATGTTAGCACACTTTCAATGAGTTACAAAGAATTCTAACATCGAAGGGATTCTAAAAGTCCTAGCAAGCGTTGATCATTAACTCAGTTGTAATGACACAGTTGTAATAACGTAGTAATAAGTCAGTTGTAATAGCATGTTAAATGAGTTACAAAGTTTTCTGACATCAAAGAGATTCAAAAATCCGAGCAAGCATTGATCATAGACTTAGTTGTAATAGCATGTAATAGTATGTAATAACGTTGTAATAACTCAGTTGTAATAAAATGTTAAATGAGTTACAATGAATCCTGACTTCAAAGGGATTCAAAAGTCCGAGCAAGCATTGATCATTAACTTAGATGTTATAACACAATTGTAATAGCATGTAATAGCATTGTAATAACACTGTTGTAATAACATGTTAAATGAGTTACAAAGTTTTCTGACGTCAAAGGGATTCAAAAATCCGAGCAAGCATTGATCATTAACTCAGTTGTAATAACACAGCGGTAATAGCATGTAATAACATTGTAATAACACAGTTGTAATAGCATATAATAGTATGTAAGAACGTTGTGATAACTCAGTTGTAATAACATGTTAAATGATTTACAATGACTCCTGACTTCAAAGGGATTCAAAAATCCGAGCAAGCATTGATCATTAACTTAGATGTAATAACACAGTTGTAATAGCATGTAATTGCATGTAATAACGTTGTAATAACGCAGTTGTAATAACGCAGTTGTAATAGCATGTTATAACGCTGTAATAACACATATCCTGCCTCTGACCTCCGGTTAAGGTCGCGGCGGTTAAGAAGCTCCGCCCACGTCTTGATTTCCATTCACCGAGAGAACCCCCCCACCCCCACCCCCACCCCCTCCCCAAAAACAAAAATGGCGGATTCACAGATGGAAGGCG
>NC_141284.1:1157764-1162764 GCF_037954325.1 Fistularia commersonii
GATGATGCGGCCGAACGGCGGATGGACTCCGGGATCATTTGATATTGATTTGGACCAGCCGTCAATACCGGAGTGTGTGTGTGTGTGTGTGTGTGTGTGGATATGTGTCACGGGGCCGACACAATACCCAGGCTTTTGTCCCCGTCCACGCATTAGCGGCACGCCGGCACGCCGCTTTTTATTTACATTAGCGGAGACGCTTTGGGGTTTGGTTCCAGAGGCCGCCATCGGGGTCTTGGGGGTCCAAGGGGGTCCAGGGGGGCCCCGGAGGTCTTTTGGTGTTCCGGTCTCTGGTGAGGAGGGGGAGCTGATCCCTCCTGAGATCCAAATTGAATTTGTTCCAGAAATGTCTTCGTATTGTAGCGAGTCACGCTTGTTTCTGTGTGATTTTGGGGTTCATGCGGTTTTTGTGGGTGTGGTTTAGGGGTGCAAGGAATTCTGGGGGGTTTTAAATGGACGTTTTACCGCCAGCAAAGTGTTTTTTCCTGATTTTTTTTTTTTTTTTTTTTTTTAAATGGACGTTTTACCGCCAGCAAAGTTTTTTTTTTTTTTTTTTTTTTCCCTGACTAAAACGCTACAGTATGCTGATTTTTTTATTTATTCATTTTTTTAAATCAACGTAAATTCCGGCATATGAGACGCAACCTTTTTGAGAAGTTTTCTTACAATTAATTTATGGATTTTATCGGATCATTTTGTCGTGTTTGGGGAAAACCTACTTGCTTTTATGATAATTTTTCACATTAAAACTTTTGTGCATTTTGCAGGGAAACTGCATGGCGACAAAGACGTGCAGAAACGTGTTAGTTTAAGTTGAAGTGGCTTTAGATGTTACTGTCATTTATTTAATTTAATTTATTTAATCTATTTAAACGTTCTCTAAAAATATCTTCCCCGTAACATCTTGTGTCATTCATGTCACCTGCGGCTTATAGACAAGTGTGGCTTATTTATTAACAATTTATTTTTAATTTTAAAAGAAAAAAAACCCCGAACTCACAAAATAAGGATTTAAATATAGAAAAACCCTGAAATGGGAGGATCATCATTGAGAAGAAAAATCATGGTTATTACGTGTGCTATAAATACATATGTATATACGATATTTTTACATACCATTAACTATATTTTTGCTTATTTTTTCTGATCCCTACTGTTTTTTTATCTTATTTCTATTATTTGCTATTTCTATTATTCCCCACTTGACTGTAGCGTGACCTTCTTTCAATGAAAAGCGATCAATAGATAAAATTTCCTCAAATCTTATCAAAATTCATACGTAATGCGATCGGTATCTTAAGGGTCCGCTGCACTTGGAGGCAGGGGAGGCAGGAGAGGGCTGTGCCTCACTTGCCAATCCAGGCAAGACAAAACATGTCAGAATAAAAGAATGAAATATTATTATTTATCAGTGATTTGCACTTGAAATGTATTTTTCATTGAACTTCGCCAGATTCTTTTTGATTCAAAACGGCTGGATTTTCACATTTACTGTTCAAGACGCGCGGTGAGGCGGCCGCCTGTCGAGCCTCAGTGACGGCCGACCGCTAGCACGCTCGCGCTAACACCGCATTTCCGTCGCTATTGAAACATTCAAACCCTTTTGCTAGATGAACTAAATTTCCGATATGTAAACACCTGCACGTGCGTTACTAATTTCTAGCGCTGAGCGATCAGAAAACGTCCGCCGAAGGCCGCTGAGTGAGGCAGGCAGTTCTCCTGCCTCACAGTCGGGGGCGCCGTGGATCCCCAGGATTCTTCTTGCCGCTCCGAGGCTGCAGAATACGACGCCTCCCCAGTTTGTTTCGTGGCACTTGAACGCATCACGACCCGGACGGGGATGCGGTGATATAAATTCCGCTACTTGGCACAGCGGTTGACAGGCTAATGAGCCCCCGCATGTGTGTGTGTGTGTGTGTGTGTGTGTGTGTCACATGATAAAGCGTGGCGGTGTGTGATCATTGGATTGTGTTAGACGGTGTGTGTATCACACAGCGACACGCCGCCGCTAAACGCAGCAGATGTTAACTGTAGGAGGCTAACAGCTTGGAGCGGCGGGCCGGGGGTCGCGCACACACACACACACACACACACACACACACACACACACACAGGGTAACAATCAGGGAAATGCATTCATGAGTTTAATGAAACAAACACACCAGCAGTGCACGTGTATGAATATATTCAACGTAGCGGAGCATGCACACACACGCGCGCGCGCACACACACACACACATCAGTGTAAACGCTGCCATCTGTTGAACGCCCAGTTGTGTGTGTGTGTGTGTGTGTTTGAACTCAGGGGAGGCCGAATAAAAACAAGGCTTTGGATGAATTCATTTTATAACATCTTTATTTTGGACCAAGAACCCATTCATTCATTCATTCATTCATTCATTCATTCATTCATTCATTCATGTCTGATCTTGTTGATTTTGTCCTTTTATAACATTTCTAAATAAAATATAGACATTCACACCTCATAGAGACGTGCAACCGTTCACCCTTTCTTTCACACATCATGTAGAGATCCACAATCATTCACTCATTCACTCATTCATTCATACATTTATCCATTCATTCATGTCTTAGACAGTGGATTCTGTCTTAATTTAACATTTATATATACAATAAAATGACAATCACTCATTTACACCTCATAAAGGCGTGCAACCGTTCACCCTGTCATTCACACATCATATAGAGATCCACAATCATTCACTTATTCATTCATTCATTCATTCATTCATTCATTCATGTCTTAGATAGTGGATTCTGTCTTATTTTTATGTTTATATATAGAATATATAGACAGTCACTCATTCACACATCATGTAGGGATCCACAAGCCACATTAATTCATTCATCGATCAGCAAAAATTAATTAATTCATTCATGTTTTAGACAGTGTATTCTCTCTTTATTTAACATTTATATATAAAATATAGAGACATTCACTCATTCACACCTCATAGACGTGCAACTGTTCACCCTGTCATTCACACATCATGTAGAGATCCACAATCATTCATTCATTCATTCATTCATTCATGTCTTAGACAGTGGATTCTGTCTTACTTTAACATTTATATATATGGAATATGTAGACATTCATTTAATTATACAATATGTAGAGATCCACAATCATTCACTCACTCATTCATTCATTCATGTTGTAGACAGTGGATTCTGTCTTATTTTAACATTAAATATAAATCTATAGACATTCACTCATTCACACATCATGTAGAGATCCACAATCCACATTGATTCATTCATGGATCATCAATTCATTCACTCATTCATTTGTTCATTCCTTGATTCATTCATTCCTGGCTGAAATAATTGATATATAAAATAAAGTTATGCAACATTCACCCTCTCATTCAGCTCCAATGGAAACACCTCCGTTCATCCGTTCATCTCCCGGTGCTTCCACGGGAGGAAAAACACACGTGTTCGCCCAGAGACGTTGCCACACACACACACACACACACACACACACACACACACAGAGTTAGGCAAACAATCCCCATCTTTTTTTTTTTTTTCCCGCGGCCCCCCCGACGCATGTCTGCGTCCTTTATGAGCTTGTTGTGAAATTCAACACGTGCTGTTTAAATAAGATGAAGACAGAGGTGTGTGTGTGTGTGTGTGTGTGTGTTCTGGGAGTGTTAAGACACGACTCAATGTGACCGCAGTGCGTGAGTCGGTCCCGGGACACACACACACACACACACACACACACATATGCGTGCACACACACATGCAGGTACACATTATCAGCGAGGTGCGAGGTTTCTCATCCTGAGGATAAACGCCCGCCGTTTACGGCTCCTCGCCTTTTTACGGCTTGTTGACTCTGTGATTCCGGCGGCCGGCGAGCGTGCACGGCCGCCGGGGCGTGCTGGAATTCGACGGGCGCGTATCGGCTTTGCGTGCGCGCGGAGGGGGAGGCGGTTGTTTTTCCCAGGGGTCAGGGAGGCACAGCTAACAGGGTTAGCTGATGCTAACGTCAGCGCGGCGAAGCTACGGTTTATGTAGCGCACGTCGGACCGGAATCTGTTCACGTTTCGGGGTTCGTCTGAGAGCGATAAAGACCTAGGGAAGCTTCCGGGTTGTCGGCTAAAACGTCTCGATAAGAATGCACGACTTTCTATTTGACTTCCGAGCGCTTCATCGCGGGAGTTTTCCAATTTTTAGCTTTGGACGAGCCGCAGATCTGAGTTAGCGGCGAGCGGGATGAGCGTTTAGCGCCCGCGTGGCCGCCGCCGTCCATGAAGACAGTGAGACCCGTTGCCTGGCGCTCGCTAGCCCAGAGACAGTTAGCATCGCATTGTAGCTTTGTAGCAAAGTCGTAGCGTTTCCATCCACGCCAACAAGGAAATTTAAAAATAGCAATTTAAATATTGGAGCGCACTGAGTTCCCGACTCGGTCAGGCTTCTTCTACCTCTCCTGGATCTTCTTCCAGACGTGGAGCAAACCAGGAGACCTCAAATATTGACCCCCCTCTCGCCCCCCCCGCGGCAGCAAATACGACACCCGGCCGTGAATGTAAACAGACGCTGAGGGTCAAAGGTCGCGGGTCGCTGCTCACCAAACCCATCGTCACCCTCGTCCGCAAAGACGATCAATGACGATGAATTGCATGTTTCTCGCAGTCCAAATGTGTCCGTGTCCGTGTGTGTGTGTGTGTGTGTGTGTGTGTGTGTGTCCTGGTATGCTACTAGCATGGGACCATTCCCTCGCTCGCCATCCAAAGCATGAGGCCCCGTTCTTGTTGGTCCAAAGACATAAACATCAAAATATTCTTCTCTTCCTCCTCCTCTTCCTCCTCTTCCTCCGCCTCCTCCTCCTCCGCCTCCCCTCATTGGCCGCCAGCCTCGTGCACGCCGTCAGAAGACGCGCCAACATACTCTCAGTGTGGACCTCTGCTATCTCTGTGTTCACGCCAAGCTCAAATCTTCCTGGGCCTCCTGTTGCCTTGGTGCCTCTT
>NC_141284.1:1167764-1205264 GCF_037954325.1 Fistularia commersonii
ATCCGACACACACACGCGCGCGCGCCCGCGCGCGCACACACACACACTTAAATCCCTTATTTAAATGACAATCGAAAGAAAGTGAATCTCAATTATCCGAAGCGCGTCAACGACAAACCGCATTTATATTGTATTTTCATTCCTTCCATCCATCCATCCTTTATTCTATTTTATTTCATTTTATTTTATTTTATTTTATTTTATTTTATTTTATTTTATCTTGTTTTATTTTATGTTACGTTATGCATGTCGTGTGTGTGAGTGTGCGTGAAAAGCATATATCACTACCTCTCCCTCTGCTTGCGTGTGTGTGTATGTGGTTTTGTGTGTGTGTGTGTGTGTGTGTGTGTGTGTGTGTGTGTGTGTGTGTGTGTGTGTGTGTGTGTTGCCTGGCATTCAGTGCAAAGTGTTTTGACATCCCAGCGTGGCCGCTCGTCGTATTTGCGGTATCCATCCCGGCCCCGGGGGGTGCAGGGGGTCTGGGGGTCTAGGGGGGGTCTAGGGGGGTCCGGGTTGGTCCGGGGGGGTCCGGGGGGGTCCGGGGGGGTACAAGCACTCCAAGGGAGCCGCCCCGCTAGTTTCTCCTCTCTTTTTTTTGTCAAACAACGGCTTTAATTCAAGATGATTGTAGATGCAGGACCATCCCCGGCCGGACCCCCCCCCCTCTCCCCGCACCGCCCCGCACCTCCCCGCACCCCCCGCTCCCCTCCCGCATTCACAGCCCCGCAAAGGGCCCCGCTGTTCCTTTATCATCATAAGCAGATTAGAGGTGGCGGGGAACTCTCATGCAGATCCCGCATCAGAATGGACCGCAGGAGGGGGGGGGATTATAATAACAATAATAACAAAAAATATTTTTATTAGTAATAATATCTTAAGAAGAAGAAGGAAAAAAAATGAAATTGGCCGTGAGTATATTTTAAGCACATAAGATCATGAATAAATGAATTATAATAGTAATAGTTGGAGTGATAATAATAATTATTATTATTTTTACTTTTATAAAAAAACTTCCCGTCGGGATTTAATCCAGTTGCCACTTGTAAATAATCTAGATTATTATTGTGATTCATTTCATACAAACCTCTAAGCTCAAATTCCTCCTCACCTCACCAGTAGACGTGCGCGCTGTGTGTGTGTGTGTGTGTGTGTGTGTGTGTGTGTGTGTGTGTGTTGCAGTTCCTCTTTCGTCCAGCAGGCGGCGCTGTTGCCCCGCAGCAGCCGCCTGGGACGGAGGCGAAACAAGTGGCAGACAAACTTTTTCACATGAAAAGTCACTTTATTTTGGAGAGAGGAGGGAAGGGGGGGGGGGGTTACACACACACGCGCACACACACGCTGTGCGTGAGAGCAGGTGCGACACCCCCCCCCCCCGCACACACACACACACTCACACACACTCACCTGATTAACGCGTTCTCTCTGGTGTCCGGAAATGGAACTCTAGCTGGGAATATTCCACACGACGCGTCTTCTCCACACACACACACACACACACACACACACACACACACAGACACGCACCTCCGTGTCCTTTGTGCGGACAGATGTAGCGACACTGTCACGCACGAAACGCTAGCCTGTGCGCGGCCTCGTCTGCCGTCTGTGTGCCGCCGTTCAGCCTCGAGAGGGTGTGTGTGCGTGCATGCGTGTAGAGTGTGTGTGTGTGTGGGATTACCTATCACACACACACACACTTTCACACTGCAGTGAGTTATTCAGCGCTGAGACTTCACTGACAAAGTTTATTTAAGTTTTGTTTTAGCAAGAGTGTGTGCGCGTGCGCGATTGCCCCCCGTCACGTGACCCCCCCCTGCAGGAAAAAAAAAAAAAAAACTTCTAAAATATTCATTTCATCGAACTGACTTTTATTTTGAAAGTTTTTTTTTTTTTTTTTAGGGGGGGGGGGACTTTCAAAATAAAACACACACACACCAGAGTAAATACGGCCCGTGTAGCTGTGTGTGTGTGTGTGTGTGTGTGTGTGTCGGCCCGGGGAGGGGAGGGGCTCGGCGTCGGTGCAGAGGATAAGCCACGCCCCCTCCGGTATCCTAATCAAGGCCTGTGATTGGCCGGCGCCGGGAGCGGGCCTTGCGCGATTGGCCGATCTCGGGCCATTTATTCCACCGCGTCACACGCACGGTTGTGTATGAACTTGTTCCAAAGTGCGCGCAGTGTCGTCGCGGCGCGGGGACGCGGAGGCGTACAAGTGCGGGGGCACCGTTGATGCGTTTGCGGACGGTGGGAGAAAAGCGTGAAGAGAAGAAGAAGGAGAAGAAGAAGAAGGAGAAGAAGAAGGAGAAGAAGGGAGGAGGTGGAGGGCCTCTTTCTTTCTGTCACGCACGCACGGATACACACGCACGCACGCACGCGCAGGGAGAGAAGAGGAGCGGGACTCTTCTGGACCCACGCTTTGTTTTTGTTTTGTTTTTGTATTTTTTGGGGGGGAGGGGGTGGGATTTTTGATTGGACCAGAAAGTTTGCAAAGAAGGAAGGAAGGAAAGGAGGAGGAGGAGGAGAAGACCGGGACAGGTAAAAGTTTCCCTTCCCCTGCTCTTCTGCGAGTCCTTGCGTGGCGTGGCGTGGCGTGGACAACCCCCCCCCTCCCCCTCCCCGCCCTTGTGCTTCTCCGCGCGTCTTCACCGAGTCCCGGGGAGCTCCGCGACCCCGCCGCAACCGCCGCCGCTCCCGCTCCTGCTCCCGCCGCCGCCGCCGCCGCTCCAGATGTACAACATGATGGAGACCGAGCTGAAGCCGCCGGCGCCGCCGCCGCAGACCAACACCGGGGCCCCGGGCTCCACCGGCGGCCAGAAGAACAGCCCGGAGCGGGTGAAGCGGCCCATGAACGCCTTCATGGTTTGGTCCCGCGGCCAGCGGCGGAAGATGGCGCAGGAGAACCCCAAGATGCACAACTCGGAGATCAGCAAGCGTCTGGGCGCCGAGTGGAAGCTGCTGAGCGAGAGCGAGAAGCGGCCGTTCATCGACGAGGCCAAGCGGCTCCGCGCGCTGCACATGAAGGAGCACCCGGATTACAAATACCGGCCGCGGCGGAAAACCAAGACGCTGATGAAGAAGGACAAGTACACGCTGCCCGGCGGGCTGCTGGCGCCCGGCGGGGCTCCCGGCGGGGGCCCCGGGGGAGGAGGAGGAGGAGGAGGCGGCGTGGGGATGGGCGGCGTGGGGATGGGCGGCGTGGGCATGGGCGGCGTGGGCGTGGGCATGGGCGCGCAACGGATGGACACCTACGCGGCGCACATGAACGGCTGGACCAACGGCGGCTACGGCTCCATGATGCAGGAGCAGCTGGGCTACCAGCACCCGGGGCTCAACGCGCACGCCGCGGGCCAGATGCAGCCCATGCACCGCTACGACATGGGCGCGCTGCAGTACAACAGCATGGCGGCGAGCACGCAGGGCTACATGAACGGCTCGCCCACGTACGCGGCCATGTCGTACGCGCAGCCGCAGGGCGCGCCGGGCGGACCCATGGCGGCGCTGGGCTCCATGGGCCCCGCGTCCGCCGCGGTCAAGTCCGAGTCCAGCAGCTCCAGCCCGCCCATCGTCACGTCGTCGTCGTCGTCGTCGTCCGCGTCCACGCACCGGGCCGCGCAGCCGCCGCAGCCGCCGCCGCCGCCGCCGCCGCCGGGCTGCCAGGGCGGGGACCTCCGGGACATGATCTCCATGTACCTGCCGGGCGCGGAGGTGGGCGAGCAGGCGGCCCAGACCCGGATACACATGTCCGGCCACTACCAGAGCGCCGTGCCGGGGACGACGATCAACGGCACGCTGCCGCTCACGCACATGTAGACACGCGTGGACTTACTTTCACGGACTATTTGCAGCTTTTTTGTTTTGTACAGAAACAACAAGAAGAAGAAGAAGAGGAGGAGGAGGAAGAAGAGGAAGAAAAAAATGGACCGGGGCGGGAAAAGTTGTACAGAAGGGAAAACCGGAAGCGTTTTTATTTCTATTTTTTTTTCTAGAACATTAGCCCCCCCCCCCTCTTCCCCTCACACACACACACACACACACACACACCTCCTCATCTCCACCGGCGGATGAAGTTGGGAAGGAAAAAAAAAAAAAAAAAAGTGGGAGCCAATCAACACTTCGATTTTTTTTTTTTTTTGTTTTTATAATTTTGTACAGTATTTATCGAAGACACGTCACAATCAGATCGAAGCAGAAGGCCGCGTCGTTTCTTTTCCGTTATATAAATAAATATAAATATATATAGAAAGAGAGGGATGGGGTGGGGGGGGGGAGGCAACGCCGGTTCTGCTTGAAAATATAAATAAAGTGGAAAGAGAAAAAAAAAGGGACATAAAACGAAGCAGGTAATTGTTTTTATTTTGTTTTCTTCATTTCTACTTCCGCGTTATGACGTCACGACCGCTCCATTTCGTTGAAAAGAAACGACTAAGAAAAAGAAAATAATTTCTTTTTTTTTTTTTTTTTATTTATATTTTCCCGCCTCCCACTTGCCACCCGTTCGAGGTGTCCGATGCTTGTGCTACTTTTTATTTTGGATTTTTCCTTTTTTTTTTATTTTCTAAAAAAAAAAAATTGATTTGTACAATTTTCTGTAATATTTACTGTGATATTTTAAGTTTCTATCTCCGACATTAAAAAAAAAACCACGAAAAAAAGAAAAGTAAAAAAAAAAAATGAATTCCCGTAGTTGTATTTTAAAAAATAAAAAAATGTGTGGCCTGTACTCAGAAGCCAACCTCCCCATCTATATAAATATATATCCTAAATATACGTATATATATTTATATAGATGGGAACTAATACCATCCTTATAACAGTTACAATTTCAGCTGAGTATACATACATATATATATATTTTTTTTTCAATATGCAGTTTGAAATGAATAAATTTTGGAAATTTGGATACTTGGAATCGTGCGAGTATTTAATTTATTGATTTCCAATTGATTTTAATGTCACTTATCAATTCCCTCCCGGCTGTGTGTGTGTTTGTGTGTGTCTGTGTGTGTGTCGCGTCCAATCACCGCCCGCCTTTTTACACCCGAAGATTTCTTTGCACATTTTAAATGTGTATTTATTCAAATGTGTCTTTTTTCGATACATATCCTTCATATATATTTCCATGTGTATTTATAAGTATCGAAAAGAAACTCGATTACTAACTTTAATTAATAACAATTAATTCCGCCCATATTGATATCGATGACAGCAACTGATTTTGATCGATCGATCGCACACGCGCGGGTTCTCGCGCAAGATTCGGGACCTTAATCCGGATTCAGCCCGCACCCCCCTCCAAAAAAAAAAGATGTGTGTGTGTGTGGGGGGGGGGGTTCCGCTGTTCCGATAAAAAAAAAAAAAATCGGGTTCCGATCGGGAAAACGAATCTTGTAATCGAACCGAATCTGATCGAATGAGTCACATCCCGGTTTTTTGGTCCTAACCCCCCCCCCCTTCCAAAACATGAAAAAAAAACGGGTGTGTCATTGAAAATAATCGGATCGATTTATAATCGATAGAATTCGTCCGTCCGTGGAAAGTGTGTGTTCTCTTTTTAATCTGCCCTTTTATTATTATTATTTATATTATCTTTATCATCATTATTATTTCTCACTCTGTTTTCTCTCCATCCGGGTATTTCGTGCAAACGGAGGCCGCGAGCAGTGTGAGTGTGTGTGTATATGTGTGTGTGTGTGTTTTGTAATGTCCCGTTACCTCCCGCCGGTTGTCACGGCTCGGGGTCCCCCGGTGCTCCCGCGCTTCATCACCCCTAAAAATAATGAATTTAACTAACGGTTTTTAGAATCTGCTGCCTGTGTGTGTGTGTGTGTGTGTGTGAGTGAGTGTGTGTGTGTGTGTGTGTGTGTGCGCACGCCGGGGTAGATTAGGGCCCTTATGTCTGCGTGCACGGAGGGTCCCGGGGGAGCGGAGCTCACATTAACCGGTGGATGAATATTTGACACACACACACACACACCGCTCCCCCCTCCCCTGTCGGGACCCAGCAGAGGTCACGGGGTCACCCCCCCCCCCCAACATTAATTATTGATCCCCGATCGTTGAATCGCTTGTAATAACTGAGAACTCCGGTGACAAACACCTATTTTCTTAAAAGGTCGAAGCAGAAGGATCATTAACCCCCCTTGTACCCCCCTCACACACACACACACACACACACAAACGCTTGTCTTTTTATTTCATTTAACATGACAACCCCCCCCTTGCCCTGGGGTGTGTTGGTAGTCCTGGTGTGTGTGTGTGTGTGTGTGTGTGAGGGGGTAAAAACATTTCTACCTTTTGATGTGTGGAAGAAGATTCATTACAATTTTTATAAATACATGCAAATGATATTGGTTTGATTTGAGAGTTTCTGTATGAAATCATTTAAATATGTATTTATATATATAAGAATTTAAATATTGGGGTGTAAAGATGGAGGCCTTTTTAATCTGGTTTAATCTGGATTTAAAAAGAAATTCCAAGGCCTCTATCTAGAATATTACTCTATTAAAACAACAATAATAATAAAAAAAACAATAATAATAGTAACAAAAATAATACAATTATTATAATAATATTATGATAATAACAAATGAAAAATAAATCGTTCCTTGCTGGAAAGGCCTCGTTCCCGCGTGAACACGCAGATATCGCGTTATCTCCGCAGGGAATAATGTTAACCTTTTTTTTTTTTTTTTTTTTCATCTCTGCGACTTGCGGGGTTCCCGGGTGAAAATCCCGAGTGTGTGTGTGTGTGTGTGTGTGGAGGGAACCGGAAGGTTAAATAACGTCTTCCGCCGCCGCCGGTGGTTACAAGACGGACAGGCCGTGAACGCACCATCTGCTCCCGACGGAGGGGCTTCCTTCCTTCCTTCCTTCCTTCCTTCCTTCCTTCCTTCCTTCCTTTCCTTCCTTCTTCCCTCCTGCCCGTCCTTCCTTCCTTCCTTCCTTCCTTCCTTCCATCCTTCCTTCCTTCCTTCCTTCCTTCCTTCCTTCCTTCCTTCCTTCCTTCCTTCTTCCCTTCTGCCCGTCCTTCCTTCCCTCCTTCCCTCCTTCCTTCCTTCCTTCCTTCTCTTGCGTGTGCGGTATATTTGTTTGCAACAGGTGGTGTTCGCCTCCGGTGCGTGGAGCTCCAGATGTTAGACACGATAACGCATGTGTGCGTGTGTGTGTGTGTGTGTGTTAGCCCCCCCCCCCCCCCCCCCCCCCCCGCCCCGTCCACACACACACACACACACACACTTCCTCTTCAGGTCCGCGTCGGTTTCGGCAAAATCCCATCATAATCCCGCTCGAAATCTCGGATTATATCGCGGTGATTGACTTGAATAATCCCGTATAATCTAGTTTTGTTGTGTGTTTGTGGTATTGTTTTTAATTAGGTCAAATGACCACACACACACACACACACACACGCACACGCACGTACATACACACAATGGGTTTCTGTAATCCCGCGAGAGCCACTTTCGTTTTTTTATGTTTTTTTTTTCTTTATATCTCGTTTCTCGTGATCAGGACTTTGTGTAAAAACAGACGCGCACACACGCACGCACGCACGCACGCACACATACATGTGCGTTAAACAAACGACTTCATTTCAAGTGAGAAGTAATCGAGTATTTCAAAAAAGTAACTTGGGGAGTAACGAGCGGGATGGGAAGTGGCGTGCGTGCGTGCGTGCGCGTGTCAGGAGACGTGCACGGGAAAACGGTTAGAGAATGTGTGTCTGCGCGCGCGCGTTAGTTAAAAGTTTGAGAGATGTAGCGCAGGTGCGCGGGGGGCGCACGCACGCACACGCACGCACGCGCACCCACCGATTAGGAACACACACACACACGGTGCAGCGTGCCATTAGTCGTGCGTGGGGCCCGGCACGCACGACCCCGCGTCATCCCGCGTGTGTCGCGCCGGAAGTCGTTAAGTTTCGTGAAAGGGGGGGGGGGGGGGGGTGCACGCGCGTAGCTGAAATATCGCGGGACTTGACGGGAGGGGGCGGAAGGACCGATCAGCACCGGGCGGGAAAAAAAAGCCGATCACATCGATCAAAAAAACCCTTCGATTCGACATCGATCGATTTGCCTTTTTTTTTTTTTTTTTTTCCTTTAATAACAATTTTGATTTCACACACACTAAAAAAAAATCAGCTGATCTTTAAATTCCAATCGATGAATTATCGATCACACGAATCCTTCGATGAACTTTCATTTTAATTGTTTAAAATGTGACATTGGGAGGGGCGGAGAGGAGGAGCGCGGGGACGCGCACTCCATTCATATGTATGTATGTGTGTGTGTGTGTGTGTGTGTGTGTGTGTGTGTGTAGGTCTTCTTCTCCGGGGCAACAGGTGCCCCGGGGCTTCAGCTGGAGCCCCGGGTCTCTTCTGCCCCCCGGCCGGTGAAAGTGCTGCGCGTCCCCGCTGCTCTTTTGTAGTCCGGATATTTGGAGTGTGTGTGTGTGTGTGTGTGTGTGTTTACGACGTCCCGCCTCGGCTGGAGGACGAGACAAAGGCTGGAGTCCCGCTGCGCGCACGGAGCGAACACGCATCCGTCCAACCCCCGCATCGGATGCGAACTTTAAATCTCCCGGTTTGGAGTTTTTTTTAATTTTGTTTTGTTGTTGTTTGTTTTTAAAGCCACGTCTGAGGGGAAGCGCTACTGCGCATGCGTCGCGTCTCTCCGCTCCGGTTCCTGCGGGAGGCCCCAGACACGCACACACGCACACGCACACACGCACACGCAAAGAATTAAAATCACTCTTGCAGTGAGATACTTTTCTAGACTTCCTTGTGTTTGGAAAGAAAAAAAAAAAGTTAAGCGGTGTTTTTTTTTTTTCCTAATAAGTTTTTTCTGTGTTAGCTAACCCCCCCCCCCCACCTGTAGTACTACTCGCGGTACAGAAGTATGAAATAACTACTTTGTAACAGTGTAATAACTGTGTAATAACGGTGTAATAATTGTGTAATAAACCAACCAAAACCGAGCGGTCCATCTGTAACGCACAGGGAGGTGGGGGGGACAACGACGCAGGTGTTTAAATGTATTTTCCCTTTTTGTTTTGTTTTTTTTGGAGTGTGTGTGTGACAGAGGGGGTGGTGTGACC
Organism: Fistularia commersonii; assembly: GCF_037954325.1. Taxonomy (NCBI): domain Eukaryota; kingdom Metazoa; phylum Chordata; class Actinopteri; order Syngnathiformes; family Fistulariidae; genus Fistularia; species Fistularia commersonii. The sequence goes on from NC_141284.1 coordinate 1,176,861, forward strand.
TCACACACACACACACACACACACACACACACACCCTTTTTCACGGTTTTGACAGCGAGGCATCTATTTCTGTCGGGCTGGAGGCCGGCGGGGGGGTCGTCCATGGAGAGGCCGCGGAGCCGATGGGACTGAATCATCATTAACAAGCCAACAGACACAGGAACCCCCCAAAACCCCCACCCCGACCCCCCCAAAACCCCCGACCCCCCCGAACCCCCCCTCCTCTGGTCTCAATTCCCAGCATAGACACTAACCTCTTTCACTCTGTCATCACCCCCCCTCCCTCTCGCTCCCTCGCTCTCTCTCTCCACCCACAACAGCGCCATCCATTGTTCTGCCCCCCCCCGCCCACTTACCCCCCCCAACCCACCAACCCCCCCCCCCCCCACCCCACTCCTTCCACCCCCCCTCCCAACCCAACTGTTGACCAACAACTCCACTCGCACATTAAACTGGGATAGTGTGTGTGTGTGTGTGTGTGTGTGTGTGTGTGTGTGGGGTGTCCCATTTTAGAATATGACACATGCAGAAATGTATGCTGGGGTGGGTGGTGGGAGTGGGGGGGGGTGTGTGTGTGTGTGTGAGACTGGTGGATTTGTGGAAATGGAGCAAATTGAAAGTGATAAAAGACTCAGGAAAGTAGACCAACACACACACACACACACACATGCACTTTCTCGACTGTTCTCACACACACTCAGCGAGGCTAATCCCGCCCCGTCTGAGGCCACATGCTTGTGTTTTTCAGTCCCCCCCCCCCCCCCCCCCCCCCCCCCCCCCCATGCAGATTAAAATAAGCCCGTCTCCTCCAGATTCTGGTTCCACTCCCTGAAGGCGGGGCGGAGCTCCGCCGCCTCGGGTTTCGGACGGCCTTCAGATTCAAATCTGAAGGCCTCGTGAGGTCGCTCGTCGCCCCCCGGTGGCCTGGGGTGGAACTGCACCCGTGTCTTGCAAACACACACCCCCCTCCCCCCCGCGCTTGTTATCGAAGCGACGCCCGTCCACTGTCCTTTCCGGCGACATGGAACGTGCACGCCACGTGCACGTGGGCCTCTCTCATGCATCTCTTGCATCTCCGAGATAACAGCTACTGATAGCCGCCGCTAAATGCCATTTGCTGAATGCTATTTTCCGTGTGTGTGTGTGTGTGTGTGTGTGTGTGTGTGTGTGTGAGATGTGCACAGTGTACCTGTGGGCGCCGGGAGTCGGGGGTGTTGCAGCAAAATCATGTTGACACTCAGGACGTGGCCTCGGATGGCCTGGAAACACTGTATCTCTGTGGCGGCGGCGGCGGCGGCGGCGAGTTATTTCTCTGCTCTCTTGGAAACACCAGCCGCCATCTTTTTTCCCGCCAGCACACACCACTGGATTCACATACTTTGTCGTGGCAAAAGCGAAAGTATTGAATAAACACTGGTGTTGCTCGCTTGTGGTGGAGCGTCATGGCGGCGCAGAGGTTAGCTCCGCCCCCTCATGGCGAGGAGGTGGGATTCTCTTCCTGTGCTACGTTCTCCTCAGGGTTCCTCTGACAGGAAGCCCTACTTTGATGCACGAACGAGAAAGTGAAAGGTCGCACGTCTCTACACGGGGCGCCGTGATTGGTCCGCCTCTCGTCCAATCGCGGCGAGGATAGGATGAATGAGTGTGAGCGGCACGAAAACCAATGTCAGGTGCTTCTGTGAGGACGATGAGGTGCGAGAAGATGGTTCCTGCACCTTCAGCTTAGATAAGATAAGATAAGAATGACTTTATTTATCTCGAAGGAAATTGTTGCGCCAGAGTTTCAAGCAAAACATAACAATAATAGATAATAGTAGGAAGGAGGGAGAATAAGAAATACAGTAAAATATAAAGTGTTTTAAGGTCTTTACAAGTACAAACATTTGAATATTCCCTTCGGCTGAAGGAAGAGGAATTAAAAAGTCTGATAGCGTGAAGATGAAGATGAACCACCTCAGATACAGTAACAGTCACCTTTATAACAATGTAATTACCGTGTAATAACGTGTAATTACAGTGTAATTAAACACCTCGCGTGCAACATCAAAAAAAAAAAAAAAAAAAAATCAACGTTTTCCAAATTGGACGCCGAAGTCGGGGGGGAAAAAACGGGTTGGTGCGAGTTTTGAAAAAGAGAAAAAAAAAAAAAAGGGGGGCGGCGATCTGGACTCCCCGCTCCGGCTGAGACGGGAAGAAAAAAAAAACAAAAAACGGAGGAACATCGGCGTCGGCGGCGGATTTCGATTGATTGCATCAGTCGGCGCGGAGGCCATTCCGGCGCTGGTTGACTCGGAGGTCTCCCTCGCTCTGACAGGAGCTGTTGTTGGGGGGAAGAGTGGCCCCTTTCAGAGCCGCCGTCCCCTCGGGGCCGACCGCCAGAGATAATCGGACCGGACAGTTACAGGCAGACGGACAGATGCGACACACTGACGGGTCTCACTGCGCACACTGGGAAGCTTTATCTACGCAAAATCGATTAGCGCTCCCACTTAAACTCAACCCCGAGCCTTCCGACCCCCCCCCCGGATTCCTCCGTCCCCCGCCGCCCCCCGCCGGCGAGGGGGATCCGCGTCCGGGCGTTTTTAGCGACTCCGAAAGCACCTTGCGGATTAGATCCGATGGGATTAGAGTTAAACGTGGCGACGGAGGAGGATTAGCCGCTCGGCGCCGATGTTGTGATCGTGAGGACGGACGAGCTAATGAGGCGGCGGTCGGTTTATCGGGCGCGGGGTCGCGTACGGAGACGTTCGTACTCCGACGCAGGGTCCGGACAGCCTTTCAAAACGATTTTACGACACTTTTATGACCATTGGTTGTCATCCAGGATCAGGAAATATTATATTTTAATTCATTCATTCATTCATTCATTCATTAGCCACATGCTAACAAACAAGTGGGATGAGCTGGATAGTAAACAATCACTGCATCCTTTGCACTAGTTGTATCTGTGTGTGTGTGTGTGTGTGTGTGTGTGTGTGTGTTGGGCGCCATTGAACTCCTTCCTGGTTGGTTTACGGTCATGTGACACCAGATGTTGGTTAAAGAACTGGACTAACTAGTTCCGCCGCCACAAACATCCCTGGAAGTTTCCACCGGTGCCAGAGCTAGCGCACCTGTTCGTGTGTGTGTGTGTGTGTGTGTGTGAGGGTGAGCGACATTGTAAATATAGGTCGTGTGTGTGTGTGTGTGTGTGTGTGTGTGTGTGTGAGGACACTGTAGTAGCATCTGATTGTAAATAAGAGAGGAGTCAGTTCACACGCCGATCGAGTGACTGCCGGGAACAAGCGAGCCATTTGAATCAGGTGGCTATCTCCCTATCTGAGAGATCAGAGCCCTGTCACCCCCCCCCACGCTCACACACACACACACACACACACACACACACACACACACACACACACACACACACACATACAAGTGAAATGACATGTTCCCTCCCTGCTGGCTATAAGGGGCCGGACGAGTGGCAGGATGAGATTTCACTGTCTCATGTCGAGGAAAGAGGAAGGAAGGAAGGAAGGAAGGAAGGAAGGAAGGAAGGAAGGAAGGACGGGCAGAGGGGAAGAAGGAAGGAAAGGAAGGAAGGAAGGAAGGAAGGATGGGCAGAAGGGAAGAAGGAAGGAAAGGAAGGAAGGAAGGAAGGAAGGAAGGAAGGAAGGAAGGAAGGAAGGAAGGAAGGAAGGAAGGAAGGAAGGACGGGCAGAAGGGAAGAAGGAAGGAAAGGAAGGAAGGAAGGAAGGAAGGAAGGAAGGATGGGCAGAAGGGAAGAAGGAAGGAAAGGAAGGAAGGAAGGAAGGAAGGAAGGAAGGATGGGCAGAAGGGAAGAAGGAAGGAAAGGAAGGAAGGAAGGAAGGAAGGAAGGATGGGCAGAAGGGAAGAAGGAAGGAAAGGAAGGAAGGAAGGAAGGAAGGAAGGATGGGCAGAAGGGAAGAAGGAAGGAAAGGAAGGAAGGAAGGAAGGAAGGAAGGAAGGAAGGAAGGAAGGACGGGCAGAAGGGAAGAAGGAAGGAAAGGAAGGAAGGAAGGAAGGAAGGAAGGATGGGCAGAAGGGAAGAAGGAAGGAAAGGAAGGAAGGAAGGAAGGAAGGAAAGAAGGAAGGAAGGAAGGATGGAAGGAAGGAAGGAAGGAAGGAAGGAAGGAAGGAAGGAAGGAAGGAAGAGGAGATGAGGACCATCACCTGCCTGCTACCTGTAGGAGAACATCAGGGAGGTTCATGTCACCTTCAAGTGGGGGATCATGGTGATAAAAAGGTGGGTTTGAGTGCGGAAGAAGGGAAGAAGGAGAGGAGAAGGTGACCTCCACCAACACCTCCACCATCTCCTCACACCAGTAGAACATCAGGGAGCTTCATGTCACCTTCATGTTGAGGATCAGGAAGCCAAACAAGGGTGGATATAACCCAGCGCTGTGGTGTTGGGTGGAGAGAAGAGGAAGGTGACCTCCACCAGGAGGTCCCCATGTGTCCCTCAGGTGAGGTATCACCTCAGAGAAGATCCATGAGGAGCAGGTGGAGCAGGAGGGGGCAGTCGGAGGCAGTTACCCCTCCCTCGACTCCTCCGTTCACTTTCACGGCCCTTCAGTTTTGATCCGAGAAGGCAAAGGGGGTGAAAACGGAGGCGGGAAGAACGAGGAAGAGGAGCGAGATGATGCATTGACGTGAAACTGTTTCATCTGGTGGAAAAAGGGGGAGCAGGAAGGCGACGGGGGGTGAAAGTCAAACTTTGTCAAATGAAGCGGGGAGGGTGTGAAAGGCAACCTTTTGGGAAATACATCTGTCCAATTTGGAGTCTTTCGGGGGGTGTAGCCGCGGGGGGTGCTAGCATACCGGACGACTTTAAAAGAAGCGTCTTCCCCCGCCATCAAACGAACGCCCGGCCCTCATCAAAGCTTCCCTCCGCCGCCGCCGCCGCCGCCGACCGAACCGGCTTTTGTTTGGTCCGACGGCAGCAAGGAAGACGCCGGGCGCAGCTTTGCTCTTTAAAGTCTAATTTCCACCATTAAGGGGCGGAAACGCCGGCGTTCGGAGGGAGGTCGAGCGGCGGCGGGAAGAGACGGGAAGCGAAGGGGACGGACGAGGTTGTGGAATTCACGCCAGCTGGCCGGAGGCGTGCGCTCAGAACGCCTCGTCCTTTGGCTACGGCGGCGGGGATGTCAATGCTTTGGCCTCGGAGCTGATTGGCCCGCACTTCGCCTCCTTTCAGTGCCAATGCTACAGCACGTTAGCATAACTGTATTTTTTTTGGACGTCCGACCTCCGATGACTCGGAGGTTGTCGTGTTCACCCTTGTCCATGTCGAGTGACTTGTATGCTGACAGGTGGGAAGGTAGACACTGTAGTACACGTGCCGGTCCACTAGTTGGCGCTGTGAACCCGACGAATCAAATTGCAGCGTCTGGTGGAGACACTTCCTGTCTGGGCGACGTAACAACCGTGGGAACTACAGGGAGTGTCAACATCAACAACGGCGAGCGTGGTGGAGCCGTGAGGTGGACTTAGTGCTTGGACACTGCAAGGAGGGCCAACTTGGAGAGGATGTAGCCTAGGACTCATGCCAGTCCAAGTACTCCAGAGTATTCCGTAGTATTCCGGAGTACTCTGGAGTACTCTGGAGCTCACCCTTGTTGTTAAGGTCTGCCACACCGCAACTTCACCTGCCATAATGGAGTCCACCATTGTCTGTATGGTTGACCCATCTACACATGGAAACTAGCTTCAACCTTAGCACCTTCGCCTGTTTTCAAAGTGCGTCGCCCCGTCTCCATGGAGACCCCAATCCGGAGCGATGTTTTCCAGTACTCCAGAGTACTCCAGAGTACTTCATAGTTCTCTGGAGTACTTGGACTAGCATGACCTCCGGTCTACACCCTCTTGGCACTGACCCTCCTTGTAGTCCAAGGTCTCCAAGCAGTAACTCCACCTCCTCTCCGGGTCGCCATTGTCACAGTTCACCCTCGCCGTAGTTCCCATGGTTGCCATGGCGGCCCAGACAGGAAGTGCCCGATTTGGCTCCTCGCTAAATCCCAGCGCCGACTACTGGCCCGGCACGTGCACTGCAGCGCCTTTTCCAAAAGGGAGGGTCGTCGTGGAAATGGTGAACCAAAGGGGTCACTTGTGGGGTAGGTTCTAAAAAACCCCAAACGAGGGGGTAAATAAAATAATGTTGAATTAACTTTTTAGCAGTGGGACGTGCTGAACATGAATCCGGTGACAAACAAACCGTGGTGTGGACGGTGTGTGTGTGTGTGTGTGTGTGTGTGGGTGGTGCATCGGGAGCCCCGGCCTAATAAGGCTAAATACCAGACTGTGAATAATCTCCCAGTAAACTGTCTACTCATGGAAAACACAGATGCAACAGCAGCAACTCTCGCTTTCTGCCCGGCTGCCCCCCCATCTGCCCCCCCCATCTGCCCCCCCGTTGCCCCCCCCATACCCCCCGCCCCCCCCCGGTACCCCCTCCCACCCCCGTCTCGTCTCAGTAAGTAGGATAAGGCTTGGAAGAGAGCTCTGTCGTCGTGGTAACTGCCAGAAGTATTCAGTTTGAAGTTGGAGGAGGTCAGTTTGTGGGTCAGTGTAGCCCACGTGCACGCGCACACACACACACACACACACACACAGTGTTGAGGAGACCCCCATTCGGGTCCTTATACAGGAGGGGGTGGGGTGGTTTTTTTTGTGGGGGGGCAAAGGGCCACCGCAGGACCCCCGAAATATGAGCGCTCATTCGCTATCTCTGGATGTCAATGCAACTTAGCCATGCTAAGCTAACTCAAAATATCGTCGCCCCCCTGCCATTGGACAATCTGAATCCGACAGCCGATTCGTCGATCGATAACGCAATCGATTGATTTGAAGTCGAACCTGGTGTGTGTGTGTGTGTGTGTGTGTGTGTGTGTGTGTGTGAATCTCCACAAAACAGTCCTGGCAGTGTGTGTTAGCTCACACCAGATGGGGGAAGGTGGGGAGGTGTGTGTGTGTGTGTGTGGAGGGTTCGGGGAGCAAACATGGGTGGCCCTCCACCGCCCACCCCCACACGCTCATCATGTGTGTGTGTGTGTATGTGTGTGTGTGTGTGTGTGTGTTGAATATCGTAGCTTTGGGTGGGGTTGCTGCAAAGCGGTGCGTTCAAGGACACATTTGGACACACTAGCGTCGCTTTATCGTGTGTGTGTGTGTGTGTGTGTGTGTGTGTGTGTGTGTGTGTGTGTGTGTGTATGGTGGGGAGATAGGGAAGAGGAAACGCAGCTGATCCCTGATGACTCCACCACAAGGGTGGAGGTGTCCCACCCACTCCACCCACACACACACACACACACACACACACACACACACACACACACACACACACACACACACACACACACACACACACACGGCTCCATTCTGGGTGGTTTCTGATGTAAATGTTTTCAGTCAGTTGGCGGCTCAGGCTCCGCAGGTGGTCCGTCAAATCCACCGTCACCCCCGGCAACCTCTGTCTGGCCAATCCAAACGTGGCCCTGCCCGCCACTCCACTTAGTTGGCCCTGACAGGACCCTGTGTGTGTGTGTGTGTGTGTGTGTGTGTGTGTGTGTGTGTGTGTGTGTGTGTGTCATCAGTAAAACAAAAGCACTTGCTGGATGAGTCGTCAGTCGATCGCCCATTTAAATTGTTAAAGTTTTCTCCGTGTGTGTGTGTGTGTGTGTGTGTGTGTGTGTGTGTGTGATAAAGTAGTCTGAATATGATGAACCCCTGGAATGGTGCCGGTGTGCAGGTTTCGTGAAAGATGGCGCCCCCTGCAGGTCCGAGCTTCTCCTGCACCTCCGGGTCGATGGTAGATCTTCCAGGACCTTGAAGGCCTCATCAGGACCTCCTCAGGCTGGAGGAGGACGAGGTCCAGGCCTCCAGGCGATGCTGGTGGAGCACATATTCCGTTATTTATCTTCATCCATTCATTCATCTACTCAGGGTTGCTGGAGACCATCCTGGCTGTGATTGGTCAAGAAGCGGGGTTCCTCCTGGACCAATCACAGGCCCACATACAAGACCTCCTGCTTGTGCTTGGACTGCAGGAGGAACCTGGAGAACTCTGAGGAACCCCACGTGAAGCCTCCACCCCCCCACCTCCATGTGGGAATCCAACCAGCGACCTTCTTGCTGGAAGCAAACATCTGCACCAAACTAGCATCTCCTCTCTGGAGCAGAACCTCATCCTCTCCCCGCTCCTCCTCCTCATCTCCTTCTGACGAGTGATGGAGATCACCTAAGGACAATCTGTGTGTGTGTGTGTGTGTGTGTGTGTGTGTGTGTGTGTGTGCTGGAGGATGGTTGGTGTAAATGCCTGAGCTATCATCAGCTTTGATTGGCTTTGAGTGGCTGTGAGTGCCGGGTCCATCCCAGCCACTTTCCGGGGTCCTTAGAGCGCTCTGTGTGTGTGTGTGTGTGTGTGTGTGTGTGTGTGTGTGTGTGTGTGATTGTATTCCCCTCCCTCTGCAGTGCCGTTCAAAGTCTCACACTCCAAATCAAATCACACCGGCGTGCTAACAACCCAAACGGCACCTGCGTTTGGCTAATATCCCCTCGAACCCGTTCCCCAGGTGATCCCGCAGGTGCGGCGCGCAAGTTAGCGTTAGCTTCCTTAGCCTGGCCGTACAAACTAAAGATGGCGGCGGCGGCGGGGGGCGGAGCTCCTGGTTAATGTTTGACCAGGCTAAGCAAAGAGCCGCTGAGCTGGTGAGCAAACACGTGATGGATGCCGGGCGCTTTCGTAGCCGCCGTGAGCGCGGATGCTAATCCCATCCACCCCCACCCCCACACACACACACACACACACACCACACACACACCTGCGGGCGGCAACTGAAATTCGAAGGCGTCCTCGTTGACGGTCGGGAGCCGCGCCTGCGCTCGCTGCCGCTACGCTAAGATAGCAACGATTTCAGCCGATTGCGTAGGAAACCCCGCGGCCCAAACCACTACTTGTGGAACACAGAGGCGATATAGAGGTAGAAGTGGTGATCACAGTGTGTGTGTGAGTGTGTGTGTGTGTGTGTCTGCTGCACACACACACATGCACACACACACATGCATACATCAATGCCTGCATTTGCGTTAAAAGGAGAAAGCAGGGTTTTTGGCCAAGTTGGCATTACTTGTGATGCCTGTGTGTGTGTGTACGTGTGCGTATGAGCGTGCATGTGTGTGTGTGTGTGTGTGTGTGTGTGTGTGTTGGTGTTTTTGTATAGAAAGTGCTGTGTGCAGTAGAACAGGGGATTTGGTGCCATCAGCACAGTGATGTCAGCACACAGGGAGACAAACAAAGCCAGAATCCAAACCCTCTCCCAACTACCCACAATCCCCCTGGACACTGTGGGGGGCCCTGCCTCGGGGCCCGCTGCCATTAACACACACACACACACACACACACACACACACACACACACACAGGAATACACAAGCATAAGTTTTCACAGGGTTGGTAAACACATATAAAGTATGTGGCACTGGCTGGATTTCAAACACTTAAATACGTGTTATATAAACACACACACACACACACACACATGCACGCATGCACACACACACACACACACCAGTCTTTTGTCGCCAACGTTCTCCTCCACCTTCCTCTTGGGATTGGCCCAGCGGGAAACAAATGAGCGACTGTGACGCAGGGGGTCGGGGAGTTAGCCTAGCCGCTGCAGGCTAGCCATAAATCCCGTAAGTAAGTCTCACGGGAACATCGGAAACATTCGCGCCCGACGGGATTCGGGTAAAGCCCGGCGCCGTGGCGACCGGGCCCAGATGGTGGCTGGTCCGAGTTTGGCGTGGGATTCCATGCGTCCAGTGGAATCCAACGTTGCCGCTACATGATTATATAAGATACGATAAGATGAGATAAGATAAGATACGAACAACTTTATTAATCCCGAAGGAAATTGTTGTGCCAGAGTTACAGAAAATATAACAGTAATGAATAATAAAAAGAAAAAGGCAGAATTAGAAATAAAAATAAACTATAAACTATAAATTGTCTCAGTGAAACAATAAAGTGTCTTAGTAAACAAGTGATAAAACTATAAGTGTCTTAGTAACAAGTAAGGTAAGGAGTGCACAATAGTATGATAAAAGGAAAAATTGTAGTGTTGCTGTTATGAAATGAAATATTGCACTGAACTTATATTGAACTTATTATTGTTTTTAAACCGGGGAGCAGTGATTTCTCTCTGTCTGGTGTTTGTCTTATAGGTGAGAGACTCTCATTCATTCATTCATTCATTCATTCATTCATCCATTATCTGCACCCCAGTGAATATCTCCACTGTGATTGGCCAAGGGTCGGGTTCACTCTGGACCAATCATAGGGCCTGATATAGACATCCAACCGTTCACCATCTCATATATGTATATATATAAATTATTTTATATTCTTATTTTACGTATATATATTTTTTTTCAATTTATTTCTATTTTTAATTTTTTTCAATTGTTTTTATTCTGTGTCTGTGTATATATATGTTTTTTTTTCAATTTATTTTTATTTTTAATTTTTTCAATTGCTTTCCTTCTGTGTCTGTGTGTGTCTGTATATATGTGTATATATATATATATAAAACAATCAAAAAAACTAAATAAAGTCACTAAAATATTACTAAAATATTTTATTTGCACTTATACACAAATATTAAACACATTTTTCCAAAATAAAGTTGTTTTTTTAAAGCATTCAGGTTCATCAAGCGGTATAACAGTGCTCTTTTGATACATTTCCTACAGAAAGACTGTGGAGTTTGGTTTGCCGTTAATCCATTTTCTTTTATGAATGTGAACAAGTAGAACAAGTTGTTCAAAAAAATGAGGTCCTAAAGTCCTTTTTCCTTGGAAAGAAAAATGTCCTTACCCTGCAGCTGCAGAGAGGCTTGTACATTTAACCAAAATACTTGTGAGTACAAGCAATCATAAAATAAATAGATAATAGAATAGAATAAATAGCACAATAGATTCTTCATTTATTCCACAGAAATCACGAGGGTCATGAATATCAATTCTAAATCTTTCTATTGCAAATGCATTTTTGGTGGATATATTTTGTGTGTAATCTTGTAAGACCTTGTTGTTTCGACACAATTTATTACTAATCAACCGTATTGATTACAATCTAAATCATGATAGAGAGAAGACCAAAAAAACTTTAGACGTAGGAGCTGTTACACCCGACAAAAGATTTTTATTTGAATATTTAAGATAAGATAAGATAAGATAAGATAAGATAAGATAAGATTTTATTGATCCCCATAGGGGAAATTCGTTGTCACAGCAGCGCAACAATAACAATATCAATATCAATGAATGTTAATATAATTGATTTATATATATATATATAATTATCATAGACATATAATTATATAAATATATAAGATAGAAAAATATTTTATAATTATAACGGTTAATTGTAATAATATTTTATAATAATAAAATATATAAAATATAATTACAATATATATGATTCATAAAGTATGTTAAAAAAATAAATGGATATGAATAGAAGAGACAATGAAAAGGATCGAAACAGACAACAGAATGACAATAGGGATAAAAACAGGTTGAGAATAAGATAAGATAAGATAAGATAAGAACAACTTTATTAATCCCGAAGGAAATTGTTGTGCCAGAGTTACAGAAAATATAACAGTAATAAATGATAAAAAGAAAAAGGCAGAATTAGAAATGAAAATAAACTATAAACTATAAAGTGTCTCAGTGAAACTATAAAGTGTCTTAGTAACAAGTGAGGTAAGGAGTGCACAATAGTATGATAAAAGGAAAAATTATAGTGTAGCTGTTATGAAATTAAATATTGCACAGTTCTGAATATGGAGAGATAAAATAAAGATTAAACAAAGATAAAACAAAGATTAGAGAAAAAAAATCGTCACTTCCTCCAAACAATCTTGTAGTTGACATATAAGCCAAGAAGCAGTTGCATTGAAGACGATGTCATATTTTTTATATAATACCAGGACGTGGACCTTCTCGCTGGTCGCGGTCGGAGCTAAAAGACTTTAACGCTCGACGCCAAACAGGTGTCGAAGGCAGACGAGGCTTCTGGAAACACATTTCAGAAAGTCATCGGCGTCATCTCACGAAGTGTGTGTGTGTGTGTGTGTGTGTGTGTTGGGTCTCCCCGCCAGCTGGAGGAACTGTGAGGCTTCTATTTATTTCATTTCATTTTGTTTCATGTCACCTCTTTGTGCGACACTGACTTTCCTCGGCGCCGCAGTTAGCAACTGTTGCTGTTTGTCCCTGCTTTTTAATAGCCCTTCTGTCCAAAACATAACAGGCAGACCAGCGCTGATAGTGTGTGTGTGTGTGTGTGTGTGTGTGTGTGTGTGTGTTGTGTTTTTGGGGGCAGTAGGATCGGGGTAACTGGGCATGCTGGACGCAAACAGGTCCTCATTGTGCACGAGGAGGAAGAGCTGGGTCGTGCTGCACCCTATTCAGTTAAGTTTGGATTGTGTGTGTGTGTGTGTGTGTGTGTGTGTGTTTGTACAATGACTGTTCAGACATTTGGATATTCACATACTATATAAACAATACACATTGAGGGTTGTTGTTTGTGTTTTAGCTTTAACTAAATGCTGTGTTTGTGTGTGTGTGTGTGTGTGTGTGTGTGTGTGTGTGTGTGTGTGTGCGCGCGCTGCTTTCTTTGACCCATATAATAAGGGAGTTCTTCATAAACAGATGGCTGATTGTAGATTTACTCGCAAGATTAGCCGTAGCGATGCTTCAAATTGTAGCACAAGGGCGCCGTTCTCCACGTCTGCTCCTCGCCGCCGCCTCCACCGGAAGGTGGTCGCTTACCTGGGCCGCCCTCGTTGCCTGGCAACACATCCCCGTAAGACGTCGCAAGGTCTTGCTGCAAACTGATCTTTGTTTCACACCTGCCGCACGTCAATCGAACCTCAGCCCCGGATGGGCTGCCATTGGTTGTTCCACTGGTGGCGTGGTGGTTAGCCCCGCCCCCTCACACCCAGAAGGTCCCCGGTTGGATTCCTTCAGGGAGGTGTGGGGCCTCCATGTTCTCCACGTGTCTGCATGCGTCCTACAGTCCAAACACATGCAGGAGGTTCATGGAGACCCTGCAAGGCCCGGATGTGTGAATGGGAGGCTGAATGGTTGGATGCCCATATATGGCACGTGAATGAATGAGTGAATGGTTGTATGACATGTGAATGAGAGGGTGAACAGTTGTATGTTTCTTTCTGACTTGTGAATGGGTGGTTGTATGCCCATATATGGTGTCTGAATGAGTGATTGGTTACATTGGGTGTGAATGAGAGGGTGAATGGTTGCATGTCAACACAACCATGTGAATGAGAGAGTGAATAGTTGTATGCCTCTATATGACACATGAATGAGAGGGTGACTATTATATGTTTTAATAAGACGTGAGTGAGAGGGTGAATGGTTGTATGCCCATATATGGCATGTGAATGAATGAGAGGGTGAATGGTTGTATGCCCATATATGGCACGTGAATGAATGAGTGAATGGTTGTATGACATGCAAATGAGAGGGTGAATGGTTGTATCTTTCTTTCTGACTTGTGAATGGGTGGTTGTATGCCCATATATGGTGTCTGAATGAGTGAATGGTTGCATGAGATGTGTGAATGAGAGGGTGAATGGTCCTATGCCCATATATGGCATGTGAATGAGTGAGTGAATAGTTGTATGCCTCAATATTACACATGAATGAGTGGGTGAATGTTGTACATCTGTATATTTGAAAGAGTAAGTGACTGGCTGCATGCCTCTACATGTCATGAATGAGAGGGTGAATAGTTGGATGTTTCTTTCTGACTTGTTTTTGAAAGGGTGAATGTTGTGTGTCTCCATCAGTGGCCCTGTGATGGATCCACGCTAAACCCCGCCTCTCGTCCAATCGCAGCTGCGATAGGCTGATGAATGAATGAATGATGTCATACTCGAAACTAAACCGCCCGTTGGGTGTGAGATAGAACCGATGTTGAAGTGGCCAACGATCACCCGGAAGCACAGCCGGTGGATCCGCGACTTAGCCAGGTCTTCAAACGACTCTGTTCCGAGCTTCTGTCTTGGTCAGGTATGGACGTGCCTGCGTGAGGACGACACATCGTTGTGTCATAACGCATTTCTAAATGGACAAAAGTGCGACCTTTGCCAATCTGCCTGCAGACGGTTAGCCTGCTTGCAGGACAGGAGCCTCTTGTTCGCCGGCTTAAAATTCCACCCAGACTTTACCGCGCTCTTGGAAACTCTTCGGCCCGCCGTACGTCCACCCCTTCTAACCAGCGGGCCTTGAGGTTCATGGCTGGTGAGGCAGGAGAACCGCGTGCCTCACTCAGCGGCTCTCGGCAGCACAAGAAACTAGTAACACACAGACAGTTGTTGACAAATGTGGTTCATTTAGCAAAAAATGTTTCAACATTTTAATAGCAATCGGATGTTAGCGCAGAGCATGCTAGCAGTCAGCCGCATTGAGGCTCAACAGTTGTGGCCTCACCGCACGCCACTTCTTGAAAATTCAGCAATTTTGAATCAAAAACCGGTGATGTGCAAATCACTGATTTCTTCTTTCCCAGATTGGCAAGTGAGGCACTGCATCTCCTGCCTCCCCTGACCACACAAATTCAAAAACACAGTCACTTGACGTTGTCGCCTGTCTTCTGCTGTCCCTCACAGTGACGCAACAGAAGGCGGCGGCGGCGGACGGGAAGAAGACGCCGGGATACGGACCAAGCGGACGAGATGTGGCCTTCAGGGTACGTGCAGACACACACTCGTGCACAGTAGGTCCCATAGAGGGACACTGTAATGCCCTAGAGGGTGGCAGTCATGCCCAGCTTCCGCCGCGCTCCAAATTGAGCGTGGCACAGAGTGTATGAAGTCAGCCGTCTGGAAGAACGCCAAGCTTTGTTCCTCCGAGCAGCTGGATGGTAATTACCAGAGAGAAAGAGAGAGGGAGCGAGGAAGAGCGAGAGGAGCTCGGTCATCCCTTTCGAGCTTTATTCCCCGGCGCAGGCATTATTGGGAAATTTGATTTGAGTTAAAGGAAAATGAAAAGTTTTTCGGGTCCAATCTTGTTTGGCTTTTAATCCCCTGGAATGAACGACTCGGCCGTCCGACTAGATTTCAGAAACGTCTGCCTGCCAGCTCCGCGTCGCTCTTTCTCTCCCGCACAAAGACTGTAATGGTAGAAACGGTCCTCTCAAGGGCCGCTATTGTTTGGAATATACCAAAACACACATGGGTGAACAAATGTGGATGAAATAATCTGTCGGATTCAGGGGGAATTTATTACACATCGAATGAAGATGCATAGCATAATGATGACAGTCACTTGCTTAACAAGATGACATGTATGCTCAGGGTGCTAACATGTTTGCTCATGGTATTAACATGTATGCTCACAGAGCTTCCATGTATGCTTGTGGGGCTTCCATGTATGCTCGTGGTACTTGCATGTATGCTCGTGGGGCTTCATGTATGCTCCTGGTGCTTCCATGTATGCTCACAGAGCTTCCATGTATGCTCACGGTGCTTCCATGTATGCTCGTGGGGCTTCATGTATACACGTGGTGCTTCCATGTATGCTCCTGGTGCTTCCATGTATGCTCACAGAGCTTCCATGAATGCTCCTGGGGCTTACATGTATGCTCATGGTGCTTACATGTATGCTCACCGTGCTTCCATGTATGCTCACCGTGCTTCCATGTATGCTCACAGTGCTTCCATGTATGCTCACAGTGCTTCTATGTATGCTCGTGGGGCTTCATGTATACACGTGGTGCTTCCATGTATGCTCCTGGTGCTTCCATGTATGCTCACAGAGCTTCCATGTATGCTCACCGTGCTTCCATGTATGCTCACAGTGCTTCCATGTATGCTCACAGTGCTTCTATGCATGCTCACAGTACTTACATGTATGCTCATGGGGCTTCATGTATGCCCCTGGTGCTTCCATGTATGCTCACAGAGCCTCCATGAATGCTCCTGGGGCTTAAATGTATGCTCGTGGAGCTTACACGTATGCTCATAGTGCAACTGGATTGTCTGCAGGCTTTTTAGCACCTGAATCACAGGTGTTCGTATACCGAAACGTGACACAAAGTCGTTCTGGACTCGGGCGGAGGGGTATTTCTTCTCAAGGGACATTCAAAGGCATGCGCAAAGTGTTCAAGGGCGACTAGTTTGGGGGGGAGACGATAACTAGATGCCATCGGCCAATGAGGAGGAAGTTCACAAAAAGTAGAGAGATCACTGGTTGATTCTGAGGCTGTCAAAATTAAACCTTGAAGCTACTTTGCTTCCTCCATTACTTTTGATACCAAACCCGGTCTTGGTTTATCTGTTTTTCACCCACGAGCCTCATATTTCCTCTAATCAAGGAGTTTGCGTACCTTCTCAACAAAAGGCCTCATGACTGAATTGCAAAAGTATGGGTATCATGGACGTGTTCAAGAACCAGATTTCCATCTGAATCATCCCGGATTAGCCACCCGGCAGCCCGAGCTCATCCATTCATCGGAAAAACAAAGACGGTAGACGTAGATGTCGAGGTAAGAGGAAGTTGAAGAGGCGTTTATACACATCACCTGGACTTTGGTGTCCTTTAGCTGTTAGCATTCATTCCCCTGAAAAACAAGTGGCATGACGGGGGGTGGAGGGGGTTTAGAGTGCACCGCCGCCGCCGCCGCCGCCGTTGGGCCGCGAGGAATGTGTCAGCTCGCTGTCAACTATGCAGCGCTTTGTCACCGGACCGCCGACCCCATGAAACCACATAAAGTTAGCGCTGTTTTCACACCTTGGACTGGTCCTGCAGGCCTCCCTCCACCTCCTCCACACAGACTTGTACATACAGGGACAGCGGTAGCCGGGCCGGAGCTACTGCAGCTGTGACCAGAACAATAGCATTCCTCAGGTTTTAAACGCCTGGCACTTAGATTCCTAACAGTCAAATTCCTGGCGGGGAGAAGCTAGGGGGTTGCCATGGGAACCTTGTAAGGAAACTTACAGCTGTAAAGCACTTTTTTTTTAATGAGGGTTGGTGGTGGTGGTGGTGGGGGTTCGCCAGTTCACGGGGGACAGTGTTGTTTTACCTAATGCCCGCCCGCCCCATCCCTTTAGATCTGACATTTTCAACACCCCTCCTGAGTTTTTAGCCGTTAGAGGCAGGAGGCGTCCCTTCGCCGCCGCCGCAGAGGCACCTGCTAAGTCGACGAGTGTGTATTGGTGTGTTTTTGCCGCTTGCGCCGCCATGCTGCGCTGGGCCGTGTGAAGATACTCAGCATCGGTCCTTGAAAACAGGGTTCAGGGTACCTTCTTGTACCCTCGCAAAGAAGAAGGCATCATTTGATTAAGTACACTTGAGTTATGAATTACAGTGATCCGTCGCTCTAACAAGGTTTACTTTTCACGGTTTCGCTACTTCACGGATTTGCATGGTGCATCGTGTTCTGCATTCTGATTGGCTAAAAAGTCACTCCGCTTCTTCTCTACCTGTGCGTCAATAACGTCGCAGTTTAATATGTGCACGTACGTAAAACAGCTTGACGAATTTACATGACGTACGTGCAAATTCTCTTGCAATTTCTCTAAAACCCATAATGTTGACAAAACGCTCTGGAGCGACAAAAGGGCCCAAAAGGCAGCGGAAGATGCTATCTATGGCAGATAAAGTTAAACTTCTGGACATGCTAAGGGAAGCTAAAAGCTAAGCGGCTGTAGGTCGGCATTACGGAATGAACGAATCTTCCGTTCGTTTCATAAAGAAGGAAGGAAAAAAACATAAGGACGACAGCAGCGATGTATAATAGAGTATTTAATTGTATAGTAATTGTAAATAAAATAAAGGTTTCTACTTCACGGAGTTTGCCTATCACGGGTTCTTTTTGGAACGTAACCCCTGCAAAAAACAAGGGTTTACTGTACTGCCCGTGGACTAGTAGTATACATGTATCTCTTCAACCATACTGCCTCAGTCATACACATGTACTTCATTTAAGTGTAGAAAACTCACACTACTAGCTAGTTTTGTTTACTTTGCATCCCCTTTTTCATGCAAGAACCAGTACTCTCCAGCAAGTCAATCGAGTATTTTTAGTTTGCCAGTTTTAGGACGGTACTACAATATTTTGTGTATGTTTTAGTCTAGAACTGTCCTACATCCAAGTTGTGAACTACACCGCGGCTATACGATGCATACTTGAGAGCTCTTTGACAAGAGTACTTAGAAGTACCTTCAACGGAAGTACCCTTCTCACTACTCTTAAGTTCTACGGTTAATGAAGTAGTTTTTGTCATAATCAGAGGTCTGCAGCGGTACAACCCCAAAGGACAAGTGCAAATACACTATTTTGTCCGGGTAGCCCAGTGAGATACTTGCCACGTGAACTAAAACTCGAAGAATACTTGATTGTCTCAAGGTCGTAAAATGGGAACATGCAACAATAAAGGCCAGAAGATATGGATGCTGGAATTGGAGGTCTAGACCAAAGAGAAGATGGATGGACGTGGTGAGGAGGATATGAAGGTTGTGAGAGAGGAGGATCCAGAGAAGAGGGTTAGATGGAGAAGGTTGGAGGTTCCCTGCGGGGAAAAGCCCAAAGGAAAAGAAGAAGTATCTACAGAGCAGAATCCTGATATGTACACTGACAGCACCGCCCTGGCATTGTATTTTTGGAGCCACATCTGAGCATACGTCCTCCTCCGGCAGCTTCGGCCCACCTGTCAATCATCCCGTCTGAAACCCCCCCCCCCCCCCCCCCCCCTCCCGCCACCCCCCTTAAAAATCTAGCCCTTCCCTCATTAACCCCGCCTGTTTGACAATTTAAATATAAATGAATCTAATTTAGTGGGCGCCGGGTCCCGGCGAAGGAGGACTCATTTGGAGGCAATCTAAAATTAATGAGGGCATCTGAGGGAGGAGGGGGGGCAAGAGATACCAGAGACTACTTAAAACGAGGAATCGTTATTTGGAGAGAGCGAGAATCATTCACCCTTTCACCAAACGTTCACCCTTTCATTCAGGCTCTCTGAGGTACTCATGTAGACTGATTCCCCCTCCTACTCGCTCCGATAGCGAACTTTACCCCGTTACCGCGGGCATCGAGCTGCCGTTTGGTTCCTCCCGGCGGCTCCCACGGCGACTGTTTGGTTTTGCGGGTTTAATTCCCGATGGGTTTGGGGTCCGGAGTGATTAGGCTGAGCCGCGGAGGCCGGCGGGGTTCGTCGGGTGTCTCCACGCGTTAGCGTCGTCCGGCATCGCACCCGGAGCCGACAGCACGCCGGGGTCGGCGGTCGCCATGGCAACCACCGCGATGGGAGGTACCGCCGGACAACCGGGACTAAAAAACCCACTTGATCTTTGTTTTCCAACATGGCCGCCGGAGCTTCCGCCCCCGATTGGACGGATCCCCGACCCCCCCTCCAGCCCCGGAGGAGGGCCGGCGCCGTCACCTCTCCTTTGCCCTTTGACCCCAAAAAGCACCCCCCCCCCCCCAACACAAATAAACATGCATTGTGTCGGCGCGCACAAACGACTTCCTGCGTGCACACATGCGGCTATTAAAGAAGAAAAGAAAAAGAGGGAGCTTCTTTCTTATGACCTTTGACCCTGCCTTCGCTGACCGCTCGCACCGCATGGTGCGGCTATAGGAGGGGATGCACGTGCACGTGTGTGTGTGTGTGTGTGTGTGTGTGTGTGTGTGTGTGTGCATTCGTGCATGAGCAGGCAGAAGAGGTGACGTTAGGTTTTAAAGTGTGAGGGGGTTCTTCATGTCCTGAAGGGGAGGAGGAGGAGGAACCTGCTGAGAGGGTAGTCTACATCTGCTCCTCCTTCCTGCTGTATCTCCTCCCCCTTCTTCTCCTCCACCTTCTCCACCCCGTCCATCTCCACCCACCCCTTCTCCGTCTCCAGCTGTGGGCGTAAAGTACATTACATGCTTGCTAATCAAACCCCCGTTACGAGTTTTCCCGGGACGCGGCGGCCGCCAGTCTTCTGTCGCCCCCTCCCTTGGACCTCCATCTCCAACCCCACCTCCAACCCCACCACCACCACCACCACCGACGCCGCCGTCCACCTCCTCCTGCCGCTCCAGGCCTCGGCGAAAGGCCGTAACGTCAAGGAATGCTAGCGAGAATGCAGCTAGCGGTGTTAGCGTGTCTGTTTTTTTTTGTTGCATGTTTGCAGATGACACTGTGGTGTGGAGAGACAGCAGGGAGAAGGTGGAGGAACATCTAGAGAGGTGGAGGTTCCATGTGTGGGGACGTGAGGAACCCCAAGGTGAAGGAGGTGGAAGGACTGAGTGGTGGAGAAGAGGTGGAGGCTCCTCCACCTCTTTTCCATAGAGAAGATCTCCACCCTTCTACTCAGAGCTTCTCCAAACTCCATGGAGAAGATCTGAGTAGAAGGGTGAGGAGGTCTACATGAAGACCAGAAAGGAGGTTCATAACCATGGTTGTCACAGCAACTGCTAACAAAGTGAAAGTTTCTGGCAGATGAGCCGGCCGTTCAGCGGACGCCACCCGGAGGCCTGCGGTCTGAAAGCATCTCTATTAATATCTGGTGAACATCTGATGGTCCTCGGACAGAGGACCTTCTGTCCGCCGTGCTGCCGTTTGAGAACATCTCCAAGCATCTCAAACATTTTCCAGCGCAACTTCAACATCCCGTTTTCATGATCCCTTTCATGGGCCGCTAACAGGCCCGGCCGGCGCCATCAATGTGACCACTGTCTGCGGCGGCTGCTAGCATCAACAAAACTGACTCACTGTACGCTCGGGCGCCGTTAAACTAGCAAAGTAGCTAGCAAGAGGCTAGCAAGAGGCTAGCAACAACAAACCAAAAGCGTGAGGTTTGTGACAACGAGTTCTCGTCTTCAGGCTAACGGAAGGCTTACCGCGGCATACAGATGTTTATATCTCCAGTAAATATGCTTTTTTTGGAGATGACCTCTGACCCCGGCGCTAACCTTTGCGTCCGCCTTCATGGTGGAGAGCGTCTCTGCTCTGGCGTGTAGAAACCAACATGTAAGTGGGTGGCGGGGCGGAGGGCGCTAATTAGCCCTTGTGCGGGAGCTAAATTACCGTTTTAAAGAGCATCCGCTCTCTCGCGGTGCGTAAAATACGATGATACGTTTGCCGTGCAAACACAGACGGGGGCCATGCTATTAATTATGGCGGCAGGCCTCGTCGTATGCGATGATACCAACGCGAAGGCTAGCGCGCAACTGTTTTGTTTGCCAAGTGAAGCGGAGGAAGATAATCCTCCTCCTCCTCCGAGGAGCGAGCGGAGATTATGCTGCTAGCATGAAATGATTTAAACCGGGGTGTAGCTGTTAGCGACATCCCGATATTATTATTGTTGTTATTTCGGGGCGCCTGTTGTTTAGGACGGGAGGTTGGCTTGCGTAGCGCGCGCAAGTGGATCCGCTAATTATCTACGTTTGGTGTCGGTGGCGGACCAGAGCTGTGGAAACATCTGGAAACAGTCCACGCCTCCTCAACCCCTCGCTCCTTCTGCCGCTAATTGGATTTGGCGAACACCTGTACGAGTGACGACGGCTCAGGGGATTAAGGTCGGGGAAACCCTGAGTCACTGCTAATTACCATCTCCTGCTTTCTCAGGGTCTCGCACACATGGTTTGCCCCCCTCCCACCACCGCCACCGCCCCGCCGCCGGCATTAGGAGATTTAATTGATATTTGAAGGTCACGGCGCGGCATGGCGGGGATTTAACCGCTGGGATCTGGCATTAGCCGTTAGCCGATTGCGAGCTAGCCCCAGCCTTTCGGGCTCATTGAGCTCACAGTGCACAGGCGTGCTCGCCATGAGCGCCCTTGTCTACATTTTAAGTTTACGGCGCCCTCTGCTCTCCAATTAGCGCCGTTGTTGTCCATCCGGAGAAGGTAAATGCTGGAGTCGTCATCGGTGGGCCCGACCAATCAAATCGTTTCCTCCGCCCACGCTTTAAACTTGCGTTTCCCACCTTTATTCCTCAAGGAGGGTCAGGATTGAACCGGGGATTGGGGGTCAGGTGGTGCGTCTGCGGTTGCTGCTGTAGTTACGGATGTAGAGCATACCGTGGAGTTCACGCTGGCCCTCTGCTTCCGGCAGGTTTCTTCAAAGGGGATCACGCACTGCACGGTGGACACCTGAACGCATCACCAGAGCGACGCGTCGACAACAGGGTAAGCAAACACTGAGGCCGACAAACATGGCCGTCGCTGATCTAGCCTCCCGCTGTCCTAACTACAAATGCCAACTGTCCACGACTACAAATGGCATTTGTTGCTAACTAGCCACATAGACGTCCCACAACTAGTCCAGAACACAATGTACCTATCTAGCCTCCCACTGTCCCCAGCAAGAAATGCCAACTGTCCTTACTAGCCACACCCACTTCCCACAACCAGCCCTACCCAGTGTTTCCAACTAGCCTCCCATTGTCCCCAACAAGAAATGTTAGCTGTCGCTTACTAGCCACATAAGCTTCCCAAGAGTAGCCGTACCCAGTGTACCTAACTAACCCCATGCCTCCCCAACTACAAATGCCAACTGTTCTTACTAGCCACACTGACTTCCCACAACTAGCCCAACCCAGTGTTTCCAACTAGCCTCCTGCTACCCTAACTACAAATGCCAGTTGTCGTTAACTAGCCATTCCCACTTCCCACAACTAGCCATATACAGTTTACCCAAATAGCCTCCCACTTCCTCCCATTGTCGCCAACCGGAAATATCAGCTGTTGCTTACTAGCCACACTGACTTCCCACAACTTGCCATACACAGTGTGTCCAACTAGCCTCCTGCTACCCTAACTACAAATGCCAATTGTTGGTAACTAGCCATTCCCACTTCCCACAACTAGCCTCCCATTGTCCCCAACAAGAAATGTCAGCTGTCGCTTACTCGCCACATCGACTTCCCACAACTAGCCATACACAGTGTACCCAAATGGCCTCCCACTTCCCCAGCAAGAAAGGCCAACTGTCGCTAACTAGCAATGCCAACTGTCACTAACTTACACTGACTTCCCACAACAAGCCCAGCCCAGTGTACCTACTTTGCCTCCCATTGTCCCCGAAAAGAAACGTCAGCTGTCGCTTACTAGCCACACCAACTTCCCGCAAGTAGCCCTACCCAGTGTGTCCAACTAGCCTCCTGCTGCCCTGACTACAAATGCCAATTGTTGGTAACTAGCCATTCCCACTTCCCACAACTAGCCTCCCATTGTCCCCAACAAGAAATGTCAGCTGTCGCTTACTCGCCACATCGACTTCCCACAACTAGCCATACACAGTGTACCCAAATGGCCTCCCACTTCCCCAGCGAGAAAGGCCAACTGTTGCTAACTAACTCCGACTTCCCACAACCAGCCCAGCCCAGTGTACCTACTTTGCCTCCCATTGTCCCCAACAAGAAATGTCAGCTGTCGCTGACTAGCCACATCAGCTTCCCACGAGTAGCCGTACCCAGGGTACCAAACTAGCCCCGTGCCTCCCCAACTAGAAATGCCAAATGTCACTAACTAGCCACACCGACTTCACTAAAATAGCTATATTCATTGTACCAAACTAGCCTCCCACTGTCCCCGACTAGAAATGCCAACTGTCCTTACTAGCCACACCCACTCCCCCCAACTAGCCCTAACCAGTGTGTCCAACTAGCCTCCTGCTACCCTTACTACAAATGCCAATTGTTGTTAACTAGCCATTCCCACTTCCCACACATTCCCGTGTACCCAACTAGCCGCACCATCCATCCCGAACTTGAGACATCCACTTCCCCAAACTGGCCCCGCCCACTTTTCTACCCCACCTATTATCTGGTCTTCTGGGGTCAAGCTAACTCGGGCTCTGGCAGCGGCTCCGAACATCTGACCCCTCCAGAGTAGACCCTCCCTGGGACCAGACGTGACCATCAGCTACATCTGCTACGTCCCCAGACCTGCTGAGGGAAGGAACCATGTGGAGAAAAGATAAAGTGGGAAAGAAAGACGTCTCCAGTCCCACAATGGACGCTGAAATGGGAGTGGCTGTTAGCCGAGCGGCGAACACACAGCGCTTGTCCACCATTCAAAGAGCTCCGGGGGCCAGAAGCCCATCGGACACCGTGACGACACACACACACACACACACACATGCATGGACAGGTGATGCATCACTGATGGGAAGAAGAGGAGGAGGGGGTTGGGAGGTGAAGTGAGCTGGGAGGGTGGATGGAAGAGGAGGAGGAGGAGGAGGTGGAAGGGGGTCGGGAGGTTTGTTTTTTTTGAAGTTTTGCGGTTTGACGACTCCAAACCTGAACCGGCGTGACGTGGTTTCCTCCGCCGACCTACCAGGAACCTCCGAGGAGCTTGGTGAGAACGCGCAAGAACCCGCCATTTTGGGGCGTGAACAAACACGGCGGACTTAAAAACATCCCCCGTCGACTTTAGCGTCCACCTGCGGCGCCCTCCCCTCCCCGCAGGCTCCGCCCCTTTTTTGTTTATCCCCACTTTCCCACATCTGACGGGATGCGGTGGCGCTTTAAGGGGGAAGGGTTGATGGACAGCGAGGGTTTGGGGGGGCCACCGAGCCATGGAGGGTGCAGCAGAAACTTCCCATGCTGGCCTCCCAGTGCGGCTACGTAATGAGGGCAAGGGACACACACACACACACACACACACACACACACACACACACACACACACACGGGGCTGAGCATGGCCCCACGGCTGATTAGCGGCGCACAAAGGCCCCAAACAGAAGTAGCAGAGGGCTCACAATGGGAGCAGGGCCTCAAGGCGGGGTTTGCTTCTGCCCCGACGGAGGGGGCGAGAGAGGTTAGGAGATGGAGGAGAGAGAGAGGGATGGTGTGTGTGTGTGTGTGTGTGTGTGTGTGTGTGATGAACTTGTTGTGTTTTCGTGGAGTTTTATCTTCTGTCGTGGTCAGAACCCGTCCAGAACGCTTCCCGATTTGTCTTCTACGCCCCCCCCCCCCCCCCCCCCCCCGTCCCCTCAGGTTTGGTGATCTTGGAGATCTTCTGGAGAGGCGCAAGAAGAGCGAGGTCTTTGTGGGTTTCATGACTGCTTGTCTTCGCGACCTTCTGCGCTCCAGCACGATGGTCGTCCTGATGTTAAGAAGAAGAGCAGAGAAAGCAGTAGCTGATTGAATGAACTGATAAAGTCAAACGTCAATCATGGTTAGATCCAGGCTGGAGAAATTATTGTAGGACAAATGAGCAGACTAGTTGCACAAACTAGCCTCCTGAACTGGTAATATTGCTTCCCAAACTAACTTCTTAAAGTAGTTCCCCTCCGTAGCTTCTCAAACTTGTGATCGAGTGTCCAAAACTAACTTCTCAAAATGCCTTGTAAAACTAGAATCCTAAGCTAGCTTCTGAAACTGGCTTCCCAAATTGTCTTCCCAAACTAATCCCTCAGCGTCCCTTAAATTAGCTTCTTAAATGAGCTTCCCAAAGTAGCTTCTGAAATTAGCTTCCAAAACTAGTCCCTCAACGTCCCTTAAATAAGCTTCTTAAACTAGCTTCTTAAACTGGCTTCCCAAACTAGCTTCCCAAACTAGCTTCCCAAACTACTCCCTCAGCATCCCTTGAATTAGCTTCCAAAACTAGCTTCCCAAACTCGTCCCTGAGCGTCCCTTAAATTAGTTTCTTAAACAAGCTTCCCAAAGTAGCTTCCCAAACTAGCCCCTCAGCATCCCTTGAATTAGCTTCCCAAAGTAGCTTCCCAAACTAGCTTCCCAAAATAGCCCCTCAATGTCCCTTAAATTAGCTTCCCAAACTAGCTTCCCAAACTACTCCCTCAGCGACCCTTAAACTAGCTTCCCAAACTAGCTTCCCAAACTGCTCCCTCAGCATCCCTTGAATTAGCTTCCCAAACTAGCTTCCCAAACTAGTCCCTCAGCAACCCTTAAATTAGCTTCTTAAATGAGCTTCTCAAAATTGCCTCTTAAACTTCCCGGACCAACCTCATCCAACCTCCTTTTCAAATTAGCTTCTGAAGCTAGCTTGTCACACTAGCAACGTGTGTGAAGTGTGTGTGTGTGTGTGTCTGTCCCCCACAGCCGCACGGTGAATGCAAACACTCATTAGCATGTATTTGTGCGCTTAAACGCTACAAACTCGGGAGTAACCGGCTACAGAAACGTCTCCCGTTTGGATCCAGGCGGCGCCGCCTGCTAAAACCATGGCGCCGTCGATTAGCATCTACACGCCGCCGCGGGGAATTAATAATACAAGGCGCGGCCTAATGAACCCGACCCTGCCTGAGCGCCGCCGTAATCTCCGCTCTTCAATTGGCGGCGCTACGGAATTAGCTTCCCTCTCTTTCTTTTGTTATTCCTTCGCTCGCTAACGTGTTTTCCCGACGTTGCGCGTCCGAAAGAGGCGGACGCTCTCTATCTGGGGTGGCTTTTTTTTTTTTTTTCTAATTCCGGAGAAGACAATCCGGCTTTTCCGGACTCTTCTTGTGTTTATCCAATTATCTAACGCTATTTAAAACACACACACACACACACACACACACACACACACATGTACGCGAAGGGTCCAATGAGGAGGCTCCTGAAATAAGTCCCGCGTTAATTGCATTTGATAAGTCTTAACGGGAGCCCGTCAGAGGAACGCGAGCTGGAATGACATGATAAAATGGGAAACGGTGACAATGTTTTTAATTTTATTTTTTAATTTCCCTAAAAGGCTCCTCGGTTTGGTTCCCATGGCGACGGAACTGTATTTGGACAGGAGTTGGACGGCGGCGCGGAGGTTAGCTCCGCCCCCTCCTGGTTGGATCCCCCTTCCTGCGTGGAGCCTCCATGTTCTCCTTGGGTTCCTCAGGGTTCCTCACACGTGCAGGAGGTTCACGTGCACGTTCCAGAGCTGTGAATGAATGACTGAATGATTGTATTTCTGGCGTCTGAATGAAGGTGTGAAGGTGCCATTCGCTCCATGAAAGAAAATCAGATCTTTTTATGGGCGTAAGAGCTGTCAGACTGGAGCGTGTGTGTGTGTGTGTGTGTGTGTGTGTGTGTGTGTGTGTGTGCTGTAGGCACTGCTGTGTTAAAATGACAAGGAAATGGTGATTTTCCACCACGGAGGCTGCGACAGTGCAGCCCCCTCGGGCGGCCGCAGAGAAATTATTGAATTTTACGCGTGTGTGTGTGTGTGTGTGTGTGTGTGTGTGTGTGTGTGATGACTAACCCTTTCATCCCCGATTCACGTAATCAAGACGTCGGGTGCTGTTTTGTTTCCGCACCAGGAATTTAACCCGATCTTTCCTTTCTTTTCTTTCTCTCGATCGTTCCTGAAAAGCCGTCGTCACGGCAACGGGGAGAATCCATGATGATTTTTTTTTTTTTGGTCAACCCCCCCCCCCCCCTCGTGCAGGAGATGCTGATGGTGCGACGGCGTGGTGGCGTGAGATGAAGAGAAGATGATGACATCACACGTGCACACACACACGCCGGACAATGGGAGGCCATTTCCGGCCGCTGTCGACGGGATTGAGGTGGAACGACCCGAACCGAACCAAACAACCTGAAGAAGACGAGGTGTTCCATGTCAGGAGGCATCTCGCCACCCTGCCGTTTCCCTCCTCCAGCAGAAGAAGCCCGCCGGCCGACGCCGACGTCTGATTGGTCGGACGGCTTCAGGAGGGATGCGGCGCCGGGAACGCATCGATGGTGGTCGGTTTGTCGACTCTCCGAAGCTCCTCGGACAGCAGGGAGGAACCCGGAGGAACCTGGAGGAACCCCGGGCAGATGCCAGCAGAACATGAAGATCCACGCAGGAAGACCACCTTCTGGCCGTGAGGGGGCGGAGCTTATCGCCCGCCTCCGGCGTCTCCTCCAAATGTTGTCCGTGCTTTTGTTTTGAAACGACGAGCAAACCTACCGATGTTATTCGATGAAATGAGAGCTTCGCTCTGATTGGTTCGCCGCTGGCGGAGGAGCCAATCAGGGCTCTCCGTTCCTGCCGCAGGTGGAAACACCTGACGGGAGGAAACCCGCAAACAGGAAGTGACGGCGCCCCCCCCGAGGGACATTTTAAATAAAGGATTTTTTTTTTTGGGCTCACCTTTGTGTTTTTCATGCATGACACACACACACACACACACACACACACACACACACACACGCGTGCAACGGTAGCCCTCAGCTATCTGTTGCAGGGAGTGTAAGTGATCGCATAGCTGTGGTCATAACTCACAGCTGGATGGGCCGCTGATGGAAGCCGACACCTGCTGTCCCTGTGTGTGTGTGTGTGTGAGTGTGTGTGTGTGTGTGTGTGTGTGTGTGTTGGTCATTTTAGACTCTTCATGTCGTCTCGTTCCCCGTCTGTCTCTTCGTGTCACCCTCCTCATCCTCGCCGCCTCGGGCCAT
>NC_141284.1:1207764-1212764 GCF_037954325.1 Fistularia commersonii
TTCGCATCAGCGCTAGTTAGCTTAGCACAGCTATCTGTTATTACTAGTTTATAAGACCCTTGCATTTACGCTGCGTCTCCAACGCTACACGTGTGTGTGTGTGTGTGGGATGAATATGCATGAGGAGTGGTCTTGACAGCACAGCGCGTGTTTGTGTGTGTGTGTCTGTATGTGTGTGTGTGTGTGTGTGTGTGTGTGTGTGTGTGAAGGGGCCCTGGTTCACCCCGGCAGTAATAGCGGCGCCTGTATTTGGGGGTGAACAGGCGCCCCTCTCATCGGACGGCCACTGCTCTGTAACCTCCGCCATTGTGCGGCGCCGACCGGCACACAGCCTACACACACACACACACACACACACACACACACACACACACACCCAATACACAATCCATCTTTATAATTAAAGCGAACGGCGTGAGGGATGAACCACGTCTGGCAGGAAACAGTTTGTGTCGGCCAACGCCGCCGCTCGGCGTGATGGACACGGGATGGCGGCGGCCACTTTAGGCCCCGCCCCCTCTCACAGATGAGTCCTTCACACTGCACTGCATTGCCCCGCCCCCTCCACAGGTGGTTTTACCCCTGCCGCTAACAAGCTAAGCTAGGGCACAGCTGTAACATCGGGGTTACGCTAAGCTAAACACTAAATAAAAGCAGGGCTATGTGTGGACATGTGCGCTAATGGGCTGCTGTTGCTTACACTTGTGGGCCTTCTGCGCACACACACACACACACACACACACACACACACACACACACACACACACACATAGACAAGCCGTCCCAGTGTCGGCTTTCCGCGCCCACAGTCGACCCTCTGTTATTCTTTCTCCACGTTTTTTTCGGTGGAGACAAGTAGTAGCCCAGAAGACCCTAATTCGAGTGTGTGTGTGTGTGTGTGTGTGTGTGTGTGTGTGTGTGTGTGTGTGTGTGTGGGGGGGGGTGGATCCCCCTGCAGAGGCGAGAGGAGAGAAGAGATGGGTTTGTCAAAGAAGCGGCGGACGCCAAAGTAGGAAGGGGGGGACGCATTAACCTCCTGGTGACCCACGCCTGCGTGTGCGTCTTATATATATGGATAATCTGTGTGTGTGTGTGTCTGTATGTGTATGTGTGTGTGTGTGTGTGTGTGTGTGTGTGTGTGAAGCGCCATCGCCTGTACAAATGGCGGCGCAGAGCCAGCGTCCCCCTCGCCCGGCTCCTTCGCCGCCTGTTTTTTAAACGCCCCGCGTCTTCGCCGCCATCGCCATGGCGACCTGGTGCTCGTGTCTCCGCGGCCGGGGTCACGCTGACCTTTGCCCCTCGCGCACGAGTCCGGGCACGGCGAGGACGGCGCCGGCAGACACACCTGAGAGGCTGCACGCTCTGTTTGAGGAGGGAGGCCTGTTGTTACCTGCCTTTAGGCAGGGCACACACACACACACACACACACACACACACACATGCAACTCACGGTCTGTGGCTAAACAAACCAACCATCCCCAGGTGTGTGTGTGTGTGTGTGTGTGTGTGTGTGTGTGTGCGGACCCTCCGTCAGCATCCTGTCACACATGAGATGTTTATCCAATTTGTCAAGATAATCTTTCCTTAACCTGGCTGCCAAGTCGGGTGCCTGCGCACACACACACACACACACACACACACACACACACACACACACACACACCTGGATGGTTCACCTATACCTGCCACTCGGCCTGAAATGGAGCCCAGCTCCGCCATCTTGCTGGTCGAGGGGTTGTTTGCGTTACCCTGTCACCTGATTCTACTTAGCATGAATTAGCTTAAAGGCTAATTTAGCTTGTAGCCGCCGCTAAATGTCAACATTTCGAGCAACGACCAATCAGTCGAACGAGTGAGGTGATGGTCGCACGTCTCCATCTGTGGAATGAATGTTCCAGAAGTCTAAAGATGACCAACCTGCCGGGGTGTTAGCTTCATCGCTACGAGCTAAATAGCTACACGGATCATTCCTGCTAAAACTTAGCGTTCAAAGACGCAAACGTCAGATCTCCGACGGCCGACCTCCAGCCGCCGCCGCCGCCAGATTGCCGATCTGCTGACATCCTCGCCGACAATGTTCTGACGCTTCCTGCCACGGATTAAGACTAATTTCGGCGGTGGCGCCGCGGCGATTTGCATAATAAGCGACACACGCGCTCGCACGCCAAGTCAGAAAAATCCTGGAATGTTGCAAAGCTGATGATTTTCTAATGAATGCTCTGATTGGCTACGCTGGG
This sequence comes from Fistularia commersonii, assembly GCF_037954325.1. Lineage (NCBI taxonomy): Eukaryota > Metazoa > Chordata > Actinopteri > Syngnathiformes > Fistulariidae > Fistularia > Fistularia commersonii. The sequence continues at coordinate 1,210,002 of NC_141284.1, forward strand.
ATTAGCCTAACGGGATTGGAGGGCTGTGTTTACCAGCTCTTTCACGATTTCCACAACTTTATATTTAGAGGTCCGTCTTATCGCCGCCAATCATCGCAGACGACTGGAGCGATGGCGCAATTACACGCCTCACACACACACACACACACACACACACACACAAGCGCTGGTCCGTCACCTCCATCAGCAGAGTTAATGTGTAACGTATTAAAACGTCTCCGAGGGCGACATGAAAGACTCTAAGTGGCGGCGGCGGCGGCGGCGGCGGCGGCGGCGGCGGCGGCGGCGGCGAGGAGCCCGTCCCTCATCAAACATCTGAAACGCCGAAGGGTTCGGCTTGTCTGAATGAAAAGGGGTGTCCTGGCGGGAGGGCGGGATTTGAGTCGCCGCGCTCCGTTCGCGTCAAAGCGGCGACCTGCTGCGGCGCCGTTTCTCCCGAAATGTGATATTAGCACGTTAGCATTTGCTAATTGCTTTAGCTACGCGGGTCAAACACACTGCCTCAGGGTTAAACCACTGATGTGCTTGCGGCGTTTCCAGCGTGGCGGGAAACGCCGCAGATTCATCAGGTTTGGGGTTCAGTGGGCGGAGCCAACACACTGCCGCCGTCGCCATGGTAACAGAGGCAAGATAACAAGATGTTATGGAAGGTTCTCCTCTTCAAACGTATGTTTTCGGACGTATCAGGAAGAAAAGGTCCAGAGAAGAGGCCTCAACCCTCACCTGCACTACCTGAAGTGTCTGCAAACATACACACACACACACACACACACACACACACACACACACACACACACACTCCAAAACACATTCATTACACACACAAAAAAAAAAAACAGGTCCTTCTTATCTGCGTCTGCGCTCGTGTGTTTTGATGAATGTTCGGATGTTTTCCCACAGCAGCCAGTGAGGTAAGTAGCCACACACACACACACACACACACACACACACACACACACACACACACACACACACACACACGAGGGATATAGGGCAGGTTTGTCAGGTTGTCATTTTTTTCCTCCTTTAAGAATAAGACCGGGACTCCGTCACTGACCTGCTGGAAACCCCGCTGTCGACAACACCCTACCCCTGCCCTCACACACACACACACACACACACACACACACACACACACACACACCACTACACCTTTGTGTGTGCTTATCATCTCACCGGGGGTCGCTCAGCAGGGCGGGAACAAGTGTGGCAAGTCAGGTAGAAAAGGAGGTTGTTTGGCTGCAGTTGACTGTGACGCACACACACACACACACACACACACACACACACACACACACACACACACACACACACACACACACAGACACAAGGCTGTGTGATGATGAAGGGACGTCTTTATCATGGAGAGCTCAAGAGGAACATGTGCGACTGTGTGTTTGTGTGTGTGTGTGTGTGTGTGTGTGTGTGTGTGTGTGTGTGTGTGTGTGTGTTAGCTCAGCTCCGTTATCTATACACTATATATTTATTATGTATTATATGCTTTTAATGTATTTATTTTTACATTTTTATGTACTTCATTTATTCATATATCTAATGTACTTACTTAAAATATTGAATAAATATGATTTATTTATTGCTTATTTAAATGTATCTAATATATTTGATTGCTTTGATGATGACATGAGATGAGAAAACTATTGATCCCAGGATTGGTAAATGATTGATTGTGTATTTAAATATATTCAATGTACTTTTTATGTATAAAATGTTGAATGTATTCATGATATTCATGCTCATATTATGTAAAATTATTTAATAACATTTTTAAATATAACACACCTGGTACCTGAACGTCACCTTTGACCTCTAGGTTGTATTATTTTATGTAATAAAATCAAATATTTACATTTAAAGAAACAAATACAAATACCGTGAGGATGTTCATAATAATAAATTACAAATGAATAAATGACAATTAAAGAAAACGCAACTTCCGGTGAGACGATGACGTTGAGAATCCCCACGCGCCCTTGAACGTCTCAGAGACGACAGGTGATTTTTCGGAAGCACGTGATTGGCCCCGATCAGTAATCGATCGATGGGATGATCGAAGAAGCCGCGGGGAGGAAAAACTAAAGGGCTTCAAGCGGGACGAAAGGTTTCCACGCGTGTCACCGAACCGGAAGTGGAAGGTCCACGCCGGTCACGTGTCACCCGTCGCGTCTGATGCAGGTAGGAGCCGAGATGCATTCACGCGCGCGGGGGGCAGTGCGTGGCGTGGCCTCGCGCCGTTTAACGCGCAATGATGCGTAGAGAATGTGTGTGTGTGTGTGTGTGTGTGTGTGTGTGTGTGTGTGTGTGTGTGTGTGTGTGTGTGTGTGTGTGTGTGTTTTCCGCGCTGGTTGTCTTGAGCAGTGTTCAGGCCTTCTTCCTGGTGAGGAACTAAACACACACCTGCTGCTGTGTGTGCGTTGCGTGTGTGCGTGTGTGCGTGCATGCGTGCGTGCGTGTGTGTTTGTGTGTGCGTGCGTGCGTGTGTGGGTTGACTTGAATGTTCTCATCCTGCGCTTTTATTTTGCAGTGTGTGTGTGTGTGTGTGTGTATGTGTGTGTGTGTGTGTGTGTGTCAGCTGTGGCTCGGGCTGGACGTTGCCGGTTGTGTTCCCGTCCTGTTGTTGTTGTTGTTGTTGTTGTTTGTGAGGCTGTACAGCAAATAAAAACATTGTATCCAACACACACACACACACACACACACACACACACACACACATATCTGTCACCCATGCACAGGATTCACACAATA
>NC_141284.1:1215264-1217764 GCF_037954325.1 Fistularia commersonii
CCCCCCTGGGAACCTGCCCAATGAGAAGGCCTGGGGGACTCGGGAGGAGGTATGAGGGTGCTATCTTGGCTCGGTGAAGGATCATGAGTGGAGATGGGGAGGAGAGAGGTGCATCATGGGATGTCTCTCAGCAGGGTAAAGCTATGGCGAGAAGCTAATGCTAAATGTAAGCTTCCTCAAAAAAGAAGTGTGTTTCAAGCATTTCCGCCCCGTTTTTTGGGTTCAAAAGGCCGGTTAGATGCTGAATTGTGAAGACCTCCTTCCCCCTGGCGTGGAACCAGAAGCTCCTGGTCAGAGCTTCAGAGCTCCATCCTTCACGGCCCACCGGGCTAATGACGGCGGCGGGCAGTGTGTCTGCACTTTGGCAGCCTGCACCTGTTTACAGCTTAAGGTCAGAGGTCGCGGGATGAGCCAGGGGAGGCCAGGGGGCTCCTGTCATCTGTGTGTGTGTGTGTGTGTGTGTGTGTGTGTGTGTGTGTGTGTGTGTGTGTGTGTGTGTATGTGCAGGAACTCACTTCTCGCTCCTGTAACTGTTGCACCAAGACGGCGGACAAACAACCCCGTTAGCCTTCGTTGATGTTGTCAATTAAAAATGGGTGCAGGGAGAAAGGGGGCGGAGCCTATCCCAGCAGAGAGACGGGGTTCCCCTGGACCAATCACGGGGCCCCATATAAAGATGTGCAACCATTGGCCCTCTCATCCACACATCTTGGCAGCGTAGGGTCTCCAGCATGAACTTTGCTAACCTGGCTAACAGTGTGAGCTAACTAGCCACTAAGAGCCTTCAAACACCCCCCCCCACATCTGATGGTTCCCATGGAAACAAGAGGGGCAGCACACCGATGAAGCGCGGTGCTATTTTTACCGATACATATATTTTTATTTATATATACGAGAAAACACTGTATCTCTGCCGTATTTATTTCCATCTTTTCCTGGTCGAGGCCAAAACATGAGCTCACCTGGCAGTGAGACATGAGGGCTCGGGTTCCACAATAGCCCTGCATCTCCAATCATATTCTGTGTGTGTGTGTGTGTGTGTGTGTGTGTGTGTGTTTTATCGCTCTCATCTCCTGTTTGGGTTTCAGTAGGTTGCACGCGGCTGCAGAGACGGTGGGGGGGGCTATGATTGCCATTCACAGTGTTACAATGAGCTCATCTGATTTCACACACACACACACACACACACGTGCACGTCATGCGCACGCTTGGGTGGTGGTTGTAGTAAGAGAAACGTATTGTTATTGTTTACGCTTGAGGTTTTCCATGACCTCACCTCCGGCCTCGGCTTCAGGTGCGCGACCCGGAGACCAGAAGGTCACGTGACCCGGAGGTGGCCTATCATGACGCGGGAGATCGGTGCATTTGCGGCTAATAGCCGAACCCTCGGCCAATCGCCAGCCTCCATCTCACACCTTCATGTCCTCTCTGGTCTCCTCCAGACCTCCTCCGACCTCTGCATCCTTCTACCCAGACCTTCTCCATCCCTCCTCTGTCCATGTCCGAACCATCTCAGTGTAACTTTATCTCCAGAACATCTACCACCGTCGTCCTCGCTCCAGATCTTCTCCACATCGTCTCCAAATCTGACCATCAACCATCTTGTTCATCAGCCGGAGAGGAAAATTGTGGGATTTTTTGAGTCATTCCCACACTGAAATTAATCAAGTTAATCGCGTCAGTTAATTAGTTAATCGCACACTCGCGAACTATATCTCCGTTTCTCCGGCGCAGCAGCAGATCTTGGACAGATCCTGGACTTTTGAGGAGCAGAAGAAGACAAAACACGTCCCTTCTTCTTCCCCTCCGCTGAATATTTTCACCTCGCTGTTTGTTTAGTTTTCCGCCGCCCACATGTTGGCTAATGGAGGCAGGTGGGTGACCTTTGCCGCATCAGATAAGGCCGAGCTGTCACTTTTTACACAAAAATAACAACAAAAAAAAAAAAAAAAAAAAAAAAAAAACTTTGGGTAAAGCTTTCTTGGAATGTGTGTGTGTGTGTGTGTGTGTGTGTGTGTGTGAGCAGCACGTTTCAAAATCTGAAAAAGTCCCTCGCTCATGTCATGCTAGCGAGGTCAGCCAGAAAAATCCGCATGCAAACTCCGGAGGCCAGGTGAGGCCTGCAGGGGGCGGAGCTTGAAAATAAAAGGAAAACTCTCCCGTGCCAGGTGTATTATTGTGTTACCGTGGTAACCAATCGCAGCCAATCACTAAACTCGGTGTGGCCGGATAATTACCGGGCCGCACACACACACATTCACGCACGCAGGCCTGCACAAGTGATAACTAGACAAACAACTTGGACAGGTTGGCAAGCAGAAATGCGTCAGTCAATCAACCTTTAGTTTGGTTTTAGTTCTCACACACACACACACACACACACACACACACACACACACACACACACACACACACACACGGCGGAACACATAGGGATTTCGTCAAGATCCTTCTCCTCAGGTAGACAGGAAGGCTAGCAGACAGACGGGTAGGCTAGCAG
>NC_141284.1:1222764-1225264 GCF_037954325.1 Fistularia commersonii
TTTCATCGAAAAGGCAGTGAAGGTGAAAGGACGCAAACCGGATCTTCTCACACACACACACACACACACACACACACACACACACCCTACTATTTACAGAACAGAGGGTTTCTGTAAATATCCCTTTAATCAGCCTAATGAAAACCCAAGCTGAACACAACCGCAAGCTGCACCATTATAAGCCATTAAATATGGATTATAGAGGAACTTCCCTGAGGTTCTCTCCCTCTCTGGTATTTAATACCGGGTTGTTCATTCAGTGAGAGTGAGAGTTCACACACACACACACACACACACACACACAGAGCTGTAATTAGCAGCTTAGGCAGCTAGCCAGCTCTATAACAGCAGCAGTATGTGTGTGTGTGTGTGTGTGTGTGTGTGTGCTACATGTATACATACTTTTCTATCTAAATTTGTATCTGCGCTCACAGGTGTGTGTATCTGCGCATACCTCCGTGAGTGTGTGTGTGTGTGTGTGTGTGTGTGTGTGTGTGAGGTGAGTCACCGAGTTTTGCGTGGGCGCCGTGTTTGTCTTATCTGTGTGCTGATGGAGAGCGGCGGTGCTTGGAGACGGGCTCTGACGTGTGTGTGTGTGTGTGTGTGTGTGTGTGTGTGTGTGTGTGTGTGTGTGTGTGTGTGTGTGTTGCTTGATTGCTCTCTAACACCTGGTATTAGCCCCAGTAATCCTCACACCACATCATACTCACGCACCAGCCCCGTGAAGTTTGTGTTCACCCCTCACCCCCGGTGTGTTTTCACTTCCAGGTCCGCCGGGTCAAAAGCCATGGGTCTTCTCCCGCCGGGCTGCTAACCCGCATGCTAACCCGTACCCCGAGTCCTCCCTAGCGCCGTGCTAGCAGCTTTAGCCTTCCAGAGTCGTGGATGTGCGGCTAACTGACCCGCTGGCCTTTCCGCACTGAGCACAACTCCCACCAAAAATTTGGCATACAAGTCCTGCTCCTCCTCACGGGGGTCAGAACAGGGGTTTTGAGAGGCACCAGCATGTGGCGTCCTTCCCTTCGTCGTGAAGCGCCTTCTGACTTGAAGACCGATCAATGAGCCAATCAGAGTAGCCCCTCCCACCAGCTGAGAAATTGATCGATTGGTTGATTTGCCTCCCCGACATCCCCTCCCTGTCCCTCCATCTCACCTCGTAAGTGCACACCGTTTAAACCACAACGCTTTACACAATACACCTCCTCGACAAGCAATCTCTGGCACGCACACACACACACATTCACACACACATCGGCGCGCTATCGTATTTTCGTCTCCGCGCTTCCTGTTGGTTCCTGCGCACGTTTCGTCAGACGGAGATGAAATGGATTGCATGTAATGGGATTGAATTAATCTGATTACATGCAGATGAAGGCAGTGGTGGATTATTAAAGTCCTCCAGGTTTCTGAGGGTCTTTGAAACAGGAGATAATTGCTGATAAGCGTTGCGTCTCAGACGGCGTTATATCATCTCCGGGGATGGAAGCGGGCGGATGCAAATCGCAGGTGGAATCTCCTGCAGGGGGTTTGATTTGGGAGGAGGTCGGGGAAACATCTGGGCTGCTCCGAGCTGCAGGGCCGTCAGCGAGACTCCCGGTTTGTGCTTAGGTGAGAAGAACATGGAGAGTTCAACGTCACTTTCACACTGAAGGAACTTGTAGCAACTCCTAGAACATCTCAGGCACCAGGTGCGTTCAGACCAGCAACTGTGGACCTACAGTTCCTTGAGTTCCTTAGCTCCTACTCAGGGTCTTTTGACTGTTCCATAAGATCTTGAAGGTACTTGGTGTTTGGTTGAAGTCCATTAGCAGATACTTCTTATGGTGCACCATTTTTAAAACCTATTCTGGTCAGATGTTTTCCTGGGATAAATTAGGCGTGTCCAGGATCTTCTGGACTGCTACACCTCAGAGGGGTTTCCAGGGCTCGCAGAGGAACGTCAACATTTTGTCCAGAATAAGAGTTAGCAAACGGCTAACGGGGTTCTTCACACGGCGCAGCAGTGCAGGGAGAAGATAGAAACACTTCAACCATCTGATAGTCCGTGGTTGTTATTCCATGAAGGCTGAGGTAGCTTCCACCTCCATGTTGTCTGTGTCATCTTCCTCTTCTACATCCAGCGCGGAGCTGAAGTAGCCCATCACACTGGTCCCTAGCTTGGCTTCTCACTGCCAGTGGGAATGCTAAGCTAAAAGGTCCCCCGAGAGGAAGCTACTTCCTGGAACTCAATCGGAGCTGGACAGTTGATGCAGGTTGTCCCAGACAAGCTGGTTGGGACGACAGTTAGACGAGACACCAGAGAGCGTGAAGACCTCCCCCCGAGGGATGAAGCAGCAAGAAGGAAGGGTTGGGGGGGCGAGATGATGCAGGGTGGAGAACAAAGGGCTCCGTTCCTGTCACCCGCTCTCTTTTCTTGTCGTTCTTTCCATTCTTTTGTCTGAGGGAGAACAGTTTTCTTTTTTTTTTAAAAAAAAGAACCAGGAGGCCCCGAAGCAGCAGC
>NC_141284.1:1232764-1307764 GCF_037954325.1 Fistularia commersonii
ATACCACCGGTAGAGGCTGCAGAGTTTCTCGGTATGCTCGGTATGCTCAGCGGAGCAGAGCATGTCAGTTCAAGCGGGAACGATTTAGCATCCTGAACAGTCCGAGGAGTTCCCTAACAATTTCGCTTGGTCCTCCTACATGGAGAACCCGAAATAACCTCTGGTATGTTCCCAGGGAGCTTGCGGACGGGTCGCCAAAGGGAGCAGTACCACCGGAAGAGGTGGCAGAGTTTCTCGGTATGCTCGGTATGCTCAGCGGAGCAGAGCATGCCATTTCAAACGGGAACGATTTAGCATCCTAAGCGGTCCGAGGAGTTCCCTAACAACTTCGCTCGGTCCTCCTCTTCTGAGCGACGCCACTAGACGGCGTCCCCCGAGGCGCGAGATGTTGTTTCCTGGCGTCCGTCCGGAAGGACGTCAGCGAGTCCCACTTCCCGGTATGGCGGATGTCCCGGGAGATACCACCTGACCTTCTGGGATCTCTGTTTTGGTTTCTCTACCTTGTATTCTGGGTGCGGAAATGGTGGAGGGTCTCCTTTGAGTCCCTGGCGGTAGCTTCTGGCTCCCTCGACCAATTTCGAGGACTTCTGGGTGAACTTCTGATGGCTCCATGAACGAAAAGCCTTTACATCTCCATCTCACTTGTGCTTCTTCTGTGGAGCTCCGTCCTTCTGTTCTCAGGGTTGCAGACGTGTCGCCAAAGGGAGCAGTGCCACCGGAAGAGGTGGCAGAGTTTCTCGGTATGCTCGGTATGCTCAGCGGAGCAGAGTAGAAGAAGACAACATGGAGAGAAGAATTCTCCATCCATATGACGTTTACCGCCACGTATGTTCTCGTCCGAAACCGAACTTTCTCGATGTGTCGCTCCACAGCCAGGGAGGTGATGTAGCTATGTAACATTAGCCTTTGCAGGGAAGCCTAGCATTTAGCATTCATATAGAGTCAGCGTTTGCTTCCTCGGTGAAAGATGAACCGCTCTCGGGGTCGTGCCGGTCGATGTTTCCGACGCAGGCGTCGGTTCTAGTCTTGTTTTCACTTCGATAGCGGATGGTGTCGTCTTCAAAGAGCGGCACCTTCCCAAAGGACTGAAATCAATTTATGGAATTCCTCAAAAACAAAAAGACGTCTCAGATTTGACTCCTCGGACCGCTCGGAATCGGAAATCGTTCCCGTCCGGGGTGAATGGCGTTGCTAGCGACAACCGAAATGGGCACAAGAACGAGGGTGCGAGGTGGTGCGACGCTGCTAACCGCTAAAAAAAAAGGCAAACAGACGAAATAAGAAAAAGCCGACAGAAGTTGCGGACGGTTGGCGGTTCAAACGAAAGAGTGGACTCTGAGCAAAGACTCCGCTGACCCTTCGTTCCCGGCGAAGGAACGCGGATATCTCCACAAACGAGGTCGGCGCAAGGTCGCGCCAGTCCAAATGACGGAAAAACAACAACAACTTAGGGTTCTTCTTCTCCGTCGCGGTAAATCCTGCGCCCGGCTTTTTGTCTCCTTCGTTTGGGATTTTTTCGGGGATGTTTTTAGCACAGCTGCTATTAGCCTCCATGTTAATCCCCTTGGAGAATAAACTCATTAGGACATTAATCACTCGATTCTAATTACCTCTCCCGCTCGCTCCCGTCGCTCCCCTCGCTATCGCTAAATAATTCAGGTACTTAGACAAACGGCTCTTGACGGTAAAATTGACGATTTGAGGGGTTTGCGCTGCGTTTGAGTCCAACCCCAGCAGGTGACTCGGCGTGTTTCCCCGTGTCGCTTTGCTTTGCTTTCCAGATCTCAAGCGGCTAAATCTCTGGTGTCGGAAGGTTCGCGAGGCGAACGAGCGACTTGAAAATTAATTTCATCGCAAACAGACGGCGGGAGAGCTTCCCACTGATGGTTGAGGAGGTTCCACACTGCATGTGAACAAGGGGGGGGGCGCAGCGGTTAGCATAGGAAGAAGGTGCCCAGTTGGATCCCCTCAGGGAGGCCTTTCTGGGTGGAGCCTCCATACTCTGCCTGGGGTTCCTCACGGTTCCTCCCGCAGTCCAAACACATGCAGGAGGTTCATTGGAGACCTTCACTGCCCACATGTGTGAATGAGAGGGTGAACCGTTGCATGTCTATATGAGGCCCTTAGATTGGTCCAGGGTGAACCTCGCCTCTCGTCCAGTGGCAGCATGAATTGGCTCCACGGCCCAGGAATTTGATATTAAACCTTGTCCGTAGTCTGCTTATTGTCCATCTGGGATTGACCATATTCAAGTATATGACAGGGTGTCAAGAAAGGAGTAGCAGAGAAGTATGTTAGACTGGTGCAGGACATGTATGCTCGCTGCAGGACAGTGGTACGGTGTGCTGTAGGGGTAACAGAGAAGTTCAAGGTGGAGGTGGGACTCCATCAGGGATCATCTTCTCAACAAAGAGAAGATCATGAATGTGTGAACGGAGTAGCTCGTTTGCTAACGCTAGCACTGGGACGAAAACACTAAACGTCAAATGACAACCGTCTCCCAGATGTTCTAGACGTTTGTCCTGTGGAGCTGCACGACATGAAGGAACGTGTGTGTGTGTATGCGTGTGTGTATGTATGTGTGTGTATATGTGTGTGTGTGTGTGTGTGCGCGCCCACGCTAGCTAGCACACTTCCTGCTAACAGGCCGGAGCAGGCTCTGAGTGCTGGGGGTGGAGGAGGAGGATGGAGGATGGCAGCGAGGCGTGGAGGTGCAGATCCTTCACCGTCACACGGGACCACACAACACGACAACATCTCTCTTTCTTTCTCTTTCTTTCTTTCTTTCTCTTTCTTTCTTTCTCTCTTTCTCTCTTTCTCCACCTCCATCACTCCCTCCATCATCTGCAAGGAGGAACCTTCAGACCTTCAGTTTCAGGTGTTCCTGCACTGTCGCCGCTGACGGCAGCTCCGTGCCCGCAGCGTTTAACCGGGCTTAACCGGCCTAAAAGCCTCACTCAGAGAGTGTGTGTGTGTGTGTGTGTGTGTGTGTGTGTGTGTTCTGGGTGGGTCTGTTTTAGCTGTCACCTACACAGAACCCATGATGCAGGGGTCTTAGTGGTAGCTTCTCACGGCTGACTGCACAGCACACACACACACACACACACACACACGCGCGCGCACACACACACACACACACACACACAAGCCTCCCAAGCGTTGACAGGTGGAGGTAAACGGAGCAGAACCCGGCTAATCCACCTCAGCCCGGGCGAGAGCGAGAGAGAAGCAGGAAACGGGTTTTATTTTGACGCCGATGTTTCCCTCAGCGCTCCTCGGCCTCCTGGACGGACGGGAACCCCGTCTTCAGCCCACGTTCTCCGTTCCAGGAGAAGGTTCCACAACCCGGCGAGAAGAACCACCATCTCGGGCCGGGCTGAGGGAACCCGATCCAGGAAGTTGTTTTTTTTTTTTAGGGTTATTTATTTTTTTTGGTTGAATCCTAGATCTTCTGGATGGATCTCTGGAGATGAAAGGTTACATGCTGTGCTAGATCTTCAGAACACACACACACACACACACACACACACACACACACACACAGTAGCGCAGCTGAAAGGCCAGTCGGGTTTTTTGGGGGGGGAGATGTTATCGTGCCAGTCTTGTGTTATTTCTTCAGGTGTTCCTGCAGCATGTTGGACCATGCCGCCCGTCTGCCCGCGACACACACTCACACACACACACACACACACACACACACACACGCTTTGATGTTTGCACGTTTTTTACATTCTGTATCTCCGAGGCATCAATTGAATCTAATCCTTCAACGTCTCTTTGCTCTCTTTTCTTTTTCCCACTTTCATTGTCTGTCTATCTCCGTACCCCCTTTCCCTGCCCCGCCCCACCCCCACACCCCCGTCTGCCTTCAATCACACACACACACACACACACACACACACACACACATACACACACACACACACGCTAGTTGTTTTAAGTGAGTGTCATCAAGCACAAATGTTTAGCGGCGTTTAGTGCTAAACCCCTTTCCGCCTGTCTGTATCACACACACACACACACACACACACACACACGCGCGCCGTAGTAATCATGTCATGCAAATTACCCAGCATTCCGAGGAGGCTCTCCGCCTGCAATCAGCCCGTCGGTGCTTCACACCATAATATTCACTTGGTTGAGTCGAGAACTGAAATCAGTTGATCTGCAGGACTTTAGAAGTAACTTCACGTGTACTCCGTGTACTCCGTGTACTCTGTGTACTCTGTTTACTCCGTGTACTCTGTGTACTCCAAGCCATGTCATTTGAGCTCCACAGAACCTGTATTCAGATCCAGGTTCGTGTTCATCCTGAAGCTGCAGGTCCAAACATGGCCATGCATTGCAAGTGTCAACCAATCAGAACGAAGGAGCGTCCGAGGAACGCTTACCAGCTAACCGGCTAACCGGCTAACCGGCTAACCAGACACCAAACAGATTCAGTGAGACGATAACCGATGACATCCTTGCGCTCTGTAACAAGTTTAGTGTTCTTGCGATTGTCGCCGCATGGACGCCCGAACATGGCCGTGCTTACAACTCAACCGTCAACCAATCAGAATGAAAGAGTGTCCAAGGAATGCTAACCAGCTAACTGGCTAACCAGACACAGAACAGATTGGGGGGGGATAACCGTCAACTTCCCGTTATTCTGTAACCCGTTAAGTGTTGCGCATTCTTGCGATTGTCGTAGCGCAGGCGCTCCGGATGGCGGCCGCCCAAATATGGCCGTGCTTACAACCGTGCTCAACAGAAAGCTAACCAGCTAACTGGACACCGAACAAATTCAGGGAGACGATAACCGACGACTTCCTGTCGCTCCGTAATGCGTTTAGCATCGAGCGATCTTGTGATTGTCGCCGCGCGGACGTCCAAACATGGGCGTTGCTACAACCAACTCCACCGTCAACCAATCAGAACGAAGGAGCATCCGAGAAGCGATAACTGGCTAACCGGCTATCCAGCTAAGCGGACAGCAAACAGAGTAAGGGAGACGATAACTGACGACATCCTTGCACTCTGTAACCAGTTTAGCGTTCTTGCGATTGTCGCCATGTGGACGCCCAAACATGGCCGCCCAAACATGGCCGTCGCTACAACCAATTCCACCGTCAACCAATCAGAACGAAGGAGCGCCGGGGAACGCTAACCAGCTAACTGGACACCGAACAAATTCAGGGAGACGATAACCGACGACTTCCTGTCGCTTCGTAACGCGTTTAGCATCGAGCGTTCTTGGGATTGTCGCGGCGCAGACGTCCCGGCCTCCGGCCGCCGCCGCCGCCGCCGCCGCTGTCAGAGGCGGTCAGGCTTACTGTGCTCTACCTGCCAGCCGCCATAATGCAACGGCAGCTTAAAAAGTGACAGGCTCGGCGAGGCACAAATAAGGATTAGCTGTTTGTCACGGGCGCCGCATAAAATAGTTATTAACCGCGTCTTGGCGGACTATTAAAATGCAACTCGGCGAGAACACGGATTATTTTTCATTAAACCTCAAAGTCACACTTTATTTATTTTTTTTAGGTGTGGGGGGGGCAGATAACCATTTGACACAGTAGATTTAGAAGTGAACTGCACGCGTGCGATCTACTTTTTGTCGACGGCGAGCTGAGAGCGGAGCGAGCGGACGGCGGGCGTCGGATTCATTCGTTCATTGGTTAGCTCGCGGCGGGTCGGAGCTCATCCCTGCCGTGATTGGACGAGAGCCGGGGTTGTTCGGGGAAGTTCGCGCATTCACCCTCTCCTTCACGCGCCGCGTCCAAATCCATCGGCGTTCGGTCGTACGGAAACATAAAACCGCCGACTCGCTCCTTCACGCCACCATTCACCCACCGGTCCTTCCAGAAGGTTCTCCTCCCAGATGTTCTCCTGATGCGACGGTGAAGAAAAACACGCCGTTGAGTTTCTCGCCGCCGTCCGTCCGGCTCTGGACGACGTTTGTTTTCGCCGGCGCTGCGAGTCGCCTTCGTCACGTGTCACCTGATTGGAGATATCCACCAGCTGTGTGTGTGTGTGTGTGTGTGTGTGTGTGTCACACACTCACACACCTGGGTGGCCCTGTCTGTCTGGCAGCCGTGTGAGGATTAAACCAAAGATTAGACTGACAAGACGTACACAGAAACAACAAGAGGAAGTTGTGCTTGTGTGTGTGTGTGTGTGTGTGTGTGTGTGTGTGTGTGTGTGCGTGGCCGGCGTGCATGCACTTGTGTGTGAAAGCGAGAGAGAAAAAAAAGGAAAATTGCCTGCACACATGTGTGTGTCAACCTCCGAGGTTCCTGTCCGCTAAGTCATCCGACCATTCAAGTGGAGTCTTTTATTAATCCCTTCCAGTTAGCGTAGCGTTCTGCTCAAATCTGGCTTTAACACTCTCCGCTGCGCCGCGCACACCCTTCCAGCCCGCTCATCCACATCCGCCGTGCGGCGCAGCCCCAGACAGGAAGCCGTAATTGTTTTTTTTGCGAGGGGGTTAACAGCCGGATCCCCGCCCGTCCTCGGCTAACCAGTTTATTTTCGCCGCCGCCGCCGAAAGGTGACTCTCAGGCGTCGCTAGCTCGGGGAACGTGTTCGTCACGTGCGACCGGTTCAGTCCCGAGACACTCGGAGGGCCAGTACTCGTTTGAGCGCTTCGATGGAACCCAGAACGGGTCCGGCTAGGCGCGACGGATGGTAGCTGGACCACGCTAATGACGCTGACGGTTAGCGACTGTATCCGGGAAGAGAATTAGCCAGTTGGATGCTAACCATCTGTTGCTTTGAGCTACGTCGGTCAACGTTAGCCCGCCACCTTGGTATCTTTTGGCGGTTCGCTCCTGTTTGGACGGGAATACCGACGTGCCTGAGAAGAAGCTGGTGTTTTGCATGCCATCGTTTCTCAGAAGATGCTAGTTTTTTTATTTTTCCCTTTGAGGTTTAGCCTAGAAGTTCATCTTCTATCACTCCTTACTTTCCCGGAGTGTCGGTATGCTCCGGCTGCGACTCACCACAGTCCACAGGAAAGGGCGGCATCGCTAAACTAGCTGAACAGCATCATGTCTGAACGGAAACATAGTTTGCAGCCGACCTGCAGACGACACTGCCGTTTCTTTAAGCGTTAAACCAGAAGCTACATCCTTTCTCATGTTCCGTGGTTACTCCAAAAGATACAACGTGGAGGTCCTGGTGTGGTCAATTAGCCAAGGACACATTTAACACTTCCACCTCAAAGCGAGAAGGTCCCGCAAGAGGCCTTTCTATGTGGGGTCTCCATTGGGTTCCTCAGGGTTCTCCAGGTTCCTCCCGCAGTCCAAAAACAAGCAAGATGCTCACCGGAGACCATGAATTTGAGAATGTCCGTATGTGACGGGAACAAGCTGGTGAACGGTTGTACCCTCAGATACCTCCAACCCCTCCGCGACTTCATGGACTTCACGGAGAATGAATGAATGAATCATACTTCACTTCGCTAACCTCCGACCTGCTTTTGCGCAACTTCTGAAAGCCGCCTCCGTCCCGAGCCACGTCGCCGGGAATTCCGGCTTCGTCCGAAACGAAAACAAACACGAGGGGCGGAGTCCGGACGCACCTGAAGTCGGGAACAGGTCGGATACGGCGGGGTCAAAGGTCAGTCCTGATCCGTGTCAAGGTAAAGCCTCGTCTGTCACTGGACTCATTGTCGGCGGGCGGCGGTGGCCCAGGCTCATTCCGAGCTGTCTGGCCCTGAAAGTGTGTCGCAAAAGTGCGAGGAGGGGTGTTGAGGGAGGCGGGTAAACACATTCCAGGTATTTTTGTCGGTCCGTGCACGGACCAAAAGCGATTTGATTGTCTGGTTCACGTCAGCCTCACGAGAGTCTCGCTGTTTTTGAGCGTCTTTAGCTAACGGCGTGCGCGTCCGATGCAGGCTCCGCCCCCTGAGACTGAACCCAGAGGAGATCCGAACCGCGACTTTCTCACGGCGGGTGTTTTCACAGGCACGCGTTCAGCGACGCATCGCTAACGTCTGAATCATAGAGATTAAGCTCGTAGCGTCCGGGGTTAGCGCGTCATTAGCATTAGCATTTGGGGAGAGGCTTTTTTTTTTTTGTCAAAAATTTTTTTCAAAAAATTTCAATTCATTTTGACACACTGCTCAAAAAAAAAATAAAAGAAAGATAACACTAAAATAATTTGGAGGATTTGGAGTCACACTCATAACGTGAGTGGAAAAACAAACCACAGGTAATGTGGTGTCCTTAAAATAAGTCAAAATGAATCAAGATCGGATAAACCGTATCGATCGCCATGGGGTAACAGCAGCATAACTGATATAATAAAAAAGTAAAATGAATATGAATGTGAATAGAAAGACAGAAGATAGCCAGACATCCAGGAAGAAATAGACAGCAGCAACAACAACAACATCATCAGGGATAATAATGGACAATATCAAGGAGCAGTGAGGGTGAAAAATACACAGCCAGAACTAAACGACAATATAAATAGAGAGAAAATAGCAATGAATAAAATAAATAAACAGAAATAAGCAGGATATCAATGTTGCCTCCGAAGTGGACAGTTTGATTTCACAGGAGTTGCCATGAGTTACATTGTGTTGTTTAAGTTTTCCCTTTTTTTTTTGAGCAGTATAATATATATATCATTATCAAATTATGAACAATTATTTACTTTATTTTGATTTATTCATTTATTAACCTCTCGGGTGCTTCGACATTGAAAATTGATGAACAAAAAATAAACAAATAAAGATAATTTTTTTTATAAAACGCAGCGGTGAGGTCCGATCCGTCCGTGGTTCCGTGTTGTGTGAGATCCGACGATAACAACCGCCGGAGAAAACCTACAGACCCGAGATACTTTCCTTCTCCTAGGGTGGTCTAGACTGATCTCTTAACCCTGACATACCAGTCAAAACACCACTGTGTGTGTGTGTGTGTGTGTGTGTGTGTGTGTGTGTGTGTAGGAGTCAGGCTATGATTCAGAACTCATGGTGGTTAAACAGGGTTTTAACATGCCGCCATTTAGGGATTGAGCCGGCGTTAAGAGCGCGGCTCAGGCTACGAGCTAATCGACCCAGGAATTAACGCGTTCGTCTGTTGTAAACAGTGGAAAAGGTTTTCGCTCGGTGAAATACCAACAATCCGCTGCCCGCTTTTAGAAACGTTAAAACGACCGAAGCCGTTTAACGCAGTCGGTTCTTGAACCCGACGTTCGCATGGATTCAACCGTTCATCTGCTATCTTGGTTAGCAAACATCGCCGAGCGTCAACCAACCTCCGCCTTTTCCATTGAATGAGTCACATCACTTTTTAACAACTCAAAGGAGTTTCTTTTCTCATTTTTTGGTATTTCCACCAAAAAATGCTTGTTTTCTTCAATGTATCTTGTTTATTTTATCCTACATTGCATTTATAGGGATAGCAGTCGCATTAAGCCCCCTTCAGGTGAGGCACAGTATTGTCTGCCTCACCTCGTTTTTGACTTTTAGTTATTCCGTTTTTTTCAACGTCAACTTCATTGTCAACGCGTTCACACACACGGAGCATCGAAATAGTACAAAAAATGATACATAAATTTGTCACAGAGAACGACAAGTTATGCTAAGGTGGATATTTCAGGGTTTGATTTGTGACAAGAATGCCAAGGTGCGGTTGCAAAAAATAAAAACAAGTGCTGCAAAGCAAGCGCTAATGCAGCAGCAGTTTATCATTTTTATTGAAGTGAACGGTTTATTGGTTTATTATCGGTTTATTTTGCGATCGGCGAGAATAATTATTACATTACATAGCTTGTAGCTCATCAGGAAATGCGCAAATTGAGCGATTTGTACTCAAAAAAAGAAGAAAAAAAAGAAAATACAATGATGAATCGGATCAGTGGAAACTGTATTGGTTTTTTTTTCCGTTGCGACAGGTGAGGTGAACGTTTGTAAACATCGCTCAACTGGCGTTGCCGTGGCGATGGACGGGGCCCAAAGGCAATGCAAGATGGCTGCTAACGGCTAACGTGTCCGTTGTCACCGCAAACCAGATGTGTTCGATCGAACGCCGAGGCTTTATCGTCCGTTCGGGACGTAGCCGTGCGCTAACATCCGATGTTTTGATGACGACGGCGGCGGTCTCGCCCTCAGATCGCCGCCGTTTCTTTTGTCTCTGCGCGATTTCCTCCCGCCGCCGCCGGCGGACGCTGAGCAACGCCGCGTCTGTGCAAACTTCACTTTTTCCATTCAGACGCAGATCAAGGCAAACTGTTACGTGAATGAAAGGAAGCCGGGGTTTTCGAAAGTTCTAATCTCCTTGGCCGGCGTCCAGCGCACCTGGCGGTGCCCGGGCGAGCACGCTAACAGGAGAGCACGCTAACAGGAGAGCACGCTAACAGGCGAGCGCGCTAACAGGCGACTCATGCATACAAATTGGCACCGGAGGGCGGCGGGCGCTAGCCAGAAGCCCCGTTCGGAGGGGGTTTTCGGCCACCTTTATCCGCCGCTGGAAGAAAAGGAGGAGTGGGTGGAGGTAAAGAAGACGGGATGAGGAGAGAAAGCAGGAAGACGGAAAGACGAGATGTTTTTCTCGCGGCGGCTTGTTGACACGGTGTCACCGCGGCGATCGGGGGTTAGAAAAACACATCAGAGATTTGTTTGCACTGTGTGGGTAAACTACGCCCTAACCCCGCACGGCTTTCCCACACACACACACACACACACACATGCACGCACACATGCGCGCATGCATGCACGTATACGTGCACGCTTGCCGAGGGAGAAAAACAAAGTGCGCGGGGCAGGTCGGGTCTTGCGGCGGGGAAACAGTTTGCAGAGCGGACGGGGGAAGAGTGAGAGCGAGGGTGGTTGGTTTAAGGCGCGGCGCAGGTGAGGCGCCGCCGGACGGCCCGGCCTCTGATTGGTCCACAGACGGGACCCCGGCGGCGGCGGCGGCGGCGGCTCACGCTTTTAATGGCTGCCGCTCAAACCGAAAAAAAGCTGTTGTTGACAACTGTAAGCTAATTGGTCGGTGTGGTTAGCAGGTGGTTAGCGAGCTCCCTGGATCCAGTGTGTGTGTGTGTGTGTGTGTGTGTGTGTGTGTGTGTGTGATTTGTAGCTTCTCTCCAGGTCAGACTCAGCCCTTTTTGCTTTTTTTATCCAGCCTACCAAACTATTTTCTTTTAATATTTTTAATCTATATTGACTTTAGGAGCTCCTCATTTTTTCCTTTTGTTTAATTTTGATTGGATGATTCAATGAATGATTTTAAAGTTGAAATAAACTGCCGAAAAATGTAAATATTTAAATTGCAATGTTCATTCCGTTCAATTTACATGATACCCAGTTGGCCGTTGCATAAATATGAAATAATAAATATGAAACTGCTCCAGGTGAGCGGTTGTTTGTCTGGATATCAGAGCCAGTGAAAGTGTGAAGGACGTTTCTATCAAACCTGTAAATGAGAGGCTGAACGGCAAAGTCTCGATATGAATGAGTGAACAACTGTCTTTGTAAAACCTCTGAATGAGAGGGTGAATATTTGTATTTCTCGATCCAACCTGTGAATGACAGAGTGAATGGTCGGGTCTCGATGTGATGCGTGAATGAGTGAATAATTGTCTTTATACGACCCGTGAATGAGAGGATGAATGGTTGGGTCTGTTTGGTGAACGAGTGAATAGTCGTCTATCTGCAGGATAAGCGTTGTTGCAAATGAACGAATGAAAGGATGAGTGTATGAACGCCTGCTGCCTCTTTGATTGACAGCTGGAACGCCGGCGGCGTCGTTAGCGCGGGTTGTTTCCCCCGCTAATTAGATTAGCCATCCGGGTGACCCCACGTATCCCATAATAAGCTTTACTTCTGTCACCGATGCTGTTTGAGAGGCACTCTGAGCACCCCGGTGTGTTTTCTGCCATTTTCATTCGTCCCGTGTGTGTGTGTGTGTGTGTGTGTGTACGTGCATGAGTGCTGCTTGTGAACACTAAACAGCCATTTAACAGCAGTTAATCCCTTCTCATGTCTCACACACACACACACACACACACTGTCACTCCCAGGTTAGGCGTTGAGGTCCTGGCGGCGGCGGCGGCCGGCATGGTTATTTCCGAGCGGCCATCAGACAGAACGTCAGGCGCGCGAGGAAGCATGTTTTCATATCTGCTTCCTTTCAAAATAAACAGATGGAAAGTGAAAAGCAACAAATTAGGTGTGTGTGTGTGTGTGTGTGTGTGTGTGTGTGTGTGGTGATGGCTATCTGCCATGCAGAAAGGTGTATTTACCAGCGGTGTTTTGCAGAAAAAGGCACCTTCCTGCGGCGGCAGCGGTGACAGGAAGCACATTGTTCTGGCTGTTTTTTGGCGTTCTGAGCGACGGGGTGATTGAACGCCGTCGCTTTCTTGTTTTTTCCATCTCCACCGCCATTTTTATTCGATTTTATTTTCTTTTTTTTTCTGTTTTCCTTTTTACTCCCAGGCTCTTCTGGGGTGAAATTGCAGCGTTGAGTGCGCTGGAGGATCTCAAAAACTTCCATTTCTATTTCCATCTGAGAAGATGGAAGGGATGCTAAGCGTTGGAACCTCCATGTTCTCCAAGGTTCTCCGGGTTCCTCAAACACACACTGGAGGTTCAGCCGTGTGTATGGGAGGGTGAATGGTTGCAATATGTGGCCCTGTGATTGGTCGGGAGTGGTGTAACGATGTCGTCAGCCAATCGGCATGCAGGGAATCCTCCGGTGGGCGGAGCTAATGTCAGAGGGGCCAATCAGCTGGAGGAGGAGAACGGCCAGATGGTTATGGTCAGAAAGGGCAGCACAGGAGTGTGTGTGTGTATGTGTGTGTGTGTGTGTGTGTGTGTGTGTGTGTGTGTGTGTCCTGCTGGGCGGCAGAATTATAGAAGAGGTCTGTTTGAGAGGAGCCTTTGAAACTGTCACATGACTTTGCTCTTTGTCACACACACACACACACACACACACACACACACACACACACACACACACACACCATTATCTGGATGTGGACTGATGGGCTGAACTCCTGGAAGTCCACGAGGCTCCTCAGACTGATCCGTCAGGTGCTATGGTCTACATTTGGTCTAGATTTTGGACCAAAACAAGTTTGGAGTTAGCTAACAGCTAAAGGCTAACGGCTAACAGCTAACAGGGGTGCAGGGAGAAGATGAAAACACTTCAACCATCTGGTGGTCCATGGTTATTATTCCATGAAGGTTGAGCAGCTTCCACCTCCATGGTGTCCATCTCAGCTCCGACTCGTAGCTGCTTGGTGATTGGTTGAACTCATAGCAGGTGCTTCATTTTTAAAAGCTATTCTAGGATAACATTGGTCCGGGCTCTTCTGGCCCGCACGGCCTCAGAGGGGTTTCCAGAGGAACATCTAGATTTTGTCCAGAATAAGTGCAGCGTTAGCTAACGGCTAACAGGGTTCTTCTCAAGGTGAAGCAGTGCAGGGAGAAGAACTCTTCAACCATCTGATGGTCCATGGTTGCTCTCCTCCTTCTTCTTTGGTGGTTTGTTTTTGAGTGTGGAGCTGAAGGTCCACCTTACAGCCAACTGTGCTAAGCTAAAATGGTTCCCCCCGGTGGAAGCTACCTCCTGGAGCCTCAGTGGAACCTCCTTGCCCTGAAGGTGCAGGTCACCTTTATCTTTACTGCCAGTGGGAATGCTAAGCTAAGAGGTCCTCCTGGAGAAGGAGGCTACTTCTTGGAACAGAATTGGAACTGGACATTTGATGCAGGTTGTCCTGGACTCGTTGGTTGGGGCGACCGTTGGAGGAGACACCGGAGACCATGAAGACCCTTCAACCATCTCATGGTTCACGCTTGTTAATCGTCCTCCTCCTCTTCTTCTTCTTCAGTGGCTTGGAGCTGAAGGTCCACCTTACAGCTAACTGTGCTAAGCTCAAATGGTCCCCCTGGTGAAAGCTACCCCTGGAGCCCTGATGGAACCTCCTTGCCCTGAAGGTGCAGGTCACCCCAGCGTTGTCCCTCACTGCTAGTGAGAATGCTAAGCTAAGAGGTCCTCCTGGAGAAGGAGGCTACTTCTTGGAACAGAATTGGAACGGGACATTTGATGCAGGTTGTCCTGGACACCAGAGACCATGAAGACCCTCAACCATCTCATGGTTCACGCTTGTTAATTGTCCTCCTCTTCTTCTTCAGTGGCTTGAAGCTGAAGGTCCACCTTACAGCTAACTGCGCTAAGCTCAAATGGTTCCCCTGGTGGAAGCTACCTCCTGGAGCCTCAGTGGAACCTCCTTGCCCTGAAGGTGCAGGTCACCTTTATCTTTACTGCCAGTGGGAATGCTAAGCTAAGAGGTCCTCCTGGAGAAGGAAGCTACTTCTTGGAACACAATTGGAGCTGGACAGTTGATGCAGGTTGTCCTGGACTGGCGACCGTGAAGACCCTCAACCATCTCATGGTTCACGCTTGTTAATCGTCCTCTTCTTCTTCTTCAGTGGCTTGGAGCTGCACCTCGCGGCTAACCATGCTAAGCTAAAACAGGATACCGAACGTCCAATCACGCCAGGCGTTCAAAGACACCGCCGGCGTCAGGAACCTCAGGGTTCACCGGAGCGGCGGCAACACCGGGCGCAATCTTCGGGGGGTAAATACGAAAAACCGCAATCATGTTCAAACAGCCGACCGGGTCGTTGCCCGGCAACGGCGTGGAACTCCTGGACGCGCAAACACGGCGCGGCGCTCGATTGGCGAACGCCAACAAAGACGGGGAGCGATGTTTAATCTCATGTAGCAATTACTGGACGCCGCTTTCATTTATTTCATGGCGGAAGTGTGTGTGTGTGTGTGTGAAGGTGTGTGTGTGTGTGTGTGTGTGTGTGTGTGTGACACACCCACCGTGGATTTCCTTTCAAGCTGCCGCGACCTTTCCGTTACCAGGGTCACCTGACGAGCTCCAGCCACAATCCGGCAGCCAAAGGTCAACCATGGAGGTTCACAAAAGATCTCGCTGACGTCCTGTGTTTATTAGCCGCGGCGCGCACACACACACACACACACACACACACACACACACACACACACACACATGCACACACACACACGCCTAGACGCTGGCAAACATTCACACAGGGCAGCTGTTTAAACTCCTCGCTGAAAGGCGTCATCACTGCAAACATGGAGAACCAGCCTCTCCAACCAGACCTGCTTGGACTTCTTTAAACTTCACGTCGTTGCTAATTAGCTCGTATCTTCGCCGCGACCTTCTGAGGGATCTACGCCGGCTTCACGCCACGCTGAGCTGTGGAGGAACTGGGAGGAAGATCTAGAGGAACGCTGAGGTGAAGGAGAGATGAAGAAGGTGGAAGATCTCATGGACTGAGGGTCACCAGACCAGGATGTGGAGAAGAGAAGCATCCAGGTTGGAAGGTGGAGAGAAGAGGAGGCGATGAGGAGATGAGATCTTTGGTTTGGAGACTCTGAGGAGAAGATGGAGATGTGGAGGTTCATCTTTGAGAGCGAGGAGAGCTGAGAGGACCAGGATGGAGATGGTTTGGACGTGGACAGAAGATCTGGGCAGAAGCAGGAGGAGGTTTATGGATGGAGATGATTGGCTGTGGGTTAGACGGAGGCAGCTGATTGGCTGTGGGTCAGATGGAGGAAGCTGATTGGCTGTGGGTTAGACGGAGGCAGCTGATTGGCTGTGGGTCAGATGGAGGAAGCTGATTGGCTGTGACTAAGACGGAGGCAGCTGATTGGCTGTGGGTTTGATGGTGGCAGCTGATTGGCTGTGACTTAGAGAGAGCAGCTGATTGGCTGTGATTAAGATGGAGGCAGCTGATTGGCTGTGGGTTAGACAGAGGCAACTGATTTGCTGTGAGTTACATGGAGGCAGCTGATTGGCTTTAACTAAGACGGAGGCAGCTGATTGGCTGTGGGTTAGATGGAGTAAGCTGATTGGCTGTGACTTAGACAGAGCAGCTGATTGGCTGTGGGTTAGATAGAGGCAGCTGATTGGCTGTGACTTAGCCGGGCTAGCTGATTGGCTGTGGGTTAGACGGAGGCGGCTGATTGGCTGTGGCGCCCCTGGAGGCGTCATCTTGACCCCCAGACTAATCCCAGGTGTGATCTGTGATCCAGATCTGCCCTCTGAGTTTTAATGGCTCTGTGTTTCCGCCGCCGATGTTTTGCTTCTCGGTGTTTCCTCGTCCCGGAGACGGACGTGGGAAACCAGCTAATCCTCGGGACGGGAATTCCAGAGGCCTCCTGGGAACGCCGTCCAACGCCGTGACGCCGAGGGAGCGTTGCGCGGGAACTGTCCAATCAGAAGACGGCGCTTTATGTCAATATCTAGCTTTTCATGATCTTTTTAACGACTAAACTTAGGGGAATAAAATGTCATCAAAGAGTCCTCGTACTAGAAATAGGAAATATATTTGTTTCACAACAATTAATATCCATTTATTTTCAATTCGCTGTCAATTTCGTTTTATTTTGTGTGGAAAAAGAGACAAAATAGGATATATATTAAAACATATATGCATACAAATGTAACTGAATCGAATCCGAGAAAAAGGAAAATCTATTTGTTTAACAATGATTAATATCCATTTAATTTAAATTCACTAGCAATTGTTGAATTTATGTCTGGAAAAAGCAACAGAATAGGATAGAAATAAAAAATTAAAATAAATAAATAAATATATTTGGAAAAAATATATATATAAATATATGCATTCATATATATATATATATATATTTATGTATATATACGGTTATGGATGTCTGAATGTATGTATATAAACATATATAGGCTATTATTCATATCACCTGTGATGAGTCTTTATACTGTAAATCACTTTGTCTATATAGACAATTTTTGCGCGTTTGTGTGTGTGTGTGTGTGTGTGTGTGTGCGTGTGTGTATAAACATATAACCGATATATTTCCAAGAAATAAAAATCATTGGCTCATGAAGGAGGTCCTCATTTGTTGACCTTCTCTGAGAGCCAGACGTTCCTAGAAGGTTCTCCACTGGACGCTCGCTGGTTAAAGCGTCAAGACGTGGATGGAAAACTCCTTCCTGTGGCGTGCGACCACCACTTCCTGTCGCCCCGCGGTCGCGTCGTTTACTCGTCCATCTCTACGGCGTCGCTTCTGGAGGTACCGTGTTGATATTTACCATGTTTATGGCGATTTCCCGGAGCAGGTCGGTCAAGTCTTTCTTAGCGACGCCGCTAAACGTGCGCGTGGAAGCAGGTGAAGCGCGAGCGGCGCCTCCCTATCTGAGCGCCGCCATCCTATCTGAGCGCCGCCATCTCCCCGCCGCTGCTTCTCTCAGGATTAAACATGTTTATCAATTATCACTCCATCTTGCCTCCAGCTCTCAGCACGCCACAGCGCTAATTGAATCATTAAACAATTGCTGCTCCTCGGGGAGCGTGTGTGTGTGTGTGTGTGTGTGTGTGTGTGTGTTAGAGGGGGGGGAGTGGAGGGAGCTGTTTGCAAACATGATGATGCCCTCGGGTGTCTGTAGTGTGCTTGTCTGATGTGTTTATTAATTTATAACACACACACACACACACACACACACACACACACACACACACACACAGACGGGCCCTGGCAGCAGCTTGTACCACCATGTGTTGGTCACGGCTGGGGGCCGCTCCTGTTAACACACTGGCAACGAGGCAACTAGTGTGTGTGTGTGTGTGTGTGTGTGTGTGTGTGTGTGAGATAGGTAATATCAGCATGTTGACTTTTTATTTCTTCATGTATTGAGAGCGCCACGATCCAGAGGTCAAAGGTGAAAGGTCACCGCTCCGATCCCTTCGGTCTGACAAGCTCTGTTTATTTAAATTATTTAAATCGATATTTAGAAGACAATGACTTATTAGAATTCATTAATAATAATTTAATTATTGATAATTAATAATTCATTAACTATTCAACAATTATTATTTTTCAATTACAATTACAACATCAATAATTTAGTAATTGTAATAATTTAATAATTCATTATTCAATTATTATTTTGACAAAGAATTACACTCATAAATACGCAAATGAATAAATACATGTTTTCATTTATTAATAATGAGATAAAATGTCTATGAGAAAAACACAAATTGAAAAATAAAAATATCAAATTAATTGATCAATGGATTGATTTAGATGAATTAATAGAGGGAAGTCAATAAATATGATAATAAATCAATGAATAGATAGATTAAAAGATTAGCCAATAGAAGTAGATGAATGGATTAATAAATAAAAAGATAGATGGTCGAAAATTAATAAATCAATAAAAATGGAGGAGCAAAGAAAAAACATGATCAGCAGTTTTTTTATCGCTGATCAACATTATGTTCCTACAAATCAGTCGGGAAATATTTACTTAATTTAACTTAGATGATGATGATGATTATTATTATTATTATTATCATTATTATTATTGTGAATATTGTTGTTGCTGTTAATAGTTGCCGAAGGAAATTACACATTGTTCTAATGGAAGTTGGGATGAATAAAATTAAACAGACTTGGGTTGGAGGATGGGGGAGACCAACACACACACACACACACACACACACACACACACATTGAAATAACAAAGAGCCTTGTTTTCATGACAAAGGCAGGAACTGCAGACAGAAAAGTAGCAGGGACGTCACCAGGAACGAGAATCTAGAATCACAAATAACTCAGTTGCAACCTGCCGTCATCTTGTTACTTGTGTGTGTTTGTGTTCTGTGTGTGTGTGTGTGTGTGTGTGTGTGTGTGTGTGTGTGTGTGTGTGTATTGGGGGATGTTGGGTTGTGACTGATCACGACGCTGACTGAGGGATTTGCGCAACCCAAGTCACACTTTGAGCCGAGGACAGGCCAGCAGGTGGCTCTGGACCGCAAGGTGTGTGTGTGTGTGTGTGTGTGTGTGTGTGTGTGTGTGTGATTTCATGCAACCTGAGCCAGACGTTGGGCTTGAGGATGGAAACCTGATCCCGGCAGGGAAGAGGGGGTGTTGCTAGCGTCAGGTTACACAATAGTTAGCAAGCGCTAGTTAGCTGCAGATTGGTGGATGAGCCAGTACAGAACGAGGCGCTGTTTAGCCGGCGGAGGCCTCGCCAGCCTGAGCAGGTGACCCGGCTCGACCAATCGGACGCGCTCACCTGCAGGAGGGCGTCCGCCAAACGCCGCCCGGAAGGAGATGAACGCGAACCTCACCGCTCAAAACCCTGGCGCTCATTTAGCCGAGATCAGGCTAATCTTTAGCTGCTAGCTACCGCCATTTTAGCTAGTGGAGGTGCTGGCGCCGATCCCGGCTTTGATTGGACGGGAGGCGGACCAATCACGGGCCACATATGAGAGGGTGAACGGTCTCTCAATGAGGTGTGAATGAGCGAGTGAACGATCGCTAGCTTCTAAAAGGTGTGTGAATGAGAGGGTGATTGATCCGGGTTCAGCCAATCACAGCAGGGATCAGCTGTCTGGCTCCGCCCCTCCACGTCTGACCTCAAAAACTAATGAATGAATGAATGGAGAACTATCGTCCATCAAGGACAAGTTGATCTATATTTCTTTTTCTTTTATTTGATCTTTTTAAGGATACAAGGTTATGCAATATTATAGATAAACAATGTTATTTATAGTTGCGACGGAGAACGGAGGGTGGTGGTGAGTTATACGTTTTACTTTTACACCTCAGTGTTGATTTATTTATTTATTCCTTTATATCTGCTTGTACTTCGATTCTGTTTATTTCTATAATTGTTTTTGTCACTCTGTTGATGTTCTTGTCATTTATTCTCTTTACTCCTTGCTGTCTTTTTTCCCCATTCTGTCGTCTATTTCTTATCTTTCGCTGTCTTTGAGTATTTTTTACTATCTTTTGATTATCTCTTTTGTTTATATTTATACTTATTTATTGATGTTATTGTTGTGCTGCTGTGTCAAAAGAAATTCCCCTATGGGAAAAGCTCATCTTATCTTATTTAACACTTTTAAACTTTATTCATATTATATATATTTGTTCAATTTTTTTAATATAAAAAATACAAATAAATATGCATATCAGATAAGAAAAGTTTATTGATCCCCATGGGGGAAATTCCTTTGTCACAGAAGCGTAACAGTTATGTCAAAAAAAAGGAAAATACATATGTTTATAAATAATATGAACAAAATAATTAATATAGTATATATAGAAATAATATATATAATATAATATATAAAAATAATATTTATATATTTATTATATTTGATAATATGTAAAGAAAAAAATATAGTGTTTCCATTTTTGTTAGATTTAATTATATATAAATAAAATATGTATATAGATATTTTAGCTAGCTTGTCAGTGTCTCGCTGCTTCTGCTAAACAAGCACGGGATCATGAAAGTGCAAATCATCTCATCTGGTGTTTTTCATGCATTCTCACCGTTAGCGAGGACTTTTTGTTTTCGCTGCAGAGCTGCGGGGGATAAATTACAGCACGGCGAAGATTTGGCGTTGACGGCAAACCCACCCGCCAACCCCCTCCCCCCCCCCCATCTCGTGACCAATTCGTCACCGCGACAACCATCACCCCACCTCACTCCGGGATGTCCTGTAGTTATGTTCTCCAATTATGTCTCCCTCTTTAATGTCGCGGCTGCACCTCCACATTAAGGCCGCCGCTGCAATTTTGGGGCGCTGAAACGCAGCCGTCTCACCCCGGAATCAAAGGACAGATAGAGGCTCCCCGGGCGGAGAGAGAGATTTACATTTACTTCTATATTCTTTCGGGCTACATCTGCAATTTGAGTCACAACAAGGAGATTTTTCAGCGTGCCAAGCAACTTTCAAGGAAAAAAAAAAAAAAAAAAAAAAAAAAAGGTGAGGTACGGCAATTTATCCGCCGCGCGGCGGATTATTTTACATTTCCGTCGGAGCCCCCGAGAACACGTGTGTTATTAAAAAAAAAAAAGAAGAAAAAAAACCAGACGCTGAAATCTGCTGCAACAATTATGCGGTGAGGTGGCGGCGGCGGCGGCGGCGGCGGCGGCGGAGGGGGAAAAAAAAAAAGGCGGCGCGGGAATTAAAAGCGTCCGGATTGGGGGTCGTGATTGTGATTTTTTTTTTAAACATTCTTTTTTTTTTTTTGCCAACATCGACACGGCAGCTTTCGGAAAACAAAACGATCGAGCGCTAACGATTAGCGTGCAGGGGAATGCTAGCTTAGCGAGTGACGGCGTGCTGTGAGAGATCTGTCTTGTGATTTTTAGTGTGTGTGTGTGTGTGATGTAATCCACAACTGGTGGTACTTTTGTTCTGTCGGTGAAGCAGAAGCTTCTGGAAACATGAGGTTTCATGAACTTTCAGCCATGCTAACATGGCTAACAGCCATGCTAAGGAAGCGAGTGAATAAGAGGATGGTTGGTTTGAATCAAAAAAACAAGTGAACGAGAGGACGAACCGTCTTGATCCTCCATGGTTTCAACTCAGATTCTCGTCCAATCGCAGCTGCGATGGGCTCCCCCCCCCATTCCATGAATGAATGGATGACCTTTGACCTGTGAGGTCAAATAAACCCGTAGTTTTCCGTCTTTTGCTTCCATTTGTGGGGGAAAAAGAAAACAGCTGGATGCAAAATCACACAAACACCTGCTGCCCCCCCCTCCTCTTGTGGGCGGGGCTTAAACGGACAGGATGCAGGTAGCCCCGCCCCCTTCCCCGCCCCCTCGCCGGCGGCCTCCGGGCTGTTTTGGGTCGGCCTTATCAGCGGCGCCCGATAACATTCTTGGTTCTGAATCAACTTGCAGCTGCGGACGCTCGATGGAAGAACGGGAGGAGGAGGAGGAGGGTCTTCATGTGCGGCAGAGAAGAAGAAGAAGAAGAAGAAGAAGAAGAAGAAGAAGAAGAAGAAGAAGAAGAAGAAGTCGCCATTAAAAACAAACCCCCCCTCAGATGTTCCTGTAATAACTTCAATATCAGATCAAAGTAGGCGGATTAAGACGGAGCGCCGCCGCCGCCGCCGCCGCCAAACCCTCCTCCTCCTCCTCGGCTGAGGGCCAGATATCAAAGGGTGTTACACGAAAACACCAGAAAGCAATTCCCAAGTTAAAACACACACTCACACACACACACTCGTTGAAACCCAATTAATCTGTTTGCAGTTGAATTCCAGAGAAAACAGAGCAAACTTCTCCTCCTCCTTTCTTTCTTTCTTTCCTTCTTTCTTTCTTTCTTTCTTCCTTCTCTCTGAAGCACCTGCGTCTCCGATGTCAGGCCTGTTTTCGCTGAAAAGGCGAGCGAAGGCAAACACGGCGAGTGGGCGTGTGTGTTTGTGTGTGTGTGTGTGTGGGCGTGTGTGTTTGTGTGTGTGTGTGTGTGTGTGTGTGAAGATTTTTCCCAGACAAATGCTGGACGAGCTTCTAGCTGGCGACGTCAACAACCCAGATTGATTCCCTGACCCAATAAACACACACACACACACACACACACACACACACACACACACACACACACACACACACACAAGTGGAGGTCCGGTGATCCCACACAATCAAATGTGACCTGGGATGAAAAACTGGTGCCATTCATTCATTCATTTGTTTATTCATTCATTCATTTATTCATTCATTCAT
Source organism: Fistularia commersonii (assembly GCF_037954325.1). Classification (NCBI taxonomy): domain Eukaryota; kingdom Metazoa; phylum Chordata; class Actinopteri; order Syngnathiformes; family Fistulariidae; genus Fistularia; species Fistularia commersonii. Next base: position 1,255,319 of record NC_141284.1, read on the forward strand.
TTATTCATTCATTCATTCATTTGTTTATTCGTTTATTCATTCATTCATTTGTTTGTTATTCATTCATTTATTCATTCATTTGTTTATTCATTCATTCATTCATTCATTTGTTTATTTATTCATTCATTCATTCATTCAACTATTAATTCGTTTATTCAGTCATTCATTCATTTGTTTATTCATTCATTCATTCATTCGTTCATTCATTCATTCATTTGTTTATTCATTCATTCATTAGTTTATTCATTCATTTATTCATTCATGCATTCATTCATTTGTTTATTCGTATGTTCATTTATTCATTCATTCATTCGTTTATTCATTCATTCATTCATTCATTCATTCATTCGTTTATTCATTCATTCATTCATTCGTTTATTTAGGCATTCATTCGTTCATTCATTCATTCGCTTATTCATTCATTCATTCATTCGTTCATTCATTCATTCATGTTGTTTGTCGTTTGCAAACAGCGCCCCCTACAGGGAGGGGTGAACACATCACCTGACGGGTGAAGAAGTTGTTGACACACTTGGCCGCCGTGCTTATCGTGGCGTTCCGACACACACACACACTCACTCGGCATACACACACACACACACACACACACACACAGTTTGATGTTGTCGGTGTGACTGACAGGTCATTAGTTATCAGGGCTCGGCCGGTCGCCCTGTTGACCGACGTCAGAGTGAAGGAACGCACCTGGCGCTAAATATAACACACTCACACACACACACATAAAGACGGGCAAGTCATGCACACACACACACATCCAAGTGGGGTGGATGGAAAACTCCACGGATGGTACACACACACACACACACACACACACATTAAATAAACCGCCTGGAATCGGAGTGCATTTGTAGCGTGAGAATCTCGATAGCTAGCGATGAGCTAGCTATCGGAAACAGTGATTTCGATAGCTAGCTCATCGCGGCGCGAGGAAGAATGTCCATAGGCCTCATCTCACATGTCAAGTCGCTCAGGTGGTCTCGTTCGTGGCCTCGCCGCCTCGACACCTCCCACCTCCCCCTGACGCAAGGGACACGAGGAAGTTGCGCACCAAAGAAAGGAAGATGCATCCAAGTGCTTTCCTTGGATGTAAGAGGGGTCATCCCGGCCTCTAGGTGGCGCCTTCGCACTCTGACTAGCCCCGCCCATTGGGAGATAAGCGGCTGTGATTGGCAGGGCCACTCGACGATGGTTATCGTGGAACCAGAAAAGTGTTTCCGGCAAAAGACGACATGTAGTTACCTAAACACAGTCGCCCCTAACCTTGGGGCTTCAAGGTCAACATTTGAGTGGAGGTCGGGCGTGAAAGGGTGAATGGTTGTATGTCCAGATATGACCCATGAATGAGAGGGTGAATGGTATTCAAGTTTCTATATGACCAGTGGATAAGAGGGGCAAAACTTGTATGTCTAGATGACATGTGAATGGCAGGGGCAAAACTTGTATGTTTGGGTTACATGTGAATGGCAGGGGCAAAACTTGTATGCCTGGGTTACATGTGATTGGCAGGGGCAAAACCTGTATGTCTGGGTGACACGTGAATGGCAGGGGCAAAACTTGTATGTCTGGGTTACATGTGAATGGCAGGGGCAAAACTTGTATGTCTTTATCAGACTTGAATGAGAGAGTGAATTATTGTGAGCCGGTTTGACCGTGAGATGCAGTCAAAAGAAGCAATCTTGGAAAGAAAAAAAGTCAAATGAAAAAAAGAATGAAATGGTTATATAAGATAAGATATACTTTATTGATTCCCATAGGGGAAATTCTTTTGTCACAGCAGCATACCATTTACAGTATCAATAATTATGGTTATAAATATAGAGAGACAATTAAAAGACATCCACAAATAAATGGACAGCAGAGTGAACAACAACAAGGATAAGAATAGACAACAAAATGGAGAAAAAAAAGACAGAAAGGGTGAGAATAAACAACTAAAAACGACAACAACAAGGATGAAAACAATAACAGTGACAATAACCATGACAAAGATAAACAGGATGTGGCAGGAGTGAAACCAACAAGGATAAAAGTAGACAACAGAGTTAGGGCATGACATATTTATAAGTGACATGTACAATAAAGGTATTTATGATATAAAGTCACTAGTTTTTGATTGTTTTTGATTCAAAATGGCTGGATTTTCACATTTACTGTTCAAACACTGAGAGGCGACGTGCGGTGAGGCAGCCGCCTGTTGAGCCTCAATGCCGTCTGACTGCTAGCACGCTCCGCGCTAACACCAGATATCCGTCGCTATTAAAATTTTTTGCTAGACATTTTTGCTAGATTAACTACATTTGTAACGCGTCAACACCTGTATGTGTGTTACTAGTTTCTTTTGCTTAGCGCTCAGAAAACGGCTGGCGAGAGCCGCCCAGTGAGGCACGCAGTCCTCCTGCCTCAGGGTCGAGGACGCCGCTGATTCTTCTTGCGACTCCTCGGCTGCAGCAAGCTAGCGTTAGCACGTCAAGTGCAGCCATCCAAACTTAGCGCGTTTTCTAAATTGGACTTTGTTTATAAGTAAAGGCCGGACCAGAATAACTTTTTAAAAATTAAACGCGCTCTTTCGTGCGCTACAGTTTGTATTTGTGACGAAAGCTGACGTGAGAGTTTAAACGTAACCCGATTCAAAGGCGAAGAATCTGATTGTGAGTTTCGGACACTCAAACGGGCCGATCGATCCAAGTCGCCAACATGGCCGCCGTGGAGGTCGATTCCGTTCTTGGACTCGCCGTGTCTTCGCCTCCCTGATCTATTTAATTTAATATCTGGCCTCGTGCCCGACGGTGCTGATAACGGCGTCGTCTCTCGCGTTATCAGCGGACGTTAGCGGGATGAACAAGATACAGGCTCGACGGGAACGCCATGGCGGCGGCGGCGGCGGCGGCGGCGGCCCGACACCCGAGCGTCCTCCACAAAGAACGGCACACAAATGTTTGCCGCTAGATAGCGTGAAAATAAACGACTTAAGGAGATAATGAACGCGGAGCAGAGATAGTTTATTTGTTTAAACGCGGTCACGCGCTCTATCTCACACACACACACACACACACACACCGATAGCTGCCGCACTCAATTAATAGCTTCAAATCCGTCGAGCAATTAGCAAATGAGCAATCGCTGCCCTTTTAAAGATACGGTGAAAGTGGCTACTAGCTCCGTCGCTAACAGATAGCGGCGGCGCCTCCATGGAGGAGAGGGGAGGGCGAGTCGGGGGGGACACAATACCAAAATCATTTTCTTAATTATCTCCGCTGGAACTAATGTTGCGGATATGTGTGTGAATTAATTACCGGAGCTTGATACGACAGAGAGCAGCATTATCCAGAAGAATCTTTTTTTTTTCTCCTCCACCCTCTTCCTCCTCCCTCTTCCTCCTCCTCCGTCACTCACGCGGCATTCATGAAGGCGGCGGCGACTGTCAGTCACTCGGCGAGACAAAACCCCGATTTCCAGAAATCAAATTAGCGGCGAAAACAGAGGGAGAGGAGGGACGGAGGGGAAATCAACAAAAGGCGGCGGAGGCCTCATTGTGAGCGCTGATGAGAGGCGCGACGCGGCGCGGCGCAGAACGCCGCTTTCTTCCATTTGTCACGTTTCATCCCCCACAACCCCCACTTTTTTTCTCTTGCGCCTTCCATGCAGTGTCTCTCAGCCGGCGGCTCGCTCTACGGTTGGGGGGGTCAACTTCCTTTTCAGGGCGCCGCTCCCTCTTTTGCAGCTTGGCATAATTAACGTGACCTTGTGACTCACACACACACACACACTCACACACACATTCAGCCGTCCTCTCGCTCTGTCGCTCGCCTGCACTGTAACTCCGGGAGGCGTCTGGATTGTCTCACCTTGACTCTTTGTCTCTTGAGTCGGCTTGTCTGCGCCAATATGTAGCCTGCGGGGTCGAAAACGGAGGCAGGTTTTGTCGTGGACCTGATGGTCTGCTCACCTGGTGGACATCTTGAGGTCTCCATTTGTTGCCTTCGAGGTCTGACGTAAAGTATGTTTGTAGTGGACCTAATGGTCTGCTCACCTGGTGGACATCTTGAGGTCTCCGTTGGTTACCTTTGGGGTCTGATGCAGAGTACGTCTATAGTGGACCTGATGGTCTGCTCACCTGGTGGCCACCCTGAGGTCTCCATTGGTTGCCTTTGGGGTCTGATGCAGAGTACGTCTGTAGTGGACCTGATGGTCTGCTCACCTGGTGGCCATCTTGACGTCTCCACTGGTTGCCTTTGGGGTCTGATGCAGAGTACGTCTATAGTGGACCTGATGGTCTGCTCACCTGGTGGCCACCCTGAGGTCTCCATTGGTTGCCTTTGGGGTCTGATGCAGAGTACGCCTGTAGTGGACCTGATGGTCTGCTCACCTGGTGGCCATCTTGACGTCTCCACTGGTTGCCTTTGGGGTCTGATGCAGAGTACATCTGTCGTGGACTTGATGGTCTGCTCACTTGGTGGCCATCTTGAGGTCTCCATTTGTTCCCTTCGAGGTCTGACGTAGAGTACGTCTGTAGTGGACCTGATGGTCTGCTCACCTGGTGGCCATCTTGGATCCCTCTCAACCTCCAAGTGTATTTTCCATCGACTTGGGTTCCCCCTTGGTACCTCGGAGAGCAGTGGAGAACAGGAGTTCCTGCTTGGACTTCATATCGTTATGGGATTTGGTTTGGAGTTGATTCGTTTCACCTCTTCATGTGTGGTCAGATGTTGGGCACTTGGGTCGCCCCCACCCCAAAAACATGGAGTCGGTGTGGAGGGTTGTGCAGTGATGAGTAGCTGAATGGACTCCCAGGTGGAAAGAGGTGGTGAACGCCATGCTCAGAGGAGAACATCCGTCCCACAAGATGTTGTTGTTCCCGTTGGATTCTCACAATGCTTAGCACATGTGACATGTGGTTGGGGCCTGGAAGGACTTCCAGAAGATCTCCTGAAGTTTGAAACATCATCCCAAGAACTAACTTTGCTCTTGCTCTCTCCACAAAGTCTGAAGAATGCATGCCCACTCTAGTGCTACATCTTCCTTTTCAAGGTCATGACCTTCACCATGGGATTCTGGCCAGATGTGGACATTCTCATGAAGCCACTTGTCTGTGGAGCTCCTGATCCAGGCCTCCTCCCCCTTCTTTTTTAATTGTCTACCCTCTAATGAAGTCGAGTTCCGTCCATTAATGAGCCCCCACGTCGCGCTGCTCGCTGCTCCTTTGTCTGATCCTGCGTTTTGTTTGTTTGGATGTCGGTCCAGCCATGTTCTGGAACCAGTCCCTCTTTGTTCTTGCCATTGTTGGCCCTCCACCTCCGTGAGACGTGTAGCCAAACGTATGTGTGAAGATACATGGTCAGGAAAGTTGATTCTGTTTCTGATTTGGGGTTCAGCGCAAAGAAAATGTCTGTTCTATCCGGCCGAGGAAAAGGTGAGGAGGCTCAGCCGCGCTGGCTAGCACACTAGCAAACAACAGAACGGAAACATGAAGTAAACACTGCGCTCACCGGGGGTTGAAGGGCCAGCGGTGATGTTGTGTACGACGGCAGGACCTTCCGAGCGAACCCTGACACAAGCATACCGAGGGTACACTCGGGCCGGATTTCGGTCGACATCGAAAATATCAAAAAGGTTTTGAGATTGAAATAAAATGGTTTTGTTGCCGACTCGGGAAGGAGAAAACCGATGACTGAAGTGTCTCGAGGGACCCGTGGACTAAATGAAAAAAAGCACAATACGTCTTTGTCAGACCTTCTTCTTCTCTGCTTTTCAAAGTTTTTTTTTCCCCATTACAAGTTTTTCTTTGGTTAAGGTTTTGTCGTCAATGCCAAGTATTACATTTCTTTTTTTTTTCCTCTTTGGATTTTCCAAGAAAAAGCCCAAATTCCCGTCTGTCTTTGTATGCTGAGAAGCTCCTCCTCCCTCATGCTGTCAGGAAGGTGAAGGTAAAGCCCAACATCCCGGTGGTCTCCACTTGTTTAGCACCTTCTGCACGTTGACACTCGATCACATTCTGCCATTCGCTCCCACCCAGAGCTGCAAGGTGTCCAGAGGTCTCCCCTCACTTGTATGCTCAAACGGTAGAGTCGGCATCTTCCCAAGAATGCCGATGCATGTTTGAATGGCAGCCAAAGGGCGGAGCCGCAAGGATCATGTGACCCACATCAGCCCAATCAGAGACAGATGCGACAGCGTGACAGCAGCTCCCTCTTTATTTTTCTATTCAATTGTATATTTGTCGTGCGGGGCAGCACATGTAGCCTATTCCACGTCAGGCGTGGTGACGTTACCTGGCAGATACATTTTGAAGACGTGCGATTGAAGGATCCAGAGGTCTAAATTCGGTGAGATTGTGATCGGATTGTTGCGATGCCCGTTTGTTCGGGTTGCCAAGGAAGACTGTCCAAGGCCTGTCAACTATTCAGAATGTGACAACCAGAGTAGATTGGAACCCGTGACTGTCGTGCTCTCAGACCAGGCTTTCAGGCGCTACTCCTCAGCGACAGAGTGGTCCTTGACATTGGACCATCTTACTTCCGCGCCTGGACGTGCACTCCAGGGTTGGAAGTCCTTTGTGTCCTCAAGGTCCAGAAACCAGACGGCGGCAGAGAGGACCTCTCTTCTGAGGAACCTCTGCCTCCAGACATCAACGCGTCAGACGTGTTGATTCTCCAAAGCAAAGCTGAACGCCAACTTCTTTTCGTGGCCTTCAAGTCCTGGGTGTGCTGTTTCGAAGTTCCCTCGAGGGCGAGCACTTCCTGCTCACAGCAAGAAGGTCCCTGGTTGGACTCCCACCATGGGGTCTTTTTGCGTGGAGGCTACATGTTCTCCCCGTGTCTGCATGGGGTTCCTCCGGGTTCTCCGGGTTCCTCCCACTGTCCAAACACATGCAGGAAGTCAGTGGAGACCCTGCATGGTACAACAAAAGTTGTATGTGATGGGTCCAGGGTGAACTCCGCCTCTCGGCCAATCAGAGCTTGGATGGAGCGCTAACGAATGAATGACCATCCGTAGCATTTACTGCTCTTGTTGAGGGACGCTAACCATCATAGCATCTCTTCCTCCCTGCAGAGGCACGTGCGCTATCAGTGTGAATGTGCCTTTAATGGACCTTGAATGAGCAGCTCAGTGTGTCACAGCTCAGGTTACAAATAAAACACACACACACACACACACACGCTCACACACACTCATATATACACACACCTTCATCACATGTTCATCCATCACACTGCTGTCAGAGGTCAGTGCCATGTTGGCCAAATAGGTGGTAAACACCTGACACTGCAGGGGTGGACTTCTCTTTACTTTGTGTGTGTGTGTGTGTGTGTGTGTGTGTGTGTGTGTGTGTGTGTGTGTGTGTGCCCAGGATCCTTCTGATCTTGTTATCAACAGAGCGACGCCTCGACACTCGAGCGACACTTGATCGGGATGAAATCAATTACCGGTGGGCGGCGAGGCGGCGAGGAGAGCGGCCTCCTCGCCTCCTGGCCTCCTCGCCGCCACGCCGTCGCTGCGCTCGCTCGCCTCGTTTCCATGGCGCCCGCGGCCGCGGCTACAAACGTTAGCGGGAGGAGGAGATACGGGAAATGGAGGATTTGAAGGTCTTTAAATCAGGCACGCTTAAACAACAAGCAAACAAAATGAGGCGTATCTATGAACATATAATTTGCTTATTATGGGGGAACCAAAGTGCACCCACACACACACACACACACACACACATGCGCTACGTCGCAGGGATGTGGCGAGCGCGGGATTAAGCGGCGAGGAGGAAAAAGTGAGCGGAAATGGAGTGATAACACCCGGTTCATTAAAAAAAAAAAGGAGGTGTGTAGTTCATGAGCTGCGGCATTAAGGGAAGACTTGTAACCACATTTCCATATGAACGGGACACACACACACACACACACACACACACCTGCACTGTATGCCCTGCATGCAACTGCAAACACACACACCTCCACATACTTAGCTTTCACTCCACCTTTTGCACACACACACACACACACACACCCCCTCTTGCAAACACACCCGCACGTGCACTCACCCTCCACCCTCGACACACACCTTCCACTCCACCCCTTCATTAATACAAACACACACACACACACACACACTCCGAAGCGAAGGAGAAAGCCCTCCAATTATACGCGGCTCTTCGGCAGACGGGTTAGCGCTGCATTTATTAGGAGCTCATTTGGCTAAGCGGGGCTAAACACGGCGGTTGGAGTCGGGGTGCTCAGGAGGAAGAGGAGGATACACCCTCCATCCCACATTAAAGGGAACATCCCCGTTTTCTGTCCTAATCCAAACTGATTTGAGATGGCATAGGGGAGTTTGAGAAGCAGCGCTGGATTATTTGTTTATGGCGGAAGGAGGAGGAGGAGGAGGAGGAGGAGGGTGGCGGGACGCCTCTGCTTTCTCAGATTTACCGTCTTATACCGTCTCGCTGCGCTTAATCGCCTCTCTTCCCCCCAAACACAACCCATTTACAGTTCAAAGCGGCAGAGGCTGTATCTATCGCCGGCTATATTGCGATTAGTATTAATATCATCACCATATTCAAGGCTGAGGGAGTCTCAGAGGGGAACGAGGGAAGCGGCGTTGGGGAGGAAGGGAGGGGGTGATGGCGGTGACGCCGTCGCTGCCCGAATATGGCGTCTGTCCCTGAAAGCGTGACCTTAGCGAGCAGCCGCCGACCCTCCCCTCCGTGATGGAAATGAAGCAGATTCTCCACCGCCGCGCTTTTCATCTCAGGAGGCCTTGGAAAAAAAGAATTTCCGACCTTCGGCGAGCGGATCTTGAATGGCCCGGCATCTGCGGCCGGCCGCCGCTTCGTCCTGGGGTTCGCGGAGGCGTCGGATCAGCTGTGCGCCGCGGCGACAGAACGCTACCGTCGAAAATACGACCGGCTTTAAATCAACAGCTAGCTTGTTTTCCCGTCTTACCCCACCGTTGCTACTAGAACCACCACAGGGTTTGCAGCCCGCACCTTCTCCACATGAAGTTCTGGTGACCTTTGACGAGTACCTTCCCCCTTTGGTGAAATCATTACGTCCTTATTTTGGTCGTCCGTTCATGGGCTACGATTATTCGCAGATGATATTGCGATGTGTAGTGCTAGCGGGGAGCAGAAGGAGGGGAATCCAGAGAGGTGGAGGAATGTTGTAGCTTAGCTGGAGCTGGACAGCATACATGTGTGTGAAGGAGAGGAACCCTGGAGGCTACGGGAAGTGGAGATGAGGAAGTTGGTGGGTTGAATGTACCCGAGGGTCAACAGGCCAGAGCAACGGAGAGGGTGGAGAAGAGGTGGAGAAAGGAATCCCTGCTTGGATCCCTGCAGGAGGCCTCTCTTTGTGGGGTCTTTACGCATCTGCGTGGGGTTCCTCAAGGTTCTCCAGGCTCCTGCCGCTGTCCAAAAGCAGGAGGTTCACTGGAGAACCTATATTGCCAAGATGTGTGAAAGAGAGGGTCAAGACTTGTATGTTTGTTTATCACTTGCGAATCAGATGGTGAATGGTTGTATGTCTCCAAATCTAGCCCTGCGATTGGTCCAGAGTGAACCCTCTCGTCCAATGACAGCTGCCCTGACCCAAACCCTAACCCCCCCCCACCGCAACTTCCCACTCGGGCATGGAGTCTCACACGGGTGGAAACAGAAAATGAACAAAAAACAGGGAAGTGAAGAGACAAAGATTTGTTTTTGTTGTTGTTTTTTCCTTCTCTGGAAAGGCAGACTGAGCTGGACGGGGATGATTAAAAATAACAGAGGGAACGATAATCGCCCCCCATTCTGTGACACTTTTTTTTCAGAGTGTTTTTACATGTCTGCATCGCGGCGGCGAGCAGCGGGGCGTCGCTGGCGCCTCGCCAGACTCCATCTGAATTGTCAGATAGCCACCCAGCTATCTGCACCTGCTCCAATTATTATCCTATTAGTGACAAATACCCGCGCAATTACCGCGAGGAACCCTCTTCGCGTGCAGGCCACTGCAGGCTGCACTGGAAAAATCCAGTAAGGGGGTGGGAGAGGAAGTGGCGGGCGGCGGCGCGAGCGGAAGACCAGATGGAGGAGACTCGTCTTTTCAACGTGGAGAACATCGATGGAGCCCAACACCTTCGGCCGTCGTGGATAGGGTTGAGGAACGGTGGGACGGTCCGGGTTGGAGGATAGGGGGGCAGAAAGGAAGTTGTATGCTCACGGCAAACCTGAGCTGCCACAACCTGGTAATGAATGAGGGGATTGACGGTGGGTTAGATGGAGGTAGATGATCGGCTCCACTGGAGGGAGCAACCAAAGGAGACGGAGAAGTCTCGAGTCGGACGGTAAAGAAGCACTGCACTCGCTTCTCAGTCCACCTCTTCGGGTTTGTGCGAAGCGTCATTGTGCTTCTTTGCCCTCTGGCATGGTCATGTGGTTGCTTCCTCCTCAAAGTGAGAAGGTCCCTGATTGGATTTCCACAGGGTGTCTTTCTGTGTGGAGACTCCATGTGGGTTCCTCCGGGTTCCTCCCACAGTCCAAAAACATGTAGGCGGTGACTCAGAAATCGCAGACCCTAATTTCCCCAGATACCGTGAACTGACTTTTGTCAGATCACAGTATTTAATCTGAAGACGATTCCACCTTCTTAGGCAATTACAATATGAAGTGTGGCGGTAAGGCAAAGATGGAAACTATTGTTTTTCAAAGTAAGATCCGTAAGTTCACATGAAAAAAACTATAATTTGTACCCAGAAAGATTTTCTTTGCGGACCAGTACCAAATGATCTGCGGACCGGTACCGGTCCAGGGACCAGGGGTGGGGGACCACTGGTCGAGAGGACTCGTGAAGGAGAGGGCGAAAGTTGTATGCCTCTAACTGACATGTGGACGAGAGGGCAAAACTTGTATGTCTCTAATTGCTATGTGAAGAAGAGGGCGAAACTTGTATGTCTCTAACTGACATGTGAATGAAAGAGTGAATGGTTGGATTTCTCTACATGATGCCTGAATGAGAGAATGAATGTTTATCTCAAAATAAAGTGTGAATGAATGGGTGAATAGCAGTATGTCTCTAACTGACATGTGAAAGAAGGGGGCGAAAGTTGTATGCCTCTAACTGACATGTGGACGAGAGGGCAAAACTTGTTTGTCTGTTGTACGTCTGTGTATGAAGAGTGAATAAATGAATGAATGAATGAATGGTTGTATGTTTCTATGATATGTCCTGTGATTGGTCAAGGGTTAACCCTGCCTCCCGCCCAATCTCAGCTGCGATAGGCTCCAGCTGCCCGTGCGACTTTGAGTGCACATATTTTAGACATTGAATGAATGATTTCTCTTGTCATAAAACCATGTTTGTCATGTTTTTTTTTTTTTCTTCCAAACTTGAGTGGATGTAGATTGCCAGCCAAATTGTACTGTCCTTCTTTTTCACCCTCTGGTGTTTTGACGCGAGTGTTTTCCCCTCCGTCACGTCTCTCCATCATCGCCTTGACATCCCGGCGGCCAGAGATTACAGATGGAGCGCCCGAGTAAACACCTCCTCCCACCGACATCCAGGCCGCCGCCGGCCCACAGATGTCCGGTTAATACAAAGGCGAGAGTGGAAAAACGCTGCAGGCAGAGGAAAATATACTGTACCTGCACACACACACACACACACACACACACACACTTGGAGAGAGGCACGCGCAATTACAAATGAAACCCACCGGTATTCATATTCAAATGACAAATTCTTATCTTTCAAATGGTGGCTCTTCCCTTCAGTTTGCTTTTAATGCATGTCGGAGAGATTGAAAAGTAGGTGAGCAGGGGAGAGGAAGAGGATGGAGGGATGGGGGGATGAAGAACGGTGAATTTGGGTTTGTCCCGACCGTCTCCCCGACATTCATCAGCCGTGAATTTGACAGTCAGACTCGCTGACTGACCGGCAAACAAATTTTCCTTCGCCGTATCCATGATGGCTGTCAAAACAGCGGCGAGGAGAAGGAGAAGGGAAGCTCTTCCCCTCTTTTCATTTGATGAAACAGTGGTGTGTGTTTTTGGAGAGACAGTCAGAGCTGACAGGAGTGGTCTTGCGCACGTGCACGCGCACGTGCACGCCCGCACACACACATACAAGAAATGATTTTTGGGGAATGTCATGCCGCAAACATGTAATGTGTCCTTTGGTCTTTGAGACACACTGGGCTCTTTGACATGGCTCTTTCTGTGTGTGTGTGTGTGTGTGTGTGTGTGTGTGTGTGTGTGTGTGTGTGTCCCGAGGCTTTTCTTCAGACCAATCCCCAAGAGCCAGAGGTCACCCAGAATTCCTCCAAGGTCTCTCAGTCGGTCTTCTCTCGGGCCCTAAAGTGCAGACATTGTGCCTCTTCGTCCCAGAAGCCGAACTAAAAATACACCTTCCCGGCGCCGTTCCTGACGACCGAAATCACAAGATGGCGTCTATTATCAGCCGACGGTTTCCGTCGCACCCGCCGCCGCTGAGGGTGCGGGCGTGTCCGAGAGTGTATAAAGAACTACAACTCCCAGAAGGCAGCGGTACCTCAGACCCTGCACTCCAGTGCCGGTTGTTGTTCCTTTCAGAGCTTACAGAAGTCCTGCATGGGGGCGACGGGGGGTCAATATGATGAGTGAGCAAGTGATTATCTTTACATTTTTTTTTGTCTGTATATAACCTGAAATGTGCGGTTTTGCCGATAACATTGTGATCTGTTGTAAGAGAAGGGAGCAGGTTAGGGAACATCTAGAGAGGTGGAGGTATGCTCTGGTGGAGGTATGCTCTGGAAAGAACAGGGATGTAGGTTAGTCACAGCAAGACAGAATACAGGATCGCCGCGTACGGGACGACCTTCCTCTTAATATATCGTCTATAACAAATGAATAAAAGAAAAAGGACCCTTCCGATGGCGACTGGATCCGTCCCATATCCAATAAGGCAGCGGCACAAGGGACAACTGAACTTCTGGCAGTCGCTTCTGTTCCCTGGAGTTTGACCCCGTCCCGGTTGTTGTTGTTTTCCGGCTAGTCTGCATTCCCCTCTGGAAGCAGGGACTTCTCTCACTTCTGTCACCTTCTGAGGTGTGCTTGTACCGCCACCCGCTCCGTGCCGGCATTGAATCGACGGACCGTCCTGTTGTTGTTCACCGACGTCGGGTGTCTCGAGAGGAACTGAAGGTTGACCTTGCTCTCCTGACCCTTCCTCTCAGATGGACATTGTGCGTCGGTGCGCCGCCCCCCCACTTCCGAGCATACAAGTCAGAAGCAGGGACGTCGCGGAGAAATCGCGCCGGGTTGCGAGCATACCGCTTTGGCTCAACGCCCCCGAGGTCAGCCGTTGCGCGAATCTCCACTCAAGACGGTTCCTCCGCCAAGTCCTCCTGGCTCTGTGCCGCGGCTCAGACGTTCGTCCGTTTCACATGAACCGGCTCCGGATGAATGGCTTTTTTTCCCCCCAGCGTGAGGCCCAGAACAAATGCCATTAAAGGGAAGTTTGGGTTGCTCTTGGAACTCGGGGATTGTCCCGCCGGACCACCCTCCTTGTAAATTAGTTTGTCGGAAGAGTTAAGTCTGAGAGTGTGGCTTTTATCGGGCGAGGGTCTCCACCCTCCCCTGAATCGGACGCGCCGCTTTCAAGCTAATCCCTCCCGGGACGGTACAATGGGAGATTGTGACGAGGTCACGCCGGGGGCAACTCCCAAAATTAGACGCTCGCTCGTGGCCATTCAGACACGGGCGGGGTTCGGGCGAGTACCCCGAAGTGTCGCGCCGGCTCAGTTCAAGTGACTCAGAAATGCTCCCGATGGGGGGGGCGGGGTTGGGAATCCGCCTAACTCCGACCCACGTTTCGACTTTCTCCCATTTTGTAGGTCTTCCCCCTCCTTCCCTTCGCCTTCCCCTCCGCAGCCCAACCCGTTCCGTCGGCGAACAAAAACCCGGCCCGTCAAGCGACGCCCCTAATCGCTCGCGAATGCAAATTTACACCCCGATCCAAGTTTTTACGCGACAATGCGGACGCGGTGAGTGACTCATTGGCGCACAATGGCAGAAATGTCTAATTTTATTGAGACACAATGGCTCTCTTCCAGCAAACCCCTTGCCTCCCCTCCACTGCTCCACAGCAGAACCCCAAAATTTTCCAGAAGTCTTATTATTACTAATCGGTGCAGAGACGACCCCCACCCCTTCACATGTGCATCATGGGAATGAGGGCGGCGGCGGCGGCGCAGGAGCAATTCAGCCCCGGTTCCTCCAGAGTGAGTGGATAAGTGCTACATGTCAGCGTCCTGTTTAAAGACGCGCCGCATGATATCTTTGTGATCGGGGCCGACAGGAACGGCGGATGGAGACGGGCGACGAGGCGCGCTTGTCACAACAAACCCCCGGCGAGAGGGGCCCGTCCGGGCCGGCGGAAAGCTGTAATTTGGAATCAAATGAATTATCTGTGACTCGGGTCGCCGTGTCAGGGGAGACGAAGACGTGACGGCTCAGGACGGGGGGAAAATGCTAATGCTTTGTGGTAAATTACTGGAGAAAAAGTATTTCGGCGGCTGAGGAAATGAAACAAGACGGCGAGGGAGAGGGAGAGAAAAGCCCTAATTGAATTTGTAAAAGTGCGTGAAGCGATAATAAGCCCAGAAGAAGGGTGACGCGTCGGCGGCGCTTTCACGACGTGACAATGTGGAGATGTGCACAAAAGGGCCCTGTCAGATCCCGATCGGGGAGGGAGGATCGCCTCGTACGGGACGACCTTCCTCGCCACTCGCCCCCCCCAACCGGCGCCGCCGCCGCCCCCAACCCCCGAGACCGAGTCCATCGCTTAAAGGCTCATTTATGCTCCACGTTAAATTGTCCTCCTGCGCTTCGGTTCCCTGCGTACGTCCTCGGGGAGCTCATGGACTTGTAGCCCGAAGCCGGCGAACGCAGCAGTACCGCCGGAGGTCGTGGAGGGGCGGTGCTGCGAGGTATGCTCGAGGGCCAACAGCCAAAGAGAAGAAGAAAAGAAGAAGAAGAAGAAGAAGAAGAAGACCACCAGGGAGCAAAGTTCTCGCCTCTTTCTTAGAGCATACATGTCTCCAGCTCCACCGCGGTTGCCATCTTTGCTGTTAGCCACTTTTGGACAGAGGGTCTGAGAAGTGGCCTGCTCAGAGTGTGGTTCTAGGAAGTTGCCCGCTCCAGAGGGACTTATTTAGCTTAGCATTCCCACAGGCAGTGAGGGACCACAGTAGTTACCGGTGTGAAGTGCACCTTGAGCACCAACCACCGAAAAAGAAGAGGAGGAGGATGTGGAGAGCATGGAGGTGGAGGGTGCCACAGCTAACAACCGTCTTCTCCCTGCACGGCTTCTTTGTGGGAAGAACCCCGTTAGCCGTTGGCGCACTCTGGCTTTATTTTGGTCCAAAATGTTGTTGTTCCTTTGCGAGCCCTGGAAAGCCCTCACTGCTTCTGTTCCTTTTGTCCCAAGTGGTCCAATGGGACGGTAAAAAGAAGGCGCCTCAAAGAAAGAGCTTAGATGGTTCTAGGACCAGAGGTCCATGGTCTCTGGTTCCTCTGCTGTCTGAATGCACCGAGAAGCGGCCTCGTTCTGGAAGAAGTTCCTGCAGTGCGAGCAAGACTGCTGCCTACGATGGAACTCCAAACTCCCGAAGTGAACTCTGCGCTGCCCCCTAGTGGCCGCAGTTTGCCAACACGTTCGTACCCGTTTACCTGCAGAACCTGAGCAGAAGTGAGTCTTCAAGACCAGGGATGTCAAACTCATTAGCCACATTAGCATAACGGTTGCCCTCAAAGGGCCACAAGTAACGGTAACAGTATAAATGGAACCCAATGTAACGTAAAATAAATCTAAGTACTCCTTAATGTTGAATAACCCTGAGTTTATTTTGGTTCAAAACCTTTTTGTCACAATTGAGAGGGACAGAATAACAGAATAATAAGCTCTTCAGCTGCAATAAAGCTAGCTTTCACTGTTGCGGTGTTTTTGGGGTGAACACATTCTGCTGCCATCGGAGTGTGAATTTTCATTTTTGGACAGTTTTTTCTTGAAGGCTAACAAAAGACATACCGCTCAATCGTCACCTTCCCATCTTTCTTGAAACAAGAGCACCAACTTTTCTCTTCCTGGACATTTTGGGATCATTTGTAGTTCCCGTTAGTACCCGGATGTGGAGACACTGCGATCTAATGGCGGGTAACATGATGAGCATCAATTATGGGAAATGTAGTTTATGGACTTATTTATCTTAAGGCAATCTTTTGAGATGTTCTTGTAGGCCACATTTGGCTCGCGGGCCTCGAGTTTGACAAACGTGTCCTGCTTCTGGACGCAGAAATCATCTGCGCCCTTCTGTTATCCACCTCATTCCCGACATCTCAGGTGGAAAATGGAGTAAGGGGGCGAAAAACGCCGGCCATTCAGAGCCGGGGTTTGCAGACGGAGGGCAGGATGGAGGGATGAAGGGATGAAGGGAGGGCGACAATGGGAG
Organism: Fistularia commersonii; assembly: GCF_037954325.1. Classification (NCBI taxonomy): domain Eukaryota; kingdom Metazoa; phylum Chordata; class Actinopteri; order Syngnathiformes; family Fistulariidae; genus Fistularia; species Fistularia commersonii. The sequence goes on from NC_141284.1 coordinate 1,271,789, forward strand.
GAGTGAAAAAGAAGGAACGCCAGGGAGATTTGGAGGAGCTTTTAATTGTTTTCCCATGATGCTTTGAGGAGCTGCTCAAAGCACCGGAGCAGAAAGCTGTTGGAGGGCCCATCGTCCTGGCAACCAGGCCTGACCCTGTAGCACAGAGAAACCCGTGCACGTACACACACACACACACACACACACACACACACACACACACACCGGGTTCATTTGGAGTCTGACATAAGCGGGATGGAATTCGGAGAAGGGGATGGAGAAGGTGGAGGGAGGAGGTCGCGGGGGTTGATTGGGACGGTGAGGACGGATGGGGGGAGGAAGGGAAGAAGGGAAGAGGAGGGGAGAAGTAACTAAACTCACAATTGGATTTAAGAGATTAATAAAAGTGTTTGCTGATGGTTCCTTTTATCCAATTAAGGCTGGTTGAAGCCCAAACACTGCGTTCCTGCACAATACCGCCACTCCATTTCCAAGAGAGAGGAGCGGGGGCGCCCGGTCGCCGGGGGCGACGCTTACCATTTTTTGCGTAAAGATAAATAACGGCGGATTAAATGGGTTGGGATCGGGCAAAAAAAAAAAAAAAAAATAGCGGCCTTTTTGTCGCGATGGTGTTGTTATAATTGTGCTATTAGCGGCTGTGACTGTGTAATAACAAGGTTTGTTTTTTTTTGTGGAAGATTGAGACAGTAGGGAATGCGATAAGTGGGCGTGGCTAGTTGGGGCCAATGGTTGGGGTTGGTTGGGGACATTGGGCGTGGCCTGATGTGGAAAGGTTGGCATGGCTAAGTGGCAATGGCGGACACGGCTAGTTGGTTTGGGACAGTGGACTCGGCTCGTTGGGGACAATGGGTTTGACTAGTCAGGGCCAGTGGGCATGAATAGTTCTGGACAATTAGCTTGACTAGTTGTGGACAGTTTGCATGGCATGTTGTGCATAGAGGTCATGGCTTGTTCGGGTCCGTAGACACGGCTAGTTGGGAACAGCAGGCATGGCTTGTTACCAATGGTGGACTCGGCTAGTTTGGGACAGTGGGTGTGGCTAGTCAGGGCCAGTGGTCATGAATAGTTCTGGACAATTAGCTCGACTAGTTGTGGATAGAGGTCATGGCTTGTTCGGGTCCGTCGACATGGCTAGTTGGGGACAGCAGGCATGGCTAGTTAGGGCAAATGCTCATGGCTCATTACCAACGGTGGACATGGCTAGTTGGGAACGTTGGGCATGGCTAGTTACGGAAAGGTTGACCTGGCTAATTGACATCGGTGGTCATGGCTGGTTGAGGACAGTGGACTTGGCTAGTCGGGGACAATGGACATGGCAAATTGTAGACAGCATGTGCTGCTTCTAGGGGACAGCAGGCGTGACTAGTTACCAACAGTGGACATGGCTAGTATGGGACAGTAGTAGTGGCTACTTGTGGAAAGGTTGGCACGGCTAACTGGCAAACGTGGACATGGCTGGCCGGGGACAGCGACCTTTGCTAGTTCTAGAAAATAGCCATGGCAAATTGTGGACTGTGGGTGTTGCTTCTTGGGGATAGCAGGCGTGGCTACTCTGGGCCAGTGTTCATGAATAGTTGTGGACAATAAGCATGACTAGTCATGGATAGTGGTCATGGCTAGTTCGGGTCCGTAGGCATGGCTAGTTGGGGGACAAGAACATGGATGGTTGGGGACAGCCGTTGTAGCTGGTTTCGGACAGTGGGCGTGGCTAGTTAGCGCCTCTCGTCGGGGCCACCGGGCGCCGCTGCACGACTACCCTTTTCCGATGGCCCGAAACTGAGTTAAGGCTCTGTGTAGGAAGACGATGAGCAACTCTTCTTCCCCATCAGAGTGACAGCAGTGGGCGGCGGGGCGGGAGGGGTAACTACAGTCGATGCGTTGGATTGTGATGCAACGACAAAGATGCCAAAGTCCCTTTTTGACGTCTAATAACTGTTATTTGTGACACCGTGCTTTCTCATTGTGGAGGAAACGGGGATTATTAGCCCAACGAGTGAGTCAATTCCAAAACTCAGCTGTCAAACTCATTGGCAGATTTAAAGATAAAGCATGATCTCACCGAAATGATATAATAGGCAAAGGAAGCTACTGCTTCAGGGCTACAGGAGACGAGCCGGTTGGGTGTGGCTAACTGGTGGCTAGTAGGCTGCGGTGCGCGTGGCGTCTTGGTGCAGTGGGCACGACTAGTTTTGGTCACTCAGCATGGCTAGGCCTGACAGTGGGTGTGGCTAGTTGATGATCGTGGTTAGTTTGGCACGGTGAGCATGGCTAGTTGGCGACAGTTGGCATGGCTAGTAAGGAAAGTGGGCATGGCTAGTTGGGGAAACAGGGCGTGGCTAGTAGGTTATAGTGAACGCGGCAAGTTGCTCATGGCTAGTTAGGGACAGGAACGAGGCTAGCCTGGGATAGTAGGCGTAGCTAATTTGGGCCAGCTGGTGTGGCTGGTCTAGGAAAGTGGGTGTGGCTATTTAGGGACAGTTGACACGGCTAGTTAAGGCAAGTGGGCGTGGGTGGTAGGGGATACAGGACATGGCTAGATGGTGAGAGCGGGCGTGGCTAATAGGTTACAGTGATTATGGCTAGTTGGGGACTGGGCCGTGGCTAGCCTGGGATAGCAGCTGTAGCTAGTTGACAAAGATGGCCGCCTGCGAGGGAGGAAGAGGGCCGATGAAGCCAAACCTGACTACAATAATGAAGGGAGAAGCAGATAGCCGTGATAACAACAGCGGCGGCCATGTTTGCTAATCCTCTCGCAGACCCACCTTGGCGATGCGTTCAGTTGCTTCCATCGCCAGTGTGGCTCCTTCATCAAGGGGGTGAAGAAAACGGCGAGAAACGGAGGCTCAAAGTGAATACATTTATATATGTATATGAAATATGTTTATCTGTAACCATGGCAACAGTCGTGTAGCAAGTGTCCCCAAGCTAGCAGGATGCAGCAGAGGAGGCTCAAAGTAAATATAAATTTACATATATGTATATGAAATATGTTTATCAGGATCTCTGCAGCAGAGGAGGCTCAAAGTGAATATATTTATATATGTATATGAAATATGTTTAGCCGTAACCATGGCGACAGTCGTGTAGCAAGTGTCCCTAAGTTAGCAGGATGTAGCAGAGGAGGCTCAAAGTGAATATATTTATATATGTATATGAAATATGTTTATCAGGATCTCTGCAGCAGAGGAGGCTCAAAGTGAATATATTTATATATACGTATATGAAATATGTTTATCTGTAACCATGGCGACAGTCATGTAGCAAGTGTCCCTAAGCTAGCAGGATCTCTGCAGCAGATCCAGAGATGCTGAAGGCAGATCTGTGGCTGTCACACACTGAAAAACAACATTAGCACGCGCGCTAATGACCGCTAGCTGTTGACACCTTTGCACTCGTCCGGGAAATTAACAGTTGGGAGAACCGTCCGGCTCAAGCTAGAACGAGAGGAAAGGAAGGAGGAGGAGGAGGAGGAGGCTTGTCTTCCCTCGTCAGGTGGCAAAACAACACGGGACTCACTTTCTTCCCGAGAGAAGAGAAACTGGTGTTTGTCTGGGATGGAGGGATGGCGGAAGGAGAGTTCTCGGCGTCTTTGTTTCCAGGCCTTGATGTGTGACCAGCTCTCCTTCCATCCCTCCCTCCATCCATCCTTCGTTCTCTCCCTCTTCCCTCCTTCCTGCCTTTCTTTCTCTTTGTCCGTCCTTCCTCGCTTTACCTCCTCTACTTCCTCTTCCTCATCCTTTCACCTCCTCCTCTCTGCCCACCCATACTGTCTCCACAGGGAGCTGCTTCACACTGAGAATGAATCAAAAGGCGAAAGAGAGAAATATCCTTTCAACACACACACACACACACACACACACACACACACACACACACACACACACACACACAGACCAGGGGACTGTGTGGGAATGAACCAAGGGGCCTCGCTCAAATCCCTGTCTCTAGGCAACCAGCAAGGATATGCTGGGGGAACAGCATTAAAGTTGGAGAAAACTAAAACACACACACACACACACACACACAAACACACACATGTGTGTGCTATACACACACACACACACACAAACACTTGCAGGATCTGTCTCTTTCTCTATTTGTAAAAGAAATCAGAAATGCTTAGCGTTTAAAAGGAGAGGTGAGTGAGCGATGCATGTGATGATTGTGTGTGTGTGTGTGTGTGTGTGTGTGTGTGTGTGTGTGTGTGTGTGTGTGTGTGTGTGTGTGTGTGTACAGAAATGATTGAGGGAAAGTGTCACACTGAGTGTTGACCTTCAGAGGTTGGACTCAAAACCAACACTGATGCAAAGCTGTAAGAATGTGTGTGTGTGTCAGTGTGTGTGTGTGTGTGTGTGTGTGTGTGTGTGTGTCGCTTAAATTGATTTGCAACTAACGGGCATTTCTACTTATTTTTGGGTGTCTTTGTGTGCGCTTGCACGTGCTTATACGTATACGAGTGTGTGTGTGTGTGTGTGTGTGTGTGTGTGTGTGTGTGTGTGTCACCTCTGCAGCTGGCCTTCATCAGCAGATTAATAAGCTTTGTTGCCACGCCGACCGGAACCTAGTGACAACCATCCAGGCCAGAGGCATTATGGGTAACGGACTGACTGGCCGCAAGCTGGCCCTGTTTTTACAGCTCTGTTTTGTCCCATGCCGTGCTCGTGTGTGTGTGTGCGTGTGTGTGCGTGTGTGTGTGTGTGTGTGATGGTTAATTGCTCCTCTCTTGCCACCCTCCTCAATGACATCACTGTGGTCACAGATGTTTTTTTCCCACTTGTAGGACCCCTGGACGGACACACACACACACACACACACACACACACACACACACACACACACAGAAGAGCTCAGGAAACACTTCCAGGCTTTTGCCTCGCTCCCTCTTTGTATCTCCTTGTCCTTTCCTTCCGTCCTTCCTTCTTTCCTTCCTCCATGTTGATCCTGCACCCCCCCCCCCCCCCCCCCTGTCCCTGATCACCGTGGCGATGTTTGGATTGAGATTAGATTATTGTCCCTGCGGGGGATGGATGGGAGGGAGAGACACAGTGCGTTCAGTGACACTTTGTGCAAAAAAGTACAATGAAGAGTCATCCCAGCATTCACGCGTTTAATGGAAGCATACAAGTATGTGTCCGGGAACCAGTGAGAGGATCTGTCTGTTTGGTGGACGGCTGAGCGCTAGCGAAGGAGTGCACTTGTCTGTCTGCTTCTAAAACGAGAAATAACAAATCAATGTGACAGGTCCTTTCTGTTCTATGCTGACGATACGCCGGTATACTTGGATTGTCAACGGGAAAATTCTGGAGTCAAATTTGAGCAAAGGGTCAAAGTGGCTCGGGATTTTGCGACTCGAGCCGGAGCGGTCTGGTTCAGGCGCGTGGGCGCGAGTACCGCCGCCGGTGCTTTTCTTAACCCCAGAAGCTCGATGCCGGAACTCCGGCCTCCCTCGGTCCGCTGCCTCGGGACTCCTTTCGAGTCCTTTCACGAGTGTTCTAGAGCGCCTATCTGGAGGAAAGTGACAGAGGTGAAGAGCGGCGCAACCCGGACGGTTCTTCCTCCACCTGCTCTCCGAAGGGCTTTTTTCTCTGCGTTAGCCTTCATGTCGGCGTCTTTGCATTTCTTACTCGCGTGCCGGGTAGAAAAGCGCCGACGGACATCATCTTTGCCCCCGACCCGTCCCCGGCGCTCCGCTGCCGTTGCTGCCGTGGGCAGTTTCTGCCGGAGAAGGTGAAAGCGAAGCCCCTCCTAAAAGCAACGCTCGGATTACCGAGGCCCGGGGAGCTCCTCTAACTTTTCCCCGGATGAGCCGAAGAGCCCGAGCGAACGCCAGCTCTGCCCTCCAAAGTCAAAGTCAAAGTCGCTTCGCCGTTATCGGACCCGCGAGAAGGGTCAGGTGACCTCCGCGGGTGTCCGGACCTCCGGCTTTGTTTCTCGAAGGCCCCCGAAGGGTCCCCCTTCCCCAAACGGACCCGGGCGCCCGGGACCCTTCCCGTCTTCAACCCCCTCACCCCGTTTTCCCTCCGTCTAACACGCTCACTCTTTGTCACAAACTCCGCATCCACTCGCCAAAGTCGCCATGAGGCTGCACTGCCCCCCAGTGGCCGCCCGCCGCCACTGCAGGGCTTCCACGCAGCCGGCCGTCCACGCCGTACTTTGCTCCTCTTCTTCGCCGCGGATTAAAATCACCGGACGCCAACACGGTAGCCTAGGGGGTCCCCGGACGACCGCTGGATACGACACGTAGCCTATCGTAGCATCCTTGAGCGAGATGATTGACGCCCGGAGCACGTCGGGTAGAAAAGAAAGGGGAGGAGTCAGAGGACGGACAAGAATCCATCAAAGTAGAGGTTGAAAATCACTTGACATTTGGTCGGCGTTAAATTACCCGTGACGGAACGCGGCGGCCGGCGGGCCGCGGTGAAAGCCACTTTGTCTGGCGGCGTCCTCGCCGGCCTTAATGAAGCCAAAGGAGCTCTAAACCGCTTCACGCCGTCGTCGGGTTTCTACCTGTGTAAGGTAATACAGCAGGTGTACTGATGCACGAGGGCCGTGCCATGTGTGTGTGTGTGTGTGTGTGTGTGACGGGCAGCGACGGCGCGTACGTACTGTACCGTACCGTCTGTGTGTGTGTGTGTGTGAAAGCAGAGACGACATCTGAGTGTATATTAAAGGATAATTACAACTAAACAACAGGAGACTGTTCCCATGGAGGGGGATTAACACTGCTTTATTGCTCTGTTACAATGTAAAGTGTGTGTGTGTGTGTGTGTGTGTGTGTGTGTGTGTGTGTCCTGCAGCCGTCTTTGCAGAACCATCCACTGGATATTTTGAGATTTCAGGCCGGTTCGTCCCGAAACAGTGTTTCCGCTCGACCTTTTCGCGCGGTCAGCTTTTGTTTTTTTTCTTAACAAGCTCGTTTCCACGGCGACCACTGACACTTCTCAGATCTGGTGGCGCGACACTCGTGAAATCACAAGGTTTTTTTTTTGGTTTTAAGGCGTGAAAAGTATGGAATGGGTTTGCATCTTGTTTGCCGACGCAGCGCGTGGTTGCGCGTCGGTTCTGGCGCTCAGTGGCGCCCTCTGATGGTTGGACCCGGAACTGCGGGCATGTTTTTATCGTATCAGTCGGGAAACGAATTCTTGATCGTGCAAAACCCTGCAAAGTTGTTTCCGCTTCCTGTCTCAAAACAGGAAGTGCCTGATTGGATTCACACAGGAGGCCTCCATGTTCTCGTGTCTGCATGGGGTTCCTCAGGGTTCCTCAGGGTTCCTCAGGGTTCCTCGGGGTTCCTCTTGCAGGAGGTTCAACCATATGAATGAAAGGGTGAATGTTGGATGCCCATATATGGCATGTAAATGAATGAATGAATTATTGTTTGTCTTTATACGACAGGGTGTTTCGTTGCTCGTCATGATTATTGCACAAATTAATAAATCCACCAATTTAAATTAATTAATCCACAAATGCATTGACCGATTAATTGCGAACGATTGAATTAATTTTAAATAATTAAATAACACAACTAAATAAATGAATAAACAAATTTGTGAATGAAGGAATAAATAAATCCATTGATTCGATACATAATAAACAGATAAATACCTGGATTGATTCAAATTAAATAAGCAGAGTAAATAAAATAAAATAATTCAATGAAAAATGGATTGATTTTTAAAAAGGTGATCCCAGATGAACGCTCCGGGACGGTAAACTTGAAGTTCGGACGCTCCCGTAGCAGCTGCTGCTCACCGAGACCCGAGGCGTCAGGAAGACAATCCAGCGGGTTCGAGGGGGAGGTGGAGCAACCACCTGGACGGATGGAGGGATGGAGGGATGGAGGGATGGAGGGATGGAGGGATGGAGGGATGGAGGGATGGAGGTCCGTCCCTGGGAGACAAAGCCTCCGTCCCGGCTGAAAATTAGCGCATTTAGCTGTCATCGCCCGGCTCACTTTACAACCCGACCAGCATTCACACACAAGGTCCCGGCCTCCTCCTCCTTCTCCTCCATCCATCCATCCATCCATCCATCCATCCATCCATCCATCCGTCCGTCCACCTCCCGCTTGGCTGCCCCGCTTTTCTCCCTTTGAGCAGGAAAGCCGATCCGCCGCTCAGCTCAGAGATCAAGATGGGGAAGGTGTAAACCGCAGATAGATGTGATCGAGTGTCCTGCCCCCCCCCTCGCTAACACACACACACACACACACACACACACACACACACACACACACACACACACACACGCGCGCTTTCCACCACCCAAATGTTGCCCCAGGAGCAACTTGTTTCTTATAGTTCTGCTCATCGTTCATTCAGTCATTATCTGCACTGTCCATCCCTGCTGTGATTGGCTGAGAGGATCCATCCAGTCCTGGATCCATCGCAGGGCCGCCCGTGGAGACGTCCGACCGTTCATTCACACGTCTGGACGATGTCGGGCGCACGTGGGAAACTCAAGGCCCGCGGGCCAAATGTGGCCCGCCACGTTATTGTACGTGGCCCGCGAGAATCCTTTAAAATAAAGAAGTCGAACTCAAGCATTGACCATAAACTACATTTCCCACAATTCATGCCGATCACATGACCCACAAAGTGACGGCGTCCCGCCATTAGATCAGTGTATCCATGTCAATGTGGAGCTGAAAAATACAAATGATCCCTAAATGTCCAGAGAAAAGTTGCTGCAGATGGAAGGATGTTTAAGAAAGAGGGGAAGGGGAATACAAGTCTTGCTCCGAGGAGAAAAAGCGGTTTGTCTTTTGTGTACAAAGTGTACAAAGAGTTCAATCTACGGCGACATTTTGACACCGAGCTAAGTATGCTTCAGTTAGCCTTCCGGAAAAACAAGAATTAAAAGAATTAAAAGTGAAAATGAGTTGGACGCCCCTCGTCCAGCAGATTCTCTTCTGCTCAGGCTCTGCACGTAAAAGGTTACGAACGCGCCGGCAAGCGGCGACCACTAGGGGGCAGTGCAGAGTTCACATCGGGAGTTTGGAGTGCCGTCGTAGGCGGCAGCCCTGCTCGCACAAACTTCTTGTGGCTCCTAGAACCTTCACAGGAACCAGGATTCAGACAGCAGAGGAACCAGAGACCATGGACCTCAGGTCCTAGAACCACCTAAGTCTTTTTACCGTCCCATTGGACCACTAGAAGCTGAGAGGGCTTTCCAGGGCTCGCAGAGGAACAGCAACATTTTGGACCAAAGTAAGGCCAGAGTTAGCTAACGGCTAACGGGGTTCTTCACACACCGAAGCCGTGCAGGGAGATGATTGTTCATGGTTGTTGCGATTGTTGTCCAAGAAGGAAAAGTCAAACTTGGATGGCCGCAGAATGCGTTCACCAAAGCCGCTTCCAAAAACCCAGCGAAAACTAGCTTTGTAGCAGAGCAACTAGCAAACATCATTTGTTTTACGTCCCAAATGTTTACGTGTAACATTTTGGATTTGAATGAGTCGTGAATTCAGAGTTCTTTAACATGACGGACTATAATTTATTTTACATTTGGTTACATTTACCGTAATTTCCAGACTATTGAGCGCACCTCAATATAAGCCGCACCCGCTAGCCGATCGCTATCTCGTGCTTCCTCCTGCGCATTAAAACCGTCAAAGTCGTCTTCTTCGGTGTCGGAGTTGAACGGACTCAGAATCTCCCCGTCATTTCATCGGTCCGATGTGACGTGGATAAACATTTTAGCGGCGTGAAGCTCGTTAGCGCCCCCCCCCCCCAAAAAAAGTCTGCATATTAGCCGCATCGTTGTTTACGTGAAAAAAGTCGCGGCTTATCGTCCGGAAATGACGGTAGTCTCATTTTAATGTGGCAACCATGATGCTAACGTGGCCCTGATGCTAGCATGATGCTAACGTGGGGAACCCTGAGGAACCCTGCGCAGACATGGGAAGAACACGGAGACCCTCGCAGGGAAAGGGAAGTGGAGGCGCTAACCTCCCGGTTAGCTTGCGATGTTGTTTATTTCGAACAAGCGATACGACTGGAGCGCGGACGCCGAAACGTCTTGCTAGCAGTGAAAGCACGTTAGCTCCCCGGCACCTCAAGTAAGTGACAAGGTCGCGGCGGCGGCGGCGGCGCTCACGACCGTTTACGTTTCTGATAAACCATTTATCCCTCCAAGGACGTTCCTCCCCTTCCGAGCGTCCTAGCCGGCGAAAATTACACACTCGGCGCATAATGGAGCGCGTTGCTATCGTCTCGGCGCAGGGAGACCCGGAACCAGCGGCCGCTTCCCTAAAAACCCCCAAGACAATAAACAATCCGCTCCTCGCCGCCAAATCTCATTTTTCGGACAAAGTCCCGACAATAAGAAGGAAAAGAAAAAAAAAAAAATTACGACGCGGGGAAAAGTTTTCTCTCGGAGTTCCTCCCTTCTTCTATTTCGTCTTCTCGGGGTTTCGGTGGCGAGCAGATTCCTCTGAGCTCGCCATTATCTCAGGGTGGAAGTTAATTAAAGTGGCCCACTGCGAATCAATGGGGGAATTTGCGGCGGCGGACGGACCGACGGCGAGCGGCGGAGTGACGGCCATGACACCACTTCAGAAGAGGAGATTAGCCCGGAGACAAAACTCCGATCGGGCCTACAGTAGCGCTCCCCTCCTGGATTACTCCTCCGCCACCCCTTTCTTCTTCTATCGCTCACTTCCTCCACATCCGCCAGCGCCATCCCACAAGGACCCGGTCGGAGGAAAACGCTCTTCTTCAAAGCTCCTTCCCTCCTCCTCCTCGTAATTCCTCACATCATTACCAAGTTTCCAGAACTTAATTTTAGCAATTACACATGCAATTAATTAATAAATGTGCTGTCATTACAGCCCCTTGTGTGATACCGGCTGGAATAAAGTGGTCAGATGAACCGGGAGGGATGGAGGGATGGAGCGGGACGAGATTGTTATTAAGGGATTGCGGAGTTAATCGGCGGGAAGACGGGACGGTGGGAGGGAACAAAAGAGGAGGGAAGAAGAAGAAGAAGAAGAAGAAGAAGGAGAAGAAGGAGAAGAAGAAGAAGAAGGGAACGGGAAAGACAAAGGAGGATGGAGGGGAAAGTGGAGGAGCAGAGCTCCGCTGAGAGAAGCTCGGGATTATTAATGAGATCAGCCGGTTTCTCATGTCTCACACACACACACACACACACACACACACACACACACACACAGTGGCATCGGGGATGAGCCTGAGAAACAAATCAATGACACCAAATTGATCGGTGGCAGAAAAACCAACGCGTCCTTCAGCTTCTTCTTCCTGGAGTCTTGAAAACTTCCTGGAGACACGCAGGAGTACTTGTACTTCATGTGGAACATCTGGTACTTCATGTAGAGCATCAAGATGTACTAATACTTCATGTGAACCCCAGGTGTACTGATACTTCAGGGAAACTCCAGGTGTGCCGGTACTTCTTGTGAACCGCAGGAGTACTGATACTTCAGGGTATCTCCAGGTGTACCAGTACTTCATGTGAACCACAGGAGTACTGATACTTCAGGGAAACTCCAGGTGTACCAGTACTTCATGTGAACCCGAGGAGTACTGATACTTCAGGGAAACTCCAGGTGTACTGGTACTTCTTGTGAACCGCAGGAGTACTGATACTTCATGTGAAACATCCGAGTGTCCTTTTACTTCATGTGGAACACCAAGGGGAACTGGTACTTCTTGTGAACCGCAGGAGTACTGATACTTCAGGGTATCTCCAGGTGTACCGGTACTTCTTGTGAACCACAGGAGTACTGATACTTCATGTGAAACATTCAGGTGTACTGGTACTTCATGTGGACCCGAGGAGTACTGATACTTCAGGGTATCTCCAGGTGTACTGGTACTTCTTGTGAACCGCAGGAGTACTGATACTTCATGTGAAACATCCGAGTGTCCTTTTACTTCATGTGGAACACCAAGGGGAACTGGTACTTCTTGTGAACCGCAGGAGTACTGATACTTCATGTGAAACATTCAGGTGTAGCGGTACTTAATGAAAACCCAGGAGTACTGGTACTTCCTGGAAACCTCTACGTGTACTGGTACCTCATGTTAAGGTGTACCAGTACTTCATGTGAACCCGAGGAGTACTGATACTTCAGGGAAACTCCAGGTGTACTGGTACTTCTTGTGAACCGCAGGTGTACCGATTCTTCTTGTTAAACCTCCTCGTGAACTGGTGCTCTATGGGAACCCTCCATGGGTACTGATGCTTCCATGAAACCCTCAGGTACACTAGCACATCATGTGAAACCCCCCTGGTGTGCTGACATTTCATGTGAACCTCAAGAGTACTCCTATGTCTCTGTCCATGCGTTTCGGCCATTCATGCGTTCATCGGAGTGATGGCTTGTTTGGCAAGAGCTGCTCCTGTGGTTGGTAGAGCTGGCGTCCAAAGATCTGCACCTCCTTCCAGAGCGAGGAAGGGCAAATAGGTGATTTGACAAGTGTTCACTGCCCGGTTCCTGACCCTGGAGGAGTACAGGTCTTGGATAGAGGGCCAATATATTCCACGCGGTCCTTTTTGTTCCAATCTGTTCGCTGCTTGGTGGCCTCTCCCAACCGGATCCCTGCGGGCTTGAACTGGGTCGGCTTCTCCTGAGGCAGGTTGTACGGCTGTTGGGCATTTGTTCATTACAAACTCCATGTTGGACGTCAGTTTCAGTCCTGGGAGATGGTGGATCCCAAAAAAACTCTGGGTCACTGTGGCCATTGGGCTCCTTCAGACCGGGTAAACCACAGTATTTTTCTGATCAAGTGATAACCTATCGATGGAAACCTCTGGAAGCGCGACCCAACATCCCGTTGGAACCGACAGATTTGAAACCGATGGGTTGGAGCTGCAGCCGGTGATGGTTCACCTCTCTTGTTGGCATGTTTCCTTGCTGGCGGTATGCTCGTCTCCGGGCTCGGCGCAAGTCAAGCTACCCGGGGTTTTCAGTTGACCGCAGTCATCGATACATCGACTTCTGAAGGGGTTTATTCAGATTCAGGCCGAAAGATGGAGTGACATAGAAACAAGGACTCGATCAAAGCTAAAGCGCTAACAACCAAAAATGACTGCATGTGGAGAAGATCGTGCTCAGTGGGTGGCGACGGATTGATGGCAAGGTAGCTCCGGTCAACCGCCGGTGTTCTAAATGGAATTTAGTTTTCCGATGCTCTGATGTAGGTGTTTACCTTGGACAAAGAGGTCCGGCCATGAGAGCGGTTCGCCCTGCTGCCGCTGCTGGATCTGGTGTGTGGAAACAGGGTGTTGACTCATTTATCACTCCGGCGTGTTGACGGGAATCACACCTGATATGAGGAACAGGATCATGTTACCGCGTGTGTGTGTGTGTGTGTGTGTTTTGGTCGGATATCAGATGCACGGTATAAGAGCAAAGTCCCTCAGCTAATATTCTCCATCAAGCTCCACAGAACAGAAGCACTGATGTAGCCATGACCTTTGACCTTTTGATTTACTCCATCGCTCTCCGCTAATCACAACAGTGCTTTTGTAAACATTAAGTTTATAAATTGTAAAGCACTGTTAGCGCCATAAAATTGACGCAAAATAATATGTTTGCTAGGTCTACAACGGTACAGTTAGCTAATGTTAGCATTAGCGTGACAGGAAACATTGGAGTGGCAGAGCAGATGTGTAAACAAATAGCGGACAAGCTAGCGTTAGCTTCCGTCCCAGCTGGAGAGATTTGTATGTTTTCTGGAGAGGGCAAGAAGAAGGATGAAGTTCCATCTGGCCGTGACGTTTCGTACTCGGAGAAGAACTCCAGGAGGTTGGAGGTGAAGAGCAGCCGTTTGGAGACGCTGAGGAGAAAACAGGAGGCAGCAGAGATGAAGATCTGGTGGTTCCTCTTTGGGAGTGAGGAGTCCCATCAGAGGGACGGCACATGGTAGATGTTCTGGAGATCAAGTCACACTGAGATGGTTTGGACATGGACTGAAGAGGGGTGGAGAAGATCTGGGTGGAAGGATGCTGAGGTCGGAGGAGGTCTGGAGGAAGACCAGAGAGGTTTATGGATGGAGAAGAGACCAGGATGTTACATGGCGCAAGATGGAGCCAGGTGATTGGCTGTTGGTTCGATAGACTTTAGATGAAGAAACACGATTGGCTTTGGTATAGATGGATGTTAAACGGAGGCAGGTGATTGGCTGTGGCGGCCCGAAGGCGAAACAGAACAGGATACAAACAACCTCGGTGATCCGGAAACCTCTAAATTATTTACCGCCTTATCAACCGGCGGTGTTTGGAGATGGTGTCTTTGATTGACAGGCGGCCGGAGCCAAAGCCGTCCACCGCCGCCCGACTCCGGGATCGACTTACCGCCCAGACGTTGGGCGTGGAAAGCGAGGTCCCGATCTAGATCTTTCTCGGCGAAGGCGAGCGGCGTTCCCGCGGTTTGGCTAATCGTCCCCTGAGTGCCGGCTGCTCGGCCGCCATGAATTAGAGATGAGGGTTAAGACGGCGCCGCTTCCGGGGTTAACGGACGCCGAGAGGAGCTTCGGCTCAGCGGCGACACGCTAAGGAGTTAGCATTTTCACCGTAGCCGTGCCCTGAAGCGAGGCACCGAACGTCCCAGAACAAATTAAGTCCCGTGCGTGTGAGCGTATCATGGGATGTCCATCCGATTGGAGAGTCGGGCACTCGTCTTGCTCAAGTGCCCTTGAGCTAGCATAGCCTTGCCGCCATCCTAGTTTCCTCCACCGATCCAAAGCTCATGGAATTAACAAACTGGATACGACACGGTGATAACTCGATAATTACCGCTCATTTTTTAGCATCGCTAACCGATTTTTTAGCGTCGACGCTAACCGACGCCACGAACTCTTCCACCAGAATCTACTCCCTCTGCTTGGTGACGCCACTTGTATATCCCCAAAGTTTGGGCATACCGGGAGTTAAGGCCACTCGAGCTATGGCAGCCATGTTTGTAGTCCACGCTTCTTGTTCCCCTGCACGCCCCCACTTGTCAAAACAACTCACCCGCTTTTTTATTTTTTTTTATTTTAAAGAAAAACGGTAATTCCGTGAATTAAAATGCTTAAATGACAGTCAATCAGGCTTGTAATTCTGCCCGCTATAATTAGAGGCTGGGAAAACTAATTACAGCGGGGAAACTTAAGTCTTCCCCTCGCTGTCGCTACCAGCGCTAGCGCGGCAGCCCTCATCGCACAGATCAGGTGACAGCCATCAAACTCGTTAGTCTGCACACACACACACACACACACACACAGTGTGCGGTTGAGCGAGCAGGTAGGCCAAAAAGGAGACGGAGATGAAAATGATAAAAAAAGAAAAAAAAAAGCAGCAGGTAATCAAGAGAGAGCGGCGACAACAACAGGTTGTGTTGTTAATCAGCGGCGGCGGCGGCGGCCGCGGGAGCGACGTTGAGGTAAAACACGTGGAAAGTAGATCCAGGGAAGGGGATGATTGAGATATATGAAGGGGGCGGCGAGCGCCATACGCCGCCGGAACGTATGGACCGGGAAACTACTTTAAATTCAGCGGTTTGCTCGCTCGCACCTTGATTACCGCCGCCGCAGAGAGCTGTTGGCGGTAATAGATTGTTTCTGATTATGCCCCTCCACACCGCACGCCGTTCCACCAGCTAACTTGTAATTGCGGCGATGGATTACTGCTTAAACTGCAGAACTTCCATCTCACCAAGTGCCACCGGCGAGCCGGCGGAAACTGTGTTCAGTGGTTAAGATAAGATGAGGTAAGACAAAATTGAAATACGGTAAGATAAGACATGCTTAGATAAAGTACAGTAAGGTAAAATATACATGCTAATGCAAGTTAGCATGTAACTTACATACCTGACTATGGGTAAAGTCCCACAGTCAGGACTTTACCTGACTATGGTAATGTCAGGTATGCTAAGATAAAGTATGCTAAGGTAAGGAAAGGCAGGAAATGATTAGATGAGGTAAGGTAGGATAACACAAGGTAAGCTAAGCTAAGGTGAGATGGGATAAGATAAGATAAAATAGGTTGTGTCAGTAGTTCATCTCAGTCATCGCGTCTCTTTGTGCTCAAAGCATTGCTAGCTTACTCACCTTGGCTAATTCTGATGCTAACAGAGTAGTTTGATCATGCATAAACAGGTCAACAGCTAAGCAGAAAAACAACCAAACGGCTAAATGGCTAAACAGCTAAATGGCTAAACGGGGAAACATTTACACAGCTAAACGGTTAAACAGCTAAATGACCAAACGGCAAAACAGCTGAACAGCTAAATGGCTACATAGCTGAACAACTAAACAGCCAAACAGTCATAAGTTACAAAATTGCTAAATGATTAAAACAGCAAAATGGCTAAACGGCCTAACAAACTAACAGCCAAACAGCTAAACAACCAACAGTTACATGGCTAAATGGCGAAACAGTAAATGGCTCAACAGAAATGCCTAACAGCTTAACAGCTAAATAGCTAAAGAGCTAAACAGCCAAACAGTTACGTGGCTAAATGGCTAAACAGCTAAATGACTAAACAAAAACAGCTAAACAGCTAGACGCGATTAGCTGAACAACTAAACAGCTGTCTGGCTAAACAGCCATACGGTTGCACGGCTAAATGGCGAAACAGTAAATGACTCAACAGAAATGCCTAACAGCTTAACAGCTAAATGGCTAAAAAGCTAAACAGCCAAACAGTTACATGGCTAAATGACAAACTAGCTAAATGACTGATCAGCGAAACGGCTAAACGGCTAAATGTTACTGTACGCTGTCTCAGAGCTGCACATGGTGTCGGCGGGTGGGTGGGTGGGCTGGTCTGGAGGGTTTTTGCGGTTTCCAAGGTGACCAAGGTCTCATTTTTCTCTAGCGGCCCATTCCCAACCTGTTACCAAATGAGCCGGCGCAGTCGTGGCGGCGGCGGCGGCGGCGGCGGGGGGGGGGGCTTCAAAGGGCGGCAGCCTCGGAGCCGCCAGGGGGGCCTCTCATGTCGGGAAACCCAATCCCACCGTCGGAGCTGGAGGTTTTTCAGGCGGACGGACGGACGGTTTTAACGGCAATAACGTAAATACCTTCCTCCTCCTCGTCCAATCAGCTTCCTTCTCTGTTTCTGCCCCCAAAACCAATTTTGCCGCCATCACCTACAGCCTCCGCTGGGAGCGTGCCCAATCCCACGCCGGCTTCCCGCGACTTTTCAAAAGTTCGCGTAAAATTCGCTTGATGGCCCGTTACACACACACACACACACACACACACACACACACACACTCCGCCATCATGGACTCATCCTCCTGCTTCCCCCTTCGTGCCCGGAGGTCGCAAAGCTTCAAAGTTTATTTCTTCACGTTAAGTTTTCAGAAGGGATTGCTGGAAATGGAAAAAAAAAAAATTCAATATATATAGATTATATATGTGTACGAGAGGAAAGAGAGAACAGACGGCTCACGATTCAAGGTCTCCTGCAGCGAAACGTCGGCAGATGGGAGGTCGGTCTTGAGCCGAGAAGCTTCTGCCTGAGCATCAGCTGGAGACTCCATGTTCTCCACCGGCTGCTTTGGAGACCCGAAATCACAACTCCGTCATTATATTTGTCCTGAAAAGTCATACCAAATGGCTATTAGCGCTGGGATGGTCTACAGCGCAGGTATCGCTAATTCTACAAATCCAAGAATTTTCTGCTGGTGTTTTGGTACCAAAATCACAACAGGACCCATAAACTCTTCTCTGTGTACCGTAGCCATAGCGACCTTATGCTAACAGAAAACAGGATTTTGCATGTGTGCAATAGTAAGTTATATATTGTGTAGTGTTAAGCTATGCTTGCTCCATATTTAGTTTTTAAGCAAAACTTGTTTGGGTTCATTGTTACATCTGGAGGAAGATTTTTTTTTCAATAAATATCAATGTTGGCCCACGACTTTGTCCCAGTTTTGAATTTTGGCCCGCTTTGTATTTAAGTTTGACACTCCTGATCTAAATGGTCCAGATGTACAAATGAGAGGTGACGGTTGCGGGTCTTTTTATGAGGTGTGAACGAAGAGTTGTGTGTCTGTTTATGACATGAATGAGTGAAAGAGTACTTGTGTGTCCCATATCAGGTGTGAATAAGTGAATGAATGGTTGTGTGTCTGTTTATGACATGAATGAGTGAAAGAGTACTTGTGTGTCCCAGATCAGGTGTGAATGAGTGAACGAATGGTTGTGTGTCTCCATAACCTGCATGAATGAGTGTCTGTCTTTACAATGAGTGAATGAATAGTTTCAAGTCCATATTTGAGTTGTGAATAAGTGAACGAAGAGTTGTGTGTCCGCATATGACATGAATGAGTGAAAGAGTACTTGTGTGTCCCATATCAGGTGTGAATGAGTGAACGAATGGTTGTGTGTCTCCATAACCTGCATGAACGAGTGAATGACTAGTTGTCTGTCTTCACATGAGGAGTCAATGAATACTTTCAAGTCCATATTTGAGGTGTGAATGAGTGAATGAGTGGTTGATGTCTCCATTTTTGGGGGGATGAAAGAGTGAATAGTTGTATCTCCAATGATGGTCAATGAGTGGGCGATCAGACGAATGTCTACACGCCATGTGAATGAGTGAATGAATAGTTGCCAGGTTAGGCTCCGCCCTCCTGCAACGGATAGTGAATGGATGAATTTGCCCTCAAATTGTGTCTTTTTATGAACGTCTTAAACTTCTGCGTCTTCTGACAAAATTTAACTCGCATCATCCTGTCACGCCTCTTTGCTCATGACGTGTTGGAGGATGGAATATCAAACCGCGTGTTGTCAAATGAGAGGGTGAATGGTTTCATGCCTCCGTCGACCCGTGAATGACAGGGTTTACATTCAATGTAAATTCGATATATGTTTTTTTCAATGTCAAAAAACATATATTCAACTTGTCAATGAATGAATGAATGGACTTGAATTGGTAAACGTTAACACACCTGATAAACAACCCCATTTTTTGAAAAGGACATTTTTTTTTGAAAGCTGCATTGGGTGTGTGTGTGTGTGAGCAAGTGTGTGTGTGTGTGTGAGCAAGTGTGCGTGTGTGTGTGTGAGCGTTTAAAGATCCCTCCTCGTCTCCCATATGTGCTTTTCAGGGGTTTTACAGCACTTTTTTGTTGTTTTTTTGGCAAAGGCATTGCTTGTTTGTGTGCGTGTGTGTGTGTGTGTGTGTGTGTGTGTGTGTGTGTGAGTGCAGGAGCAACAGCTGGTGAACAGGGGAGTCTCCTGTTCCACTCTCCCCTTCCCACAGCTCCGTTTCGCGACAGATTTGACGCTCTCCGTTCAAAAAACGCCCGGATCGGCGGCATCGGATTTACGCGGATCTCGAAGATCTCGCAGGACGACGGGGAAGGTCACGGACCTCCGGTTTCTAGACCCCGCCGCCGCCGCCTCGCCCGTCCGTCCACCTGTCCGTCCGTCCGTCTGTCTGGGCCGCCGCTCTCTCACCGGGGTTTGATTACAAGCTGAATCGACGCCCTGTAAGACGAGTCCGAGCCGGCGACTGGCGGAGGCTCCGGGGAGGAGGAGGGACGGGGGGGCAGGTTTCGTCCCGGGGAGGAGGCAGACCTCTGGGATTAGGAGGGTCCGAGAGAGAGAGAGAAAGAGTAAAAAGAGAGAGAGGAGCCTTCAGGCGTGATGGGTGGATTCACTGACGGATGGTGGCGTCTCCCCCGAGGCAGAGACGGATCACACAGGGAGAGAGTTCACTGTTTGGCTATTTGTTAGCGCTGTTCCAACACGTTTATTGTTATTATCCCCGTTGTTGTTGTTGTTCATCTTCTTCACAACGTTCATTCATTTATTATCCGTTCATGTGTTCCGACTATACGGCGCTCCGGATTATAAGTCGCGCCGGCCAAAAATGCGTAATAAAGAACGAAAAAACATATAGGAGTCGCACTGGAGTATAAGTCGCATTTTTTGGGGGGGAAATTTATTTAATAAAATCCAACACCAAGAATAGACATTTCATCTTGAAAGGCAATTTAAAATGAAAATAGAATAGAGAACAACAGGCTGAACAAGTATAGCCTATATGACGCATTAACAACCAACTGAACGTGCCTGCTAGGCTATGCTAACGTAACATATTACGGTAAGAGTCATTCAAATAGCTAGCATATAGCACATGCTACAACCAAGCAATCTGTGTCACTCTTAATCACTAAATCCAACGAAATCTTCTTCTGCGGTGTCACTTCTGAACAACTCCGCTAACTCCGAAGGTAGACAACGCGCCGCTTCCTCTTCTACCGCTACGTCGCTACGTCGGAGTCATCGTCACTTGCAGTTCCAATCATTCCAGCCTTTCTGGATCCCGACAGGACGGCGTCCTTGCTCTGATAGAGAAGCGATTGCGTTGCATGAAGCGGTAACACCAGGAAGGTCCTCCGAAAAGTCACTTCTATTCATCTCCTTGGCAACTACCTGGGTGTGAAGACGCAACCGTCCTGTTGACAAGCCTCTCCATGTCGTTCCTCTATCCGCGGCCAGCTAGCTTTTAGCCTGCGATTAGCTTTTTTCGTTTCCTTCACTTCAGTATTCGTAACCTTCGCTTTTCGCCAGTCCCTCACAAGTTTCTCACTAACTTAAAACTTTCTTTCCGCTGCTCGGTCGCCATTTTCGGCTGCATATTTCACTCCTTCCGGCTCGTAACCTGCAGAATATAACTTTCTTTTCGGTGCCATTTTTGTTCAGCCCTTCTCAGTTGTTTTTATAAGTTACTGCAAATGTTGAAATGATCAATTTTTCATAGGTACAGAAGTAGCAGGTAGCATCTTTTTTCACAACGCACCTCTGCCCCGCTGAATTTTGATTGGTTGGCGTGTGTGTGTGTGTGACGATCGCTGTTATATTAAAGACACACACACATCAGAGCAAGAGAGCTCAATTATTTCACACATAAGTTGCTCCAGTGTATAAGTCGCACCCCACGCCAAACTATGAAAAAAAACACGACTTATAGTCCAGAAAATACGGTACAACTGTTCAGTCGCTCATTCATTTGTTATTTAAAGCTCTGCAACACACAAACACTCACCCTTTTATTTATATTTCCTATAAAGCCTTGCAACCGTTCACCCTCTCATTCACACGTCATGAAGACGTGCAACCAATCACTCATTCATGCATCCATTTACCTTCTCATTGATACGTTAGCATCTCTAGCGCTGTTAGCTTGCATGTCTTGTTCGCGTGATCAGATCTGGATTTGTAACGTAGCCGCACCCCCCACCCGTGTGCTCATGTCGCTATAGGAACATGTTGCTATGGATACCTGGGATCAATACGCGCCGGCGTGTCTCTTAATCCGGGCTAAATCACAACAGCCACTGTAGCTCCGCTGGAATTAACTCAATTATGTAGCGCTCGTATTAGCGGCCTCTCCGACAGTCCCGGCCGCCGCGATAAGTGCGGCTAACGCACGCCGCGGCCCTCGAGCACGCCAAATATAGACGCCGTGTCCTCTTTAAGAAGGCTGTTTCATTAGGATGAGCGGTGGGAAGTACATTTTTGGTGTAATCCCACTTGTCAAATTAACATCAAAGAATGGGCATGAACAGACGGAGAGGAAGAACAACCATGGGGGGGGGGGGGGGAGGTAATTGACAGATCATCTACCAGAGAAGCAGAGCAATCATTTAAAAAAAAAAAAAAAAAAAAAAAACGCTAATCCGTGACTTCCTCGGTGTTTTCTCCGCAGACCGGATGCCGCGGGCTGTTAGCGACGAGCTAACCGTCCTTCACTCAGGAAGGGCAGGATCTCATTGGATCGTTCCAACGTCCTGTTAGACGTTTCACGTGTATCATCAGCTTTAGCGGCGCGGCGGTTAGCGCTTCGGCATCACTGCCAGAAGGTCCACGGTTGGATGTTCTCCATGTTCTCCATGTTCTCCATGTTCTCCCCATGGGGTTCCTCAGGTTCCTCCAAATGCAGGAAGTTCATTGGAGACCCGACATCGTCCAGACGTGTGACTGAATGAATGAATGGTTGCGTGTCTCCATTCGTGGCCCCGTGATGGTTCCGGAGTGAACCCCGCCTCTCGTCCAATCACAGCTGGGATAGGCTCCGCCCCCCCGGTGACCCTAAATGCAGGTTTAGCATAAAAGGTTATGAATGAATGAATGAATGAGCTTTTACCGCTTGTAACAGAGCAAAGATAAATACGTTTATAAAAAAACTTATTTTAAGATAAATAAGTAAAAAAAATAAGTAAAAAAAATATATATTTTTTAAATTGTTTTAATTGTTTTCTTTAAAGATAGATGAGGATTTATGACATGTTTACTGAAATTTTATCCTCTGAATTTAACAATAACTATCTTATTTAACTTGCTGGTCGTGCTCAGTCAGGTGTGTGTTTGTGTGTGTGTGTGTGTGTGTGTGTGTGTGTGTGTGTGTGTGTGTGTGTGTGTTACCTCAGCTTTGAAGCAGTTTCAGGTATCAGTCCCAGACAGGCTGTGCAGCTCAGGGCCGGCGAGCAGGCAGTGATTATCACACACCATTACAAGAAATATACATAAACACACACACACACACACACACACACACACACACACGTATGAACCATTTCATTAACATGAACAACATCCACCTGAGTGTAAATGGTCTCCTCTTCTATCAGGCAGGCATTGACCCGTTCACACACACTCACACACACACACACACACACACACACACACACACACACAGACCATGCAAAACGCCACCTAGACCCTCAGGAGCAACTTGGTGCAGACCATCATCATCATCATCATCATCATCATCATCACCAGGTCTTGTCAAGCCAGGGGAATCTTGACGTTGTTGGTCTGCAGAGACAGCAAACACGTTCAACCACCACTTTCTCTGGACAGTTCAGGATCTTCACTGGACCTCCTGCATGTTCTTGTATTGTGGGAGGAACCCGGGGAGAACATGCAGACTCCACTCCGAAAGACCCTTCAGATCAACTCCCATCCACCACCATCCTAGGATCTTTGGTTTGCATCCTAGGATGGTAGTGGAACTTGGCTCTTCTCATCCTCCTCTTCTGGAACTTCACAACCTGGAGGATCAGAAGCCGATGGAGAACCATCTCCTCCCTCACCGAGATCCTGCTTACACCCACCACCACCACCACCACCAAACAACAGCCCAAACAAACAGGGCTCGGCAAATCCAAGTTGACGTAATGACTGCTGGCTGCATGCAGACAGATTATCCAGGAGGTATCATGGCGGCGTTGGCGACAGGCCTTCTTCCTCACCCTCCTCTGCCTGGTAAGAAGATGACAGCGAACCGCGTGTCACGGTGCATCATCTGCCGCCGCCGCCGCCGCCTCCTGTACATGTCATGTCAGTGTGTAATAAGCCACCTCCCCTGCGCCGCCATCGCACTCCTGCCACTCTGTTTGTTGCCATGAATGGGATTTAGTGTCACACAAGGCGTCTTAAACATGTTCTCACACACCCCTGTCCCTCCCTAGCCATATGTGTGTGTGTGTGTGTGTGTGTGTGTGTGTGTCAGGTAGGTTAATATAGCCTTGTCATCAAAAGTCTTATCGCTGTTGGACAGCATTCAGCACTCCACCTCAGTGTCAACACTTGAAACACCGTGACTTATTTTTTGGCACCTCATTAACGTTGGACAAACAGCAACAAACTTTATTTGGCTTCTTGTCAGACGTCTGAGCAGGAGATCCTCCGCTTTGGAGCGAGGAAAGGCTACGTAGAGTTTGGGAGGCTTTGACTTCGGCAGACACTTCGAAGGGTACTTGAAAAGAGAGTTCGCCGGGTGGATTCCCACAAGGAGGCCTTTCTGCGCGGGAGTCTCCATGTTCTCCATGTTTCTACGTGGGGTTCCTCAGGGTTCTCCATGCAGGTGTTCTCGAAATACCTGCAGGAGGTTCACTGGAGACCCAGAATTAACCAGATGTGTGAATAAGAGGGTGAATCTATATGACACATGAGCCAGAGTTGGGGAACAAGACTTGTATGTCTCCTCATTTGGAGACATACAAGTCTTGCTCTTGTTCCCACTTCAGCGAAGCCAGCCAATCACAGCTGGGATAGGTTCCGTCCCCACCGCCGTCCAACCTGAGTGGAGATAAGCCTCGTAGATACCGACGAATGAGAGTGCCTTGCAAACCCTCATTCCAAATATGGTCATGTTTTCATCCCTTCCCGGCCGTTCCGACTTTCACCGATCGTCATCGGACGTCGAAGACCCGCCCGACGGAGCGTTCGGACTGTTAATCACGACGCCGGCGTTGATCCCGACGACCCGCACATTCTCTCCTAATAAGACGCCAATCCCGCGACTCTTATCGGAAGCGGCGCTCATTGGACAAACACGGCGCCGTTGCAGGGAAACCCACCTTGGCGATAACGCGAAACGGGCGGCGGCGGCGCCTTATCTCGAGCAAAGACAATTCTTATTATCTGTAAAACAACTTATTACCCCGACGAGAAGAGGCCGCACGCGAAGACACACACACACACACACACAGGTGGTGGAGACGTCAACACACACACGGGTTTATCGGCGGGGTCAAACCTATTATTAACCCCCAGGGGTCCCGAGTATTAAACTCTTCCTCCCGACGGACAAAAGATCCGCCGGGAGTGAATGAGAATCACACGACTCCCGGGGAGGAGGCCCTGATAGCTTTGAAAGACGGAGAGAAAGCCACATGAAGAAGATAAATAAGCCTCCTCCTCCTCCTCTCTGCACACACCCCGAGGCCGCCGGCTAAACTTTGGGTATCGGGTGAAGCCTGATTTGGACTTAGCACCGTTCCCATTGTCGGGGAGCTTTTATGTGTCATATTAGTTACAGGCGGACAAAAGGTTGGGCCCGGACCGCGGCAGGAAACCGGCCGGGGGGAGAAAACCAGGGAGGGGTGGACGGAGAGGGAGGAGGATTGATGGAGGGACGAGCCGACGGGCGGAGAAAGCGGAAGCGCTCGCGTTGGTATCGAGTTTTTTTTCCCGGGGAGGTCAGTGGGACGGGGAGCCCTTAGCGCGATGCTAACGCTAAGGCGCGCATTTGGAAAGAGTGGGTAGAGACTTGAAGAGAGGGTGAGTGTTTCATATCTATGATGAGTGAATGAGGGAGTGGAGGTGCAAGACCTCAGAGGTGCAGGAACCAGAAGGTTCAGGACCTCAGAGCAGTAGGACTACATCGATGACCTGGTTGGTGCAGGACCTCAGAGTTGTAGGACTACATAGGTGACTTGGGAGGTTCAGGATCTCAGAGTTTTAGGACTTTGAAAGGTGCAGGACTTCAGAGGAGCAGGACTACATCAGTGACCTGGTTGGTTCAGGACCTCAGAGTTGTAGAACTACACAGGTGACTTGGGAGGTTCAGGACCTCAGAGTTGTAGGACTTTGAAAGGTGCAGGACTACATCGGTGACCTGGTTGGTGCAGGACCTCAGAGTTGTAGAACTACACAGGTGACTTGGGAGGTTCAGGATCTCAGAGTTTTAGGACTTTGAAAGGTGCAGGACTTCAGAGGAGCAGGACTACATCAGTGACCTGGTTGGTTCAGGACCTCAGAGTTGTAGAACTACACAGGTGACTTGGGAGGTTCGGGATCTCAGAGGTTCAGGACTTTGAAAGATACAGGACTTCGGAGGAGCAGGACTACATTGTTGAGCTGGGAGGTGCAGGACCTCAAAGGTGAAGGACTGGGGAGTTGCAGGAACCTTGAGTTTCAAGAACTCAGAAGAGTAGGACTATATCAGTCAGGTTCAAGAGCTCAGAGGTGCAGGAACCAGAAGGTTCAAGGACCTCAGGGTTTCAGGACTACGTAGGTGACCTGGGAGGTTCAGGACCTCAAAGGCGCAGGACCTCAGAGGTTCAAGACCTGGAAGGTCCAAGACCTCAGAGATTCAGAATCTCAGAGGTGACAACATGTTTCATGTGAGGTGAATCCTGTTTCATGCTCCCGTCTCCTCGGAGGTGCAGGACCTCAAAGGTTCAGGACTTCAAATGTTCAGGGCCAGGTAGATGCAGGACCTTGAAGGTTCAGGATTTCTAAGGTCCAGGACCTGGGAGGTTCAGGGCCTCAGACGTTCAGTTCCTGGGAGGTTCAAGACCTCAGACGTTCAGTTCCTGGGAGGTTCAAGACCTGGGAGGTTCAACTCCTGGGAGGTTCAGGACCTCAAATGTTCAGTTCTTCGGAAGTTCAGGACCTCAGAGGTGCAGGAACCAGTTGGCGCAGGACCCGGGAGGTTCAGGACCTGGACGGTGCCGGGCCTCACGGGTGCAGGAACCAGGAAATGGACCACCTCAGAGTTGTAGGACTACATAAGTGACCTGGGAGTTTCAGGTCCTCCGCGGTTCAGGATGTGGAAGGTCCAGGAGGCAGCACTGATAGATTAGTCATGGAAGTGAAGGTGACGGTCCAGCGCTGTGGTCCGTCGGCAGCGAACCACCAAGACCCTCTCCGGCGTACATCAAGAAGAATGAAGAACCTGAGCTCCTCAACGGAGCTGCTGGACAATGAGATGCGCGACAGAAGCTGCAGGAGCAGATCACCGAACGGTACGTGAACAGATGAGCGAACGGCGAGGAACAAGCGCCCCTTTCACAACCAACGAAGGGGACACTGAACGCTCTGAGTTTGAAGGCTGTGGAGATGCAGAGAAGGTCCTCCTCCCCTGCCTGGCCGTGTTTTCACCCGTAAGGACGGCCTTGGAAGGAGGGAGGAAGTCAACTTAACGTCCTCGCCGGCGACAAAAAGAGTGCGCCGCGCGAGCGCCTGACGCGCGTCATCTCTAATTAAACTCCAAGGCCGAGCGCCGCCAGGAACCCGAGGAGCAGGAAGCCGCCGCGATTGGCTGCCGCTCTCGCCGTCTCGCTCGCCGCCAGAAGGACGAACCCGCCGGCTCGGGATGGCTGACCTTGGGCGGCGAGCGAGAGGCGGATCCGCGCGGCGCCGCTCGCCGAGCGACCAAGGTGACGGGAACGTTCGCCAGCGACCTCGCTCGCCGCCGCCGCCGCCGCCGCCGCCGCTCGCTCCCGTTCCTCGGCAACCGAAGCTCCAGCCCAAGTAGCGGTTGGTGCGAAGGGAAGGACGGCGGGGATCCGGATCGGCCAATCAGGGGCCGGCGGGGATTCACACTTTCACGGCGTTTCTGCGACGGAGAGGCGGGAAATCAGATGTCAATCAAGATGAGAGGGTGAATGGACGCGGTCGCTCTGTGATTGGTCGCCTCCCGGCCAATCACAGAGCGCCGTGAGCGGGTGCAGGAAGGACCGTTTGGAAATGTCACATTTTGACGTGATTCCTTCAGGCTTTCTTATGAACCTGAGGTTTCACACACACACACACACACACACACACACACACACACACACACACACGCACTGGAGGGGGTTGTCAAGCTCCCGTCTCCTCAAAGGTGCAGGACTTCAAATGTTCAGGATGTCAGAGGTGCAGTTCTTGGTAGGTTCAGTTCCTGGGAGCTTCAGAACCTCAGGGGTGCAGTTCCCGGGAGGTCCAGGACCTCAGAGGTGCAGGACTTGAGAGGTTCAGTTCCTGGGAGGTTCAGGATCTCAGAGGTGCAGGACTTGAGAGGTTCAGTTCCTGGGAGGTTCAGGATCTCAGAGGTTCAGGTTGTTAGTGGTCCAGGACCTCAGAGGTGCAGTTCCTGGTTGGTTCAGTTCCTGGGAGGTTCAGGATGTGAGGTGCAGGACCTGGTAGTTCCTGGGAGCTTCATCGGTGAGAGACTAGTCTTGGAGGTGAAGGTCTGGATCCGGCCTCTGATCTTTCCTCAGCCGATGACGAGCCCCTTCTTCTGTCTCCTCATGTGAAACCCGACGCCCGAGTCGACCCCGACCTCTGACCCCGTGACCTCTGACCCCGCCTGCCGGGTCATTCTCATGCCACCCTGACCTGCCGTGAAACCAGAGAGGAAGCACGCCGGCATCAAACACTTCCTTCGGCCCGTCCGCCGGAGATACCATCTCAAGTGTTGAGACCCTGACGGGTTCCTCCACGCTGGGAGACATCAGGAGGAAACACAACGGCAGGAGGAGGTCCAGAGGAGGTCCAGAGGAGGTCCAGAGGAGATCCAGAGGAGGTCCAGAGGAGGTCTAGAGGAGATCCAGAGGAGGTCCAGAGGAGATCCAGAGGAGGTCCAGAGGAGGTCCAGAGGAGATCCAGAGGAGGTCCAGAGGAGGTCCAGAGGAGATCCAGAGGAGGTCCAGAGGAGGTCTAGAGGAGGTCCAGAGGAGATCCAGAGGAGGTCCAGAGGAGGTCCAGAGGAGATCCAGAGGAGGTCCAGAGGAGGTCCAGAGGAGATCCAGAGGAGATCCAGAGGAGGTCTAGAGGAGGTCCAGAGGAGGTCCAGAGGAGATCCAGAGGAGGTCCAGAGGAGGTCCAGAGGAGGGTGATGGATGGAGAGTCAGGACGTTTGTTGAGGGTCAAACGGAGGCAGATGATTGGCTGTGGAGACCCCTTGAGGGGAGCTGGACACAGGAGAACACGTGTGTGTGTCCAAGATATAGATGCAGTGAAAATGCTTCCATCCGTGGCTTCATGGACCTCAAACATCAGAACGTATCAGGAACCGAAACGGTAATAACAGTATCGTAGTAACGACGGTGTAATAACACGGTAATAAAGTTGTAATAAGCACATTGGAGTTCCTGGAGGAAAAGATCAGCTACGTTAGCAAACAGATCCCTCCGAACAAACGGACGGTGTCTTCTGGGTTCTCCAGGTTCCTCCAGAACCTTCACCCACCCATCTTCTGTGGTGTGACCTTCACTGATAGATGCTGCTGCTGGTCTTCTCCTTCTTGCTTTCCTTCTTTCTTTCTCTCCCCGCGGACGAATAACATTTAATCTAATCTTGATCCTGATCCAGGCGTGCTATTTCACCCCTCCCCGCACACACACACACACACACACACACACACACACACACAGCTCGCTATGAAAAACCATATTCACTTCTCTTTAAATGTGACTAACTTTATTTCCTATCGCTCGACCAAACACTGCCATCACACACGCACAGATACAGACGCACACACACACACACACACACACACACACACACACACACACACACAGATGTCGTTTTGCATGAAAGCAAAGGTGAAACTGAATCTTTAAATTGCAGAGGAGGGAAAGAGAGCGAGGGAGGATAGACAGAGGGTTGCTATCAGAGTGGGGGGGTGTAAACTCATCCCCCTGCTAAGGTTTCCTGATCAGGTCATGTGACCGCAGCCCGGGGCTGTGATTGGCTGATTGGCTCCTGCAGGCAGGTAATAGTGTAAGGTGAGCGTGTGGGAACGGCGGGCGTGATAAACCTGCAGGAGTGTGTGTGTGCATGTGTGTGTGTGTGTGTGTGTGTGTGTGTGTGTGTGTGTCAGACTGACTAAGCGAGTGAGTAGTTATACATCTATTTTTCTGCGGTCCAGTTTCAACGCTAATGCTAACTTTGATCGCGCATGTCATATGGATCGATTACAGAACTTGAAAGAATGAATAAGTAGATAAATATATTTGATATAAAAAAAGAAAATGAAATAAAATGATGGTTTAAAAGATGCAAAGATGAGTGACCTCCCGAGTAAATTTAACTTCAGCTTCAATCCAAATAAATAAATACGACTCAGATGTCGCTCAGAAGGCAACAAAAGTGAAATCCAAGGTTGCGTGACGTGTAGCGGTTGAAGCCTCATGTCCTGAACCTTCAGACGCCCCGGGGTGGCGGCGGCGGCGGCGGCGGCGGCGGCGGCGTGGGGGGGGTTTAGTCACGCCTGCTTCCTCCTCGACCTCCGACAGACCAGGTGACGTCCAGGGTCGGAACGCAGGTTTAGATCCAGGTTTGGTTAGAAGGCGAGCGAAGGAGTCGACCCGAATCGGCGTCTGTCCTCACAAAGATAGAACTACTCTCCCGTGTGTGTGTGTGTGTGTGTGTGTGTGTGTGTGTGTGTGTGTGGGAACACAGAGTAGGTTGATAACAGCTTTTCCCACTGCAGCCATATGACCCGCTCACCTGCCTACTTAACGCCGGTTATCAAGCAAATCCTGCACAGCAGGAGGTCTGTGTGTGTGTGTGTGTGTGTGTGTGTGTGTGTGTGTGTGTGTGTGTTTGAATAGCCTGGGCAAACAGAGACGGAGCAGAGGAGAGTTTTGCAGCATCCTGTTCCAACATGGCCGCCGAAGCCGCGGGTCGTGTTTGCTTTGTGAACACGTGAACTACACGGAAGCTTCATGTGTTCACGTCCCGCCTGCTTCATTTGGGAAAAAAAACAAAAAAAAACGTTAATATCGTATGAGTTGATGGCTGGTTGCCGTTGGCAACGGAGCGTGCCAGGTGTGTGTTCATAAAAACGTCGTTCACAAATGCGGCTAACCTTGTTTTGATAAGTAAGGAACAAGTTCATTCATTCATTGTTTATTTATTCATTCATTTATTTGTTTATTCGTTCATTCGTTTATTTGTTCATTCATTCATTTGTTTGTTCATTCATTTGTTCATTCATTTATTCATTCGTTTATTTGTACATTCACTCATTCACTCGTCCGATGTTCATTCATTTGTTTATTTGTTCATTCATTTGTTTATTCATTCAATCATATGAAGTTCATTCATTCATTTTATTCTTTCATTGTTCATTCATTCATTTATTCGTTTTTTTAATCACTCACTCATTCATAGGTCATTCATTCATTCTTCATTCATTCGTTCATTCATTCATAGTTCATTAATGCACTGCTTATGGAGCCTGCTGTGATTGGACGAGAGGCGGGGTTCCACCTGGACCAATCACAGGGCCCCTTATTGAGATGTACAACCATTCACGCATCACACACATCCTCACGTCTGGACGATGTGGCGAGGACATGGAGGTTGCACACAGGAAGACCTCCTGACGGCGACCAACCAGAGGCCTTCTGGCTCTGAGGGGGCGGAGCTAACGAAGGGGGCGCCAGATTGACCCAAACTGATTGGCTAAAAAGCGTAAACTGTCCTTTAGGGGAACATTTCATCTGCAAATAGAAACTGAAACCACACACACACACAAACACACACACACACACACACACACACACACACACACACACTCACACACACACACACACACACACACAGCTCGCTATGAAAACCATATTCACTTCTCTTTAAATGAGAACTATCCAGCCCTCAGAGCTGCCAAAAACCTTAATTAATCTTGTCCCTAGGTGTGTGTTTGCCCTCTTTGTGAGGACATTTTCCTCGCCTTTTTGTCAACGTCGTGAGTGTTTTACGCAACCGGACGGCCAGAGTGCACGTTTGGGTGCTGAGTGTGTGTGTGTGTGTGTGTGTGTGTGTGTGTATGTGCCTTTTGGAAAGAGGGAAAGTGAGGCAGGAAGTGACAGTAAGCGGGGATGGATTTTCTGGGAACTGCCCCCCCCCCCCCCCCCCCCCCCCCCCACTTGCCCTGACCAGCATACACACACACACACACACACACACACACACACACACACTCACTCTGGAAGGAGCTCGCTGCTTCCCGGACACCTGGTCATTACCATTGCTAATTAGGTCCCATTAATCAGGCCCGTGTGTGTGTGTGTGTGTATGTGTGTGTGTGTGTGTGTGTGTGCGTGTGTGTGTGCGTGTGTGCGTTTGCTCGTACAAATGTGTTTTTACCCGCGTGGGTGTGTGTGTGTGTGAGAATAAGACAAACCCCACGAACTAGGTTTATTTTTTATTTTAATTGAATGGCTCTTATTTTATTTTTATATCCTAACGCACACGGTTTAATTTAAATAAATACCGACATTTATAAATATTAAACATGGGGAATTACTCACGGGGAGGGTATTAGAAGTTCTAGACTGGCTTTTCCTGAGATTATTACTATTATTAGTGCTTGTAATAACAGTGTTATTAACTGTGCCGTTGTTATTGCCGGCAAAAAAGAAAAAAAAAAAAAAAAAAAAGGTTTCTGGTGGATTATAATCAAAGGTGTTTAATCCTGCGCTTGTAAATTTAATTTCAGCATTTTTAAGATTAATTTGATTGATTTTGTGTCTAATGTCTGGGTATTTTAAACTCCCTGTAAATGGAGTTCGGCGAAATAAATGCATTGACGTTTTTACCCGTGTGTGTGTGTCTGTGAGTGTGTGTGTGTGTGTGTGTGTGTGTGTGTGTTTGTCACGTTTTTTCGGAAGTCGGCGTCTTCTCACGTGGAATTTAAGACGAAAAAAATGACACCTGGTTTTAAAATGCATGTGATTGAACAGCCGAACGCATCCCAGGAAGGTAAACAAAGATGGCCGACAAACATGGCCGTCGCTGCTGTTAGCGCGTCGCTGCTGTTAGCGCTGCGTTTACGTTCCTTCCTCCATTATTGTAGTCCAGTTTTCCTTTGTTTTCCTTCCTTGTCTATTCCTGCTACTTCCTGTGTCTCGCCGCCTCTTTCTCATTGGCTGCTAGCGCTCGGGTCAGTGGTTAGCGCACATGACCTGAAACGCTCATGCGTTTGTGACAACTAACCATGCTCACATTCCCAACTAGCCACACCTACATCCCTCAACTAGCCACGCTCACAAAGTTACCATGCTAGCCAAACTTACCATGCCCACCTATTAGCATCGCCCGTTGTCCCAAACTAGCTGCAGCTACTGTCCCCGACTAGCCACATCCACTGTTCCCAACTAGTAGCCATATCCATGCCGACTGTACCCAACTAGTCATGACCAGTCATGACTCGCCAGGTCGACTGTGCTCGTGTAGCCACAACCACTGTCCCACACTAGTCACATCCTCCATCCCCAACTAACCACACTAACCGTTACGAACTTACCATGCTAGCCAAACTTACCATGTCAAATTAGCCTCGCCCTATATCCCTAGCTATTGCCCGATGTCCGACACTAGCCACGCCAACTGTAATCCACTAGCCATGTCCTCCATCCCCAACTAGTCATGCCCACATCCCCAAACTAGCCAAGCCATCTGTCCCCCCTGACGCTTACCGTGACAAACTTACCATGCAAGCTATCCCTAACTATCACCCACTGACCCACACTAGCCACGTTCTCTATCACTAGCCACACCCACTGTAACCTACTAGCCACATCCTCTATCACTAGCCACGCCGACAGTAACCTACTAGCCACGCCCTCTATCACTAGCCACGCCCACTGTAACCTACTAGCCACGCCCTCTATCACTAGCCACGCCCACTGTAATCTACTAGTCACGCCCTCTATCACTAGCCATGCCCACTGTAATGAACTAGCCATGTCCTTTATCACTAGCCACGCCCACTCTAATGTACTAGCCATGCCCTCTATCACTAGCCACGCCCGCTGTAATCTACTAGCCACGCCCGCTGTAATCTACTAGCCACGCCCTCTATCACTAGCCACGCCCACTGTAATCTACTAGCCACGCCCAATGTAATCTACTAGCCACGCCCACTGCCCCCAGCCAGTGCATCCTGCAGCTGTAAGCTATGAATTGTGGGTAACTGGGTGGATCGTTGTTGTCAGGTGTGGTTGCCACGGAGACCTTGATGGCAAAAGTAATAACACATACACACACATACACATACACACACACATATACGCACACACTCACACACACACACACAGGACGGGAACACTGATGCCATTTTCACTGAAACCGTGAAACGGCCTTGAAGGAGAATCCAGCCTAAACACACAAAAGACATGAACCCGGCTACCTCACACACTGCAGACACACACACCTGAACGCTGCAGACACACACACCTGAACGCTGCAGACACACACATTGAAACGCTGTAGACACACACACCTAAAGGCTGCAGACGCGGGAGAAAATGCATATGGACGTTTCCCGTTGGTAGAGCAGAGGTGAGCACACACTGATGGAAGCTGAAATCACTCCACCTCAGGTTATGGCAGCCACGCACACACACACACACACACACACACACACACACACACACACACACACGACACCACTTTACAATTTAAAGGACAACAACAGACAATTCCTCACAAATAAAGAAGCAGCGACGTGATCCCAGACAATAGACAGGAAACCCCTGCCGCTGCATGTAAGCGCCCCATAAACACACACACACACACACACACACACACACACACACACATACATACACACACACACACACACACACTACTTGATGAGCCTTGACCAATGCTCTTGTAAGGCACGGGAAATTCCTGATGGGTGTAAACAAATGTTTATGATAGTGTGTGTGTGGTTGTTTGAACACACACACACACACACACACACACACACTATCATAAACATAAATAAACATAAAGCTCACACGAACATGCTAGCCACAAGGCTAGCACATTGGTGTGGCGAAGAGGGGAGCGGGAGCACCCGACACACACACACATGCACACACACACACACACACACAAATGATGATGAAGTATGTGTGTGTGTGTGTGTGTGTGTGTGTGTGTGTGTAGCATTAGCTTCATGCATTCCCTCACCACTGAGAGGATTCTGGGAGTGCAAGTAAGTTTTTCCCCCTAAATGATGGCGTCGCCGACCGCAAGCCCGCCGCCATCTTTGGCGTGGAACAAAGATGGCGGCGGCGTCCGATGCCAAACAAAACGCCGTGTCGAGAAAACATCGTCCTCACACCCTTCGCCGCGCTCACACTTCTCTCCAGGAAGCTAATGCTAATGGATCCATATTTGGATGTTTCTGGGAATCCAGGACGGCGATTACGCTTCAAAACGGCGTTGCCCGGGCGACCAGAAGGGGCCAGACGAGCTTTTTTTTCCCCAAAAAACGTTACGAGGCGCACGCCGCCGCTAGATAAATATTACATTTCCACATAAAGGCGGTGAAACAGCGGCGTGTTCATCTGCTCCGGATCATTAATAGCAGATTTGAATGGCAATATTCATTACGGCGTCCGAACCAGGCGAATATATTAGCCGCATTGTGCGATGTTAAAGGAGCGCCGGACGGCAGTGCGCGGCGTGCGCGGCCCATTAAGTCATTTTTGTGAAACTGTAACCTAGTTAACGACGCGGGCGTCGGCGTCCGACGTGTTGGTTTTATTCAGCGGCGGGTCGGCGGGTTCCGGAAAATACGCAGATATTACTTCTTCTCCATTTCCCCTTTTGTGAGCTGATGTTTTATAGCAAACATACAAACGGGATAAAACACGTTCGCTCATTTTTTCACCCCCGTCTTCTTCCTCCTCCTCGGAAAGGTAGCGACGCGAGTGTTTTCCGGCCTTCCGCTTCGAAACGGCGTCCAGATAAAAAGCCGCCCGGCGGATCGGGGGGGTTGGAGGGGGGCGTGGGAGCCGGATTAGCGCGCTACGTTAGCGCCGGCGCTACATTAAAGGCGTGACACTCCATTTCAAAAAAACATGCCGGATATTAAAGCATTAATTACTGTAATGATGGTAATCTGTGTGTGTGTGTGTGTGTGTGTGTTGGGTTGACACAGCGTTAAAGACGTGACAGTATTAGAGTATTTCAGAAACGGGGGGCTCATTACATGTGGTGTCGTTTTATTTTATTTATTTACTTTTTATTTAAAGCTGTCAGCCCCCCCCCCCCCCCCCCCGCTGGGAATCTATCTCAACTTGGTACAGCCTGAAATGGGGGGGGTGAAAACAGGAAGAGTTCAAATGGTAATCTGATGATTGACAGCTACAGATGATTGCTGATTGGTCAGGAGGTGCTTGTTTAGTTGGTAGCGCCCAACCCCCCCCCCCCCCCCCCCCCCCATCCCAGGCCAAATGGTTTCTCCCAGCATCTCCCCAAGGAGACGCCGGGATTGAGACGATCCGGTGTGAACCGCCGACTGGAAAAAAAAAAAAAAAACGGACTCGAGCGACCTTGAGTGACCTCTGGAAACCGTCGCCGTCGCCGTGGCGACACGAAACGGGAGTGTGTGTGTGCTGGACAGCAGGTCTGGAAGCTCTGGAGGATCCAGAAGGTCCTGGTCTCTCCAGTGCAACCGGTGTGAACGATCAGGAAGAACCCCAGGGGGGGGAAAGACTTGGCCGGGGT